>NW_004524743.1:492397-615561 GCF_000260255.1 Octodon degus
CATCCACCGCCCCGCCACGGGGTCTCAGTCCGCAGCCGCCGCCGCGCTCGGCTTAGGTGCAGCAGCCACTACCGCTGGTCCTCTGTGCGAGAGAGCATCCCCAGGCAGTAAGCTCGCTTTCTCCCTGCGAGTGCGTGCGTGCTTGCCTGTGTGCCTCCCGCCCGCGTCCTGGGGAGCAGCTGCCCTCCTGCCCCGCCGCCGCCGCGCCGCCGCTGCCGCCGCCGCCGCCGCCGCCACCGCCGCCACCGCCGCTCAGGTCTCCGCCGCCCGGCTGCTGGGACCTACAGAGCAGGGTACCTGCGGCCTCGGGCCTGGGCGCCTGCGCGGCGGCGGGGGCTCCCTAGGCTGTAGCCAGCGGGGTGTGAGACGAGGGACGGGAAGATCCCTCGGGTGCGTGCCTCGGCCTCCCCAGGGCTTTCGCCGCTGGGAGGGTGAGGAGGGAATGGGGCGGCAGTGGGAGGGCGGGAGTAAGGTGGGGTCTCTCCATTTCCCTCCGCGGGGGACGGTGGGGAAGGGGAGGGAGTCAAGGAGTGCTTTGGGTTTTGCACAAGGGATAGCGGGCAGTGGGGGCGGGGTGAGGTGGGGACACCTAGTGGTTTTTTCAGAGGTAGCTAGAGGGGTTGTGGGGAGCGGGTGTAGAGGAAGTGTGGGGCTCCCTTGGGCTTCTCATCGAGGATGGCGGCTATTGGGGAAGGGGGAAGGAAGGGGACCTGTCTTGGTTAGGTCCACAGAGATGGCAGGGGTGGGAGGGACTGGAGGTGAGGGGCTCTCCTCGGTTTGCTTCAGGGGGATGCTGGCTGTGGTGCGACGAGTGGGGGGTGGGGGCGGGGTGCAGAGAGAATGAGGACTCCCCTCCCGCGGTTGTGCTCTCCTAGAGGGTAGCAGGGGGTGGGGAGCGTGAGGGATTTCTGCTCTAAGTGTGGCTAGAGAATTGTCACTCAGGGTGAGCCTTAGAAGGTGGGTTTTCAAAATTGCAGAGTGTGATCTTTCTGTCTCGAAAAGCTTGAAATCTGACAGAGTGCAGCCTTCTGTACTGGAGTCCGTCCAGGAGACAGGTTTCTGCTCTTGAAGTTTCTCTCTTCTAGTCCTCTGGCCTCTGAGTCTTCCAGGACTAGGTAGAGATTTGAATATTGCGTGGGCTGTGTTATTTTCTGAGTTTCTCATGTTTGTTTTGATTGCTCTTTACAATAAAAATCTTGTACTCGACAGACCCCTTGGGAAAATGAGAGAACAAGGTCTATTAATGGGATTCCAAGTTTGGGTTTGGAAATTCCTGAAGAGTAAGAGATACACCGTTGGGGCACTTTGTGTGTTTTTAAAAAGAGGTACTAGGATATGGGGCACTTTGTGTGTTTTTAAAAAGAGGTACTAGGATAAACGTATATCTTTGCTGGAAATCCCTTGTACTATTTATTTAAATTATTCCACTGGGACTATCTCAGTTCCCTTTGATTTGAATTTGGAATGGATCCAGTTTTCCTAATTGGAGCCATCATTTTGTAATTGCTTGTAATGCTTCTCTGGGTTATCAAATGTATGGCAAGCTTACAGAACACCAGGAACAATTTTTTGTTATCTTGATTAAGGAAGTTTTATTGTAAATGTTATGTTGTTCTTTTGAAAATGTGAACATTTGCAGAATAGCACAAGTTTTAAATGATTGGTTCTTTGGAATTTTATAAAGCCTTGCATCTCAGCTCATCCCCAGAAACAAACCCATTCCATTCCTTACAATGAAAAAAGAAAAGGCTTCTCATGGTAGCTTTGCCTGTAGAAACTCATATTTGCTTAAGAAGAAAACATATTAAATAGGCATCAGCCTTTAATGTGGTAGGGCTATAATACTTTCCCACTCTAGTTCCATAAGGTTCCAATCTAGTCTTTACTTTCTGTCTTTAAAATGCATATTTAACATTTTAAAGGGCAAATGTAATCTTTATGCAATGGGAAATTGGTCAGATAGTTGGGTCATGGTTTGTACAAACCATCTCACTATAAGTACATGGTCTAAGACTACTATATAGATTCTGTAACCATAGATGGTTTTTGAAATTCTAGGCTTCCATTCCTATATTTAATTTTTGGAGAAGAAAACTATTTTGTCAAGCAAGTCTAGATTGTCAAGTAAACTTTTAAGAGATTCTGTAAGATGTAACTGGGTAGAATTTGCTTCGTATAATATCAGTGCATTGGAACCAATTTAATATATGTTAAGCTAAAGAATTACTTGAATAAGATAAGGACTTTTTTTAGTGGAAATATTCAAGTGGAAATAGAGTTTGAGTCTGGAAGATTGATGAAAATGTAATTATTTCTCTGACCATGTGTACCACATCTAAAATTTATGTGGTATGTTTTCTGTGTACACTTAATGGTAAATGACATACTTTTACAATACAACCTGAGCCTTATTATTCTGAGGGACAGAATGCTGAAAGAGGTAAAATCTTTTACAAAGAGCAGCATGTTGGAGGGAGGTGGCCCTTAAGTTTCTCACAAAGTAAAAGGAATGTCTTTTACTAGACTTTTTGAGAACCTGTTCTATGTATGGGACAGGAGAGGAAAAAAAAAGACAAAGACATTTCAAAAGTTAACAAAAGTTATGATGAATTAATCTTTTTGAATAGTCCTAAAGTTTTTATTTTCCAATAGTCATTCAAAAGATAATTTGTAAATGAAGCCTTTTTGAGAAATGCACCTTCACCTCTAAAGTTTGGCCATTTAGAAAATAGCCCTTTGTTGAAGGCCCAGCAGCTAATCTGAGAGTCCTGCTCCCTGTTTTCCTACTCTCCACTCTTAGTTCCCTTTTTGTCTACATCCCTCCCTTTTCCCCCTCTGGTGCAAGTAATACTGGCTTTTATAGCCTAGTGGGAGTTGAACAAACGTTCCTGCTTGCTTGAACTTTAGGTCTTATCTCTTTGGCTGCTTTCCCTAACTTTTGCCTACATGTTTTTTTCTTGGTTAATTGAACTACCCAGTTGTTTGGATTTGGGGTAAAAGGAGATTGTAATTATTTTCTCTTAAGAGATCTTTTCTTTCAGATCCTGTTGGACAAGAGCAGAGAAAGGTTCTCTTTGTCAGCAAAGTACTTCATTAAACAGAGTATATGACTATTTATTCAACATGTATTTACTGAATTACATCCTCTGTTGGAGGCTCTTTGCTGGGTTCAGGGATACAAAGTGGGTAAGAAATGATTCCTGTCTTTGCAGTGTGGTTATTAAAATGAAAAATAGTGAACCTGTAGTGTATAATCAAGAGCTATCTGGTATCTTTGAACAGTACCATAGTCACTATGTACATGCTTCAACCATGCACAGTGGAGTAATTTCTTCCAGTGACTTATTCACTGCATAAATTTGACCTCACCTTCCCAACCAAGATATACTTCTTCATTTTTGGTTATACAGTCACCACTCTGTGTCCTTGGATTCTACCAACCAAGGACTGAAAATATTTGGGGAAAAGTTGTATCTTTTCTGAGCATTTACAAACTTTTTTTTCCAATACAGTGTAATAACTCTGTACATAATATTGACATTGTATTAGCAATTATAAGTGATTTGGAAGTCAATTAAATATATAAAAAGATGTGTATGTCATATAAAAATAATATGCCTTCTTATCTGAGGTACTTGAGCATTTGTGGACTTTTGTATCCACAGAATTTTCCTACAACCAATCCCTCATAATGTAATATGGTATATCACTCATCAGAGTCTGTAGTCTCATCCTTTTAAAAATATTAATCAAGACATAAGGGCTGGCCAAATAGCTCAGCAGATTAAAGCACCTGCAAGCAGGTGCAGGGGCCAGGGGTTCAATCCCCAGGCCTGCTGTGCTGGCCCCGCCCCTGGGACACGCTAAGATGGCAATTGAGACTGGACGTGGTGGCACAAGCCTGTAATCCCAGCTCTTGGGAGGCTGTAAACAGGCGGATCACTATGAGTCCGATCTCGTAGTGAGACCCTGAACATTCTGTAGACCCTTCCCTAAAATAACAAAAAACATAATTGTATGCATTTGTGGGATAGATGTGATAGTTTTATACATGGATTCAATGTATACCAATAAATTTTGTGTAAAGCTAAATTTTGTGTAAAACAAAGAAACATAGCATGTTTCTTGATGCTCAGATTCAGCTCTAAGTCACTCTATACAGTAGTGAGAAGTGGCTGGCCAGCATCCGTGTAATTTAGAACATCTTCTGATGGCAAATTGGGCTCCTAGATTATTTTTGTGTGACCAACTTCGAACTATGGATGTGACTGGATGATGGTGCCAAGACGACTAAATAGTACCAACTAGTCGCTCCATTAACCCATGACCTTCTGGAAGGCTGGCCTGAGATCTTAGCGAATGTCTGTTTTTGTGGATTGTATTAGACCAATGACTTTCAGCCAGGAGGACTTTGCCACATGGGTTATTGGATAGTGTCCAGATGCTTTGCCAAATGCACTTGCTCTTATCTGGTATAGCGGCCCGGGATGCTGCGTAAATATTCTGTAATTTACAGGGCAACCTAAACTGTCAATAATGTCAGTACTACAATTTCCTCTACAAAATGCTGTAAAATGTAAACTCTAAAAGAGTAGAGCATGTCACTGAATAGTTGGCTGAGCTCACTTGAGTAATCTTAAAAGGACCAGTTCTTGCACAGCAACCTAAACAATTAGAATAATTAGCAGCTACCATTGATTGTAATGTTAGGCACTTGTATATATTATATATTCTTCATTTTATAATCAAGGAACAAAGCTTAGAGAGGTACTTCACTTACCCTAGGTCTCATAGCTGTCGTGGTTGGAAGGAGAAATCAAAATTAAGATCATCTTATTCCCGGCCGGGAAGATGGCTCAGTGGAATAAGTGCTTCCGTGGCAAGCACAAGGGCCAGAGTTCAATCCCTGGTAAAAAAATAAAAATCATCTTATTCCTCTGAAGTTCATGGTTTTGAGCACAACTTTGTACTGTTTCCCTTGAGGAATGCACCATTCAAAATCTTACTTAACACGATGAAAATTACTGCGTGTCCCATATACCATTCAGCTTGCTTGAGAGTAATTAAAACCATGGGTGTTTAATTTGGTCATGGCTTGGAGTGTCAGTGGATAGGAGCAAAGGGGGAGCCAACACAAACTGAATACCCACTACGCTCCCAGAAGTACATTAGTTAAATTTGCACCCATTATTTAAATTGATATTCATAGCAGCTCTGCAAAATAGTTAGGGTGCACATTCTGCAGATGAGTGTGAGAGAGTTTAGTGAAGCGGCTTGCTTGGACTGTGCAGTTTATAAGTCATAGCACCGGGGTCTGAAGTGGCATCCCATGACTAAGCTATTGTCCTTGTTGCTTGCTATCAGTTGAGAAGCCGGGTGGACGGAGTAGAGTCCTGAGTAGAAGTAATTTCAGAGGTAACTTAGCGCACAGTGGATTTTGCCGTATTCAGGTAGAGAACAGAGGGGAATTTTTGAACTTTACTCAGCTGACGAGAACTGAATTCAACAAAGAAGTTGTTCTGGAGGTCTACTGAAAATGATAGTTATTATCATTTTGGAGAATTGGGTTTTCTTTTCTTTTTTTTGTGGAACTGGGGATTGAACTCAGGCCCTTGCGCTTGCCACGGAAGCACTTATTCTACTGAGTCATCTCCCCAGCCCCTACTCCAGTTTTCTTCTTACCTGAATTTTTCAGGCAGTGTTCTAGAGCCATAAACCTAGAGGTCACCTCTGTTTATATCCTCTCGGCAGATCACCCCAGACTTCTTTAACACTGTCATGTAGAACTCCATAATGACAACATTTGAGTTTGTCTTCTTTTTACACAATTTAAACATTTGTGTGTTGTTGATGTTGTTTTTATAATAAACATCATCAAATTTGTACTTTTCTTTTCCATATGGGAGTGTTTTGTTTTGACAACTAAATATTGTTAACTTTTGATGTGTTTCATTTTAGGACAGAATTTTTTTTATTTTAAAAACCAGCCCAATAACAATCATATTTTGTCTGGAAAGCAATTTTTGTGTGTGTGGGCAGAAAAAAAGACCTCGTGTTTCATTTACTTTAAATTGGAAAGGAATTTTAACCATGATTCTCAAGGGCCAGGATGCTGGAAAAAAGAACTGTTATTTAGATAAAATGCATGTTTTGATTTCCACATAGAACTGTGAGCCATAGTTACAGATTGGCAACCACTTTGTGGAGATAGGCATGATGTTGCTGCTTGATTTTTGTCCCCCGCCCCAATGATTTTATTTAACTTTTATTTTTTGTGTTGCTGAGGATTGAATCCACAGCCTCATACATGCTAGGCAAGTGCTCTACCTCGGACCTATCCCTGAGTCTTACCCCACTGATTTTACAGTAGACTCCAGAGATGTGGGCAAATTTATAAGAAAGCATAATCCTTTTTGAATACCCACTTCTTCAATGATAAGAAAAAGTAGTGCTTATCATTGTGGGAGAATGTGGAAAGTAGAGAAAAGCCTCAAGAAGAAAATAAAGATTAGGCATAGAAATTAGTGACAGTATTTTGTATGTCTTTAAAAATGCAGTAAATGTTAATGGTAGAGTCACTGCACAATCTCCCACTTGTAAATGTATTAGTAAGTGTTTTGAAAAATACCAAAAAATATTCATTACACAGTTATGAGCATAATACGAGTGAAGTGGGAACTCCGCCTTGGAGTTAGAGAACAGTTAGCGCTTCCTCGTGTCAGCTATCTAAGAAAATAATGGCTCCTTCAAGTGTCTCCTCCTCCAACTTACTGAAAGAATTTCAGTAGTAGATGAGGCTATCACTAGCTAGCCTTCCTTTCATTGTATAGATGACGAAACATGGGACTCAGTGAGATCAAGCAGTTGATCCAAGGTCATGCAATATGTGAACATCAGAGTTCCAATTTGGATTATTTTCCAGTTTGCATTTTTAGGTCTTTTTCATACATAGGTAGATTTGTGTTGCCTAAATTAAAGACTTCCCACTCTAGAATGTTTTGGTGGTCTATTTCCAACTTTTGGGGTGGAAATATATTAGCTATTCAAAGGTTACCCCAAGGCCAAGTATTTCTTAATTTTGGAAGATGATCAAAATATTTGCAGGCAGCATGGGAATTTTTCATATTACTTGCTGAGTTAAATTAAATATTAGCAATAGAATACCTCTCATATGCGTCTAGCCCTCAATTTAATTTCCCCTGGCCTATCAGGCAAGTACCAAAGCACATCAAGTATGACTCTCAATACAAGAACAAAAATTGACTTGAAGGATTTTAGACATGATAGCCTGGAAGGTCACAATTAGAGCAATTGCTCCGTGAAAAATAGATTTTCTTCTATGAAATGAGATGTCTGTTGAAATTATAGGAATGACATTTTAAAGATCACATTTGTTTGTAAACCTAGGTCAAAAGTTAAATTATAGCAAATGCAGGCAGGTCTGTCATTAAAATAGAAGCACACACAGATATTAGGTCTTAAGACAAAAGGAGTTCCTTTGCTTTTCTTCTCTTTTTTCTCCTGTCACTCTTCATTTCTTTCTGTAGCGTCCCTCTCTGTGGCTTCCTTTGCCAGTATCTGTTTTACTCTCAGGGTGCTTCTTAGGGAAGCGCTTATTCCACTGAGCCATCTCCCCGGCCCAGGGTGCTTCTTTTCCGGACCATCTGCCAGCCCACTTTCTGCTTTCCAGGCTCTTGGAGTGCCCAGATCCACTGGGCACCTTTATCTGCTTCTTTCCCTTTGCTGCCCTTGCTTATATGTTCCAGTTCCTCCATCTGGATTCAGTCAGGGCTGGTTCTCAGCTTTGGATGTACTGGGGAGCTGATCTACAGGGCAAGTACTGAGGAAGAAGAGCTGGTGTCCTTCTACACAGAAGTAGCACTGAGAGGACAAGTTAAAATACACAGAGTTGTATAGGCTACGCATGCACTTACATCTGAGTACAGAATTATAGTATTTCTTCTTTATGCCCAGGGTCTTAGAAAATGCCAGAGCTACACGAATTAGTGAATATAGGCACACATTGCCAGTGTTTTAATAATGAATGAATAGGAAAAATGGACTCTTTCTTAGGGATGCGTTTTTCAGTAGTATTTGCGCCTGCTCATCATTCTTTCCTGCTAATGAATGCATGCATTATCATAAGTGGCCATCTTTTCCTAGCTTCCTACAGTAGACTGTATTTCTCTTCTGAAAATGAATTTTTCCTCTGGACTTGATTGGTATAATTATTGGTATAATTATTTATTTTTGAACTACTATAGAAATAAAATCCAAATAGAGGCGATACAAGTGGGCTATGTTTTTAATTCAGAGAATCCCAGAGAAAAGAGCAATCAAGGTAATTTTCTCCCATCGGTGCTTTACTGCTCGTAGAATTTATACTTTATTTACTCACACAAAATGTTACACATATTTCAAACGTAGAATGTACCGTAGATGCTGTAATCAACATAATTTGTAACATCCACAATGTTTTAGATTTTCTTTACTAAAGCAATAGTATCTGGAAATTTAGAGATTTTATTAATAAAGTTGTTTTGATGAGGTTGTTACAAAACAGCTCTTTTTACCTCATGACTTAACAAGTCTTGTCACTCACTTGCAGTTTTAGAATGTGTTAACAGCTCTGCTTGATTCCTGCCAGATTTGAAATGTGTGATGTACTAAGAGCTTTAAGGGTTGGTTTTTTCCAGTTTGATTTGTGAAACGTAGTTTTATGTACCATTTTCATTTGTAAAGCTGATTGTTAGCTGCCTGTAAGTATAATCAGTAATCTGCACTTTGGTGTGGTCAGGGGGTTGAAGTAATGTGTCTCCCCTCCTGATTTTGTAGGCATTAAGGATCACACACACACACACACACACACACACAGGCAGATGTGCAAGTTATAATACATATTTTGTATAAGTAAACAGTAGTGGATTGAGAGAATTAACAAAATCCGTGTTTTTTCAATACTTTTTAAGAACTACTTTGTAAGTATAGTTTGTGATACCTATAATGAATGATAAAATAAGTTCCTCAGTAAGATAACTTCTAGAAACTAAAGAAGCCTTTTCAACTGCTTGTCAAACATTCTGCACCTGCAGATGCCAGGATTGATAGAAGTTTTCAAACCCTCAGCCCATTCATTCCGTCTTGGGCAGCAAGAAGCTATGCTTCTCAAACAACTGGGGAGGAATTTTCCAGTGTTACAAGCACACCTAATCACAGCGAAGACAGAAATAAGCAGCCAAACTAATAGAAGGAAGTTGAAAGTTTATATTTACATCCATAAATGGAGCAGTTGAACTTTGCTAGAACTACTTCTAATGCATGGACTTTGTTGACCGTTTATGTACAGCAAACTGCGTCCCCTAGAAGCTGCATCTGGTAAGTCTTGGCAACTGGAGCCGTAGTTGCGAGACGCAGTTTTCATCCCCGCAGATTTCACCATGCCCATTTTGTAGTACGCTCTTTCTTTGTCCCCTTTCTAAGCAGTCTCTGATCCGCTTTTCCATGAAAGCCACATTCCAAATTAGCTTTAAAACCTTGTGCATTCTGTATACAACAACAATCAGATTTGTGTCCGTTCTATGCATTTAAGGTAAAACAGTGTTACAGAGTAATTCGAGGTATTGATTTTCTAGAATCTTCTTCTCATTGCCTGAAAGTAAATTACTTAGCAAATGGTCTCATTGCATACTTGGATCAAAGGAAAATTACATCGAAAACAGAAAGAATTCTGATAAACAAAAGAGCAGTATATGTTCTTAAATAGGGTCAGTGAAATGTTAAATCCTGGAAGAGCAGAAAAAAATAAAATAATTTTAATTTGCTTCGCCTATTTGTAAAGTAAAAAAAAAATGAAAGAAAAGAGAGTAAGGGATTTACATTTGTATTTAGTCATGCGTTTAAAGAAGATGGATATATTTTCTGATAAATGGGTTATGTGATTTTGTCATTGAACAAATATCAGTGTACTTCCAGAAACATGGGTGGCATAGCCTACTACCTCTATTTACTGTAGGCTCCTGGGATACACCTGTATCTCCTGTAGTCCTGTGCAGGACTTCATTGTACAGAGTACTGAAGGCAGTTGTAACATAGTTATGCATCTAAACAGAAAAGGTAGAAAAATACAGGCAAATGGAATTTTGCAGCTCCATTATAATCTTGTGGGCCCACTCATATACATAATCCATTATTGACTAAAATGTTAACATGATACTTGCAGCTTCACACTCACACAATCATTTTATAGTAATAACACTATCCTTTGAGCCCTCTAAAAGATTTGAATCAGGCCTCCGAGGGCATTTTCTGTGCATAGAAAGTTTACCATCTTTACAAACTTATGTGCAGAGCAAGCTTCTAGTATGCCAGGTACTCTTTCATAGCAACATACTCAGTTGGACAGTTTAAGAAGTACCATACTAGGATGTAATTTGTCCTGTTCTCTCTTGTTTCCTCAGAAACATTCAGATGTCAAAAAATTTCTTGTTGTCTCTGTTCAACGGCTATTGCTTTGGCCTGCATGTAGAGTGTCCTTCTGTCATTCCTGATTCCTGCCATTACAAGCCCTCTCTCTCTTTTCCTTCGCTGATTTTCTTAATCTGTGTCTTTCCTATCTCCTGATACTACTTTGCTTGCATTGTTCTGGTGTGTCAGGACAAAGCCAACTGTCATAAACACTCCAGACTAAATAGACAGCAAACTAATTCCAACATGTTGGAGAACCTCTTGGGAGCTGTATTGCTTATTTTGCATTTGGTGACCCACTTACCTATAACTCTCTTCAAGTTGGGAGCTATGCTGAATGTTGGGCAGTTGTGAAGGGATATTCAGATAGTCAAAGTTGAATTTATTTTTTGGGCTGTGATACGACAATCTTGAAACCATAAATCATTAAAAATTAATTATATTGTAATTCCTATGAAACTTTCTCTGATAAAAATAAAGCCATCAAAATGGTCATAAGGTAAGGGAACTTATAGTTCCTCAGACTCTAAATAGATATTAAAAACTCCTTCAATATTTATAAAAGCCAGAAAATGTATGCTACAAGGATGAAGTTTAATGCAAAGTAGGACTTTTGCTCATAATAACATATTAATATTGGCCCATCATTTGGGGCAGGCAGACCACATCAATGCAAGGCATTAATGACAGCAAATTACAAGGACGGTTTTGGGAAGGTATATGGAAACAATACTTTCCACTCAGTTTTTCTGTAAACCTAAAACTGCTCAAAAATAGGCTGCTAAATAAAAATGACCCTTTATACATTTGGGTTTCAGAGAAACAAAATATGACATACATCTTGTTACTATCTCAAAAATTAAAGTCTAGTGTTGGTTGTTTAGTATGTGGAAAATAAGTTAAATTCTTCATCTTGAGTGATGTAACTTGTGACTTGGTCCCCTGCAAAGAGAAGATACAAGATCCCACGAAGCTGGAAGTTGTGCCAAATCATGTGCCTAAATGCACAGTAAGCCGTAGTTGGGTCCATGCGAGTGCTAGGTTGGAGCCTTGCTTGTCTGCCACAGCTGGTCCATTTTCCACCCACTGGTACATCGTGCCATCCAGGGTTCGAGTCCGAGACTGGGCCAGTTCCCTGCCCTTCCATCCAGTGAGCCCCATTTTGATCCTTGCGTTTGTGGTGTCATCAGTAATAGTGTCGCTTGGTGAGCATATGCAAGCTTTCTGAGCCAGTGCCCAGGTCAGTGTGAAATTGCTTCAGGCCGAAACACTACTGTATGGCTGGTACATGTTCTCTTTGCACATTTTGTATCCGTGGTGGTAGCTGTGGCTCTAGAGGGAGCTTTGGGGCATGTGTGTGACAGCTTCCTTTTGCTTTTGGTGCTTGCTTGCCTATTTCTTAGCATCCTTTGGCTCCTCTTAGTCTCCCCTTTTGTTTCCTCTTTAGTCTTAGTCCAGTTATTTTTTAAGTACTCTGTTAAAAGAGAAAGGAGGGTCTCAGCATGATGACAATTTGGCTAAAGTATTCAAACTGCCACAACAATACACTTGATAATTTTTACCACTCAGTTTTTTTTTTTTGAACTGCTGTAGTGCTTTATTTGGTATAAAATGGGAACTTCGATGCTTCAGAACGGTTTTCTGGCATACAACTTGAAACTGAATTGTAAACTACTGTGGGATTTACCTAGCCTCTTTTAAACTTGTGTACATTTTTCTTTATTGGTTTATTTTGTTATTTTTCCTATAGCAGATAATGACAGGATATATACTCATGTGAAGAATTTACTCTGGCTAATTGGGCCACTTTCTGTAGTGTAAGGAAACAGTTCGTAGGGTGCCAGACTCGGCCTTTGATGAAGATGTGGCAGAGCGCTTCGTAAAACAAAAATCAACAAGTGTTTATCAAGTGCTTACTCTACTGTGCAAGGTGCTGTACTGGCAAGCCAGATGCTGTGGAAAATATCAAGAGGGATCTTTTTAAACGAGGAACGTCCATTGTAATGGGAGAAGCCAGTACAGACAAGTTAGGGGTGTGGTGGAAAGAGTATTGAACTGGGTGGGGTAGGGAGCAGGGACAGGCAGGAATTTTGAATCCTAGCTGGTGTTCTGCCTAATAGATCCTCTGGGCAAATCATTCCCCTACTCTTCCCTACTCATGGTTTCGGTTGGTTGAAGGGCATTGGATGGTTTCTAAGAGCATGTATGAATTGGCTCATAAACACAGGTGGGAGAGATTCCAAAATGTGGCACATTATCTTTTGTCAAGTGAGTTGTACAGGTTAAACATTCCTGAGTGCTCAAGAGCTTGGATTTTCAGATCATGGGTTCTCAAATGGTAAGTCTATGTGAATATTGCAAAATCTGAAAAAAAATTCTCAATCTGAATCATTTCTGGTCCTAAGATTTCAGGTAAGGGATACTCAACCTATCCATGTAATAATTACCTTTATATGGATATGGAAACATATATTTATACTACAGAATTATACTAATTGTGATTATGTATAGGTCAGTGTTTCTCAGCGTGGAGCTCTGGATCAGCAGCATGTGTATAACCTGTGAACTTGTTAGAAATGCAAATGTACGAGTCCAGACCTGGTGAGTCACAAATGCTAGGGACAGAGCCCAAGACTCTTCAGTTTTAAAACGATGCCCCTTCCCTCAGGAGACCTAAAGCCCACTAAAGTTTGACAACTACGAGCTGTAGGAATTTGGGGCACTGGTTCTCAATTTGGGCTCTGAATTATGAGATTAATTTGTGGAAACTTCATTGGAGTTAGGGCATTAGTCTGTGTTGCTATAACAGAATGCCTCCACACTAGGCGATTTATAAACACCAGAAATTTATTTCTTACAGTTCTGCAGGCCAGAAATCCAAGATCAAGGTACTTGGGAAGTCTGGCCAGGCTCAAATTCATTACTGGGAAGATGTGCTAAGTGGGAAAGAGACTACATGTGGTAACAAGGTCGAAAGGCAAGAGGGCTAAATGTTGAGTGAAGCCTCTTCTGTAAGGGCCTTAATCCTGTTCGTGAAGGAGGGACCTTCATGGCCTAATCGCCTCTTAAAAAGCTCCTCTAAATACAACATGTCAAGCAATAAGTTTTGGGCTGGGGAGATAGCTCAATAGAATAAGCGCTTGCCTGGCAAGTACAAAATCCTGAGTTCAATTCCCGGTACCGGAAAAAAAAAAAAAAAAAAAAAAAAACCCAGTAAGTTTCAACACCTAAGTTTTGTAGGGCTTGCATTCAAACCGTAGCAGACACGTAGACATCCGTTATTGCCACAGGTCTCCTGCTGCACCAGTTTTGAGAATCACGGGGCTACACTGGGACTGTAGAAATGCAATCATGAGGTAGAAAAACCATGAAAGCTCTTTTGGGGAAAAATGGGCAGGGTTTGCTGAGGACCATGAGGTGGCAGGTCCTAGTTTTCGGTTCAGGAGTTTCTCTCAAACTTTTAGCAGGGCTGGGCTTGTCTGTATGCACTTATCGAAACTGTCACTTGTGGATCTGTATCATTTTTTTTTTTTTTGTACTAGGGATTGAACTCACAACTTTGTGCTTGCCAGGCATGCGCTTATGCTACTGAGCTATATCTCCAGCGCTGGATCTGTATCAGTTCTGTGTCATTGCTTTGATGTAGTTCTGGTTTGGGCAGCAGTCCACAGCGAGTTATATAAACAGAATTATCATCACCTAACAAGGTCCTCTGGGTCATCATGTCAGGGAAAAATGTGGTTTTTCTTAACAAAGGAATGCTTGGAATTGTGGGAAAGTTGTAAACTTGGCAATGACTAATTCAAGCTTCTCAGTTAAATTAATTTTTATTATTTGTTTTATTTGGGAGCTGCTATGATAGTCACTGAAAAGACATCCATCTCCTTACTTCTAAAGCAAAACAAAAATATTGAACATTAGGGCAAAGGACAAGAATTTCAAGGTTTTACCTTTTGACTTTTGCAAATATTTGCCACTATTTTTCTTAATGATTTTGCTGTCTGACTTGTTTTTTACTTTGTTCCTCATGCCTGACAATTTTAGTTTTCAGGTTTCACTATACCTGTCAAGAAATAAGCATATATATTATTCTCCCTGAAAGACCAAAATAGTCTTTTCTTAAATTTTTTTTTTGTGGTGCTGGGGATGGAATCCAAGGCCTGTGCATGCTAGGCACATTCTACCACTGAGGTACACTGTCAGACATCCTTCCCCAAAAATTATTTAAATTTCCCTCCAGAAGTGGCCTGTGGGAAGACCTTGGTGTTTACTTGGGACATAGCGGGAGGCCCGACTCACTCTTCCACCTTCTGGTTGGTTTATAGGTCAGGCTACATCCGCTAAGGATACTAGTTTGAAAACCCAGAGAGCAGATTCAGTGTTTTTAAAGGTTACATATGCCCTAGTACTAAGTTAAAAATGGTTTGTTACTGTAATTCTGGTAAATCAGGACACTTTTGGGACTCTGAAGGAACTGCCCAAGTCTGCAAATTCTGGGCTAATTACAACTTTAAATGTTGTAGTACAGTAATGTAGTAGACACCTTTTAAAAATATAGTTTATCTTTTCCCAAACTGAATAAGGATGAAAACTACTTCTTCAAACTGTGAAGAATATAGTGATCATACCATATGAAATAAATGTAGACTTACATGGAAATAAATTATTTTCCAGAGAATAAAGTACAGTACCAGCTACTTTCCATACCAAATCCTACTATAAGGACACAAAATTGGAATTTATTATATTTTTTAAACTGGCAGTATCCTTCTTTGTGCGTGTGTGTGTAGTGCTGAGGCTTAAACCAAAGGGTTTCTGTGTGCTAGGCAAGTGCTTAACCGCTCAGCTACAACTCTAGCTCCATCTTTTTAGCTTTTGTTTATTTAATTACATTAACATCATTAATGATTTGGTTATATGGCAGATCATTAATTTAATTACATTAGAATTACTAAAAATGAGGTGTTTCTTTTGAACTGTTTATTTGAAATAAATTATTTTGCTGAGTGAGAGCCAATTTATAAGTTGTTCTGCTAAAGGAAATGAGCCAGTGGCCGTCTCAGCTGTATTTATCATTGCATTTTATAACACTGAAAATGCAGTTTAATGGTGTGTATAGTGGTGGTTTTGACTCCCATAGGAGCCCAAGTAGGTAAATGAATAAAAGTAGGGTAAAAGAGAAGTCTGTGCTGCCCGTTGCCACCACAAGTATACCCAATTAAGAAGATATTTGAGGGTTACCCACTCTTTGATTTCTTAGGGGGGAGAGAATATTCTGAAGGACAGATTAGGGAACGGTTGCTATGGCAATCACATTCAAAGAATCTAGAGGAGACAATGAATCCCTGGGGATCATCCATTTTGATTGATTCAACTGGTCTTTTAATTTCGCTCAAACAGCTGTTGTCTCTGGATTTTATTTTTCCACATAATTCACCCCATTGATCGGTGATTTGGGGATCTTTTAAGTTTGGTTTCAAGTACCGATATGGTCATCAATGTCTTTGACCAGAATACTTTTGTTAAACCTGAAGGAAAATGGTGGTATGTATTAAATATCACTAAAAATATTGTGGCCTGGTCAGGAATAATATAAATGGTTTGTCTAATTGAACTTATTAATTCTGTTGGGTATTTAATAGCTAGATTGTATACTCTGAACTCCAAATTTAAAAAAGTACATAAAGCAGGCACAGGACCAATAACCGTGGAGAGTTAGTTAATAAAGTAAGTATAATATTCAGGACATTCCCCGCACATATACAAACAAAGTAATAGTAGTTTCTGACAGATAACCTTAAAGGGAAAAGAAAATGGAAGCTAAAGCAAAATAACAATGCAATAAGAGAATATGTAAAATACAATGAAAATCGAAGTTCAAAATTCTAGTACAATTTCTCATAATAATGTAAGAATACTACAAAAGTAAGTAATGTAGGTAATATAAAGACTGATCAAGAATGCAACATAGGGCCAGGGGAATAGCTCAGCAGAATAAGTGCTTGCCTGGCAAGTGCAAGGGCCTGAGTTCAATCCCCAGTTCCACAAAAAAAATAAATGCAACATAAAAGATAAACATACTAAGCTTCAAATACATTGAGGTTTAATGGTAATGCTAATCAAAATTGTAATTTATTGTGTACCAAGCAATGTGATATTTGTACTTTTATCTTTAAAACATGTATATTTTTATCATTAAAACATTCTTGTAAGTTAAAAAAAAAATTCTGTCAGGGTGGGATAAGATTAACATGATGTATTTTAAAGCATGACTGACCGTGAAGTGTTTAGGTTTTATTTTGGATTACTTTTTGTCATCACATTTTACCCAGTGCATTTGACTGCTGCTCTGTTTTTATTCTGTGACTTGTACAATATTGCCAACACAATTTGTATTTGTATTTGTATTTGAAAGATTGAAAAGTAGATACAAATATAACCACTAAGAGTGTCTTCATCCTCAGAGCTCCAAGTAGTGTTACACTCCTACAGACAACAAAGAGAAAAGGAGGCACAAATTCAAGTCGTATCTCACTGTAGGTTTTTCTCCTTTGTAGGCTGATTCTGAGGCACTGGGAATCGAACTCAGGCCCTTGAGGTTGCCAGGCAGGCTCTGTGCCACTGAGCTATATCCCAGACCCTGTAGACTCATTCTTGTTGGGGAACCCATGAAGTATGGAATGGAATGCTACTCACTGAGGCCGGGAGTGGGACCCAGTGTGAGAGCTTTGCTTCTTCTACCTTCCTCTTCTGCCCCCTGGAGGATGTCAAGGAACATGAAATGCAAGGATGTCCTCTGAAAAGGATAGGGAACTGCTTTGGTTACTAAAAGATAATTGCCCTGTCCCTTCCCCAGTTATAGCCCTCCACACCAGAATTTACAGGGGCAAAACAGAGAAGGCAGGGAGAGCATTGGCTGGACTGAGATCTTAGGAAGGAAGCTGTTCTGTCTCTTTAAGTAGAGGCCCAGATTCTGTCAAGTAGAAGCCAGTATGAATTGTGTCCATCTCCAGGAAAAATCAATTCCAGAAGGGTGAGTAAAATGAAATAGGATATTAAGACCGGAGTGCGAGGGATTCAGGTTGGAAGTTCAAATGAGGTTGAATCTAAGAAGTATGTTTGATGCCAAGTGTTTGCGGCAGTATGGGTATTTATTATACAGATTTGATAGCATTGTGACATTTCCTGCTAACCTGTTAGTGATAATTATGTCTGTAGTACTCAGTGAAAGTCTTACATGCAATAACCTCTTTGTGAGGTAAGTTGCCATTGTAAGGCTCAGAGGGTTTGGGCAAGTACTAGGAGGTGGAGCTAGTATTTTAACCCAGATGGACTGACTCCAGTAGCCTGGCTGTTTCAGCAGCTGTGCCAGGCTGCCACCCTGCTGGAGCTGTGTGGAAGGGTGTGGCACTTTCTAGAAAGAGTGAGTTCCATATGAGTGGGGCGTGGGTGGCAGGAGATGAGAAGGAACAGGTTTTTTGTATATGTTACCATGCTGAGTTAGAGAGAGAGAGAGAGAGAGAGAGAGAGAGAGAGAGAGAGAGATTTGTTTCCATGACCAAAAAGCTTAAAAGTCTTGGCTGTAGGACAGCCAAGATATACCATGAAATATATAATCCGTATTTATATTATATACCATAAAATGTATAATATGTATTTATATGATGGAGCATGAAAATATTGCCCCTACTAAGCATCAGTGGGAAGAGGAGTTGAAGGTGTTCCTTTGAATTCAGTCACTTTAGTTTCTGAATGCTAGCACCACAGATTTGGTTTCCACTGACTGTCAAGAGCCCTGTCCCAGTAGTCAACACTTTTGTCCATTTTGAGTTGAGAATTGTCCTCAACTGTGACAGCTGTCATTTAGATTTCTTAGAACAGATGAGTCCGTTAGCCTATTTAAATAATGGGTCCAGCTCTTTATTGTCCAGTTCCTTAATAATTCTTAAATCTGTAGCCACTGCCTGTTTGGTGGACAGTCTGGAAAGGGTTGGTGGAGGGGGGAATTTCAAGCCTGATTATAATCCCCAGTTTCTGTTTGGCCTGTTTCCATCAGTACTTCTTGAGAGTCTCCTGCTCACCAGGCACTGTTTGGGGGGGGCAGGGCAATGAAAAAGCAAAGGGGGAGCTGTCTCTTCCTCAGGTGGGATGGGGCGGTGGTGCGTATGGGCCCATGGGGACGTGGGCCTGGAGACAGCAGCACATTGTCGCAGCACGTTGTCGCAGATGGTGTCAGGGCTGGGAGGAGCACAGGGCACACCTGTGTCCTAGCGCTGTGCAGCCAACCACACTGGGATGAGCCCCTCACTTGCCTGCATCCTAATCCTGTTGTTGATTGGAGATAACTTCAGTGGTCACGCGGCACCTCATTGCCATGGCAACACCTCTAAATATTCCTCTGGTGACTTGTGTTCTACATTCTAGCTGGATCTGAGCCCTCCCGTGGCAAAATATTCTAAAGATGTTAAAAGAGGAAAAAAAGCTCAACTAATAAATCTATTCTAAACGACTGAGTCATTTGTTTTGATTACCCGGGTGATTGCCAAATGTTAATTTAAAACTGAAATAGGCCATGAGCTCACTCCCCTAACAATGCTGAGTGTTTGAGCTAATACAGCTTGATAATGAGGGCGCCAGATCCACTGCCAGTGCTAATGTTATATGATAAACAGACATTTGGAGACATATGCAGGATATCTTGGCAGTTTTCTGTTAACTCTAAGGGTTGTAAATAAAGTAGAATGTGTTACCATGAGCCATTTCAAAGAAAGTTGACTTTTTTTTTTTTTTTAGAATTTATGACTTTTCTTCTAAAAAGGCAACTTTGACTCTCGACTCTCATTTTTTTCCTAACTTAGGCAATTGGAAGCTGTTCTCAGCTATATCCAGCCCTTACCGAATACATCCAGCGCCCCACGCGTCCAGTGTGAGGTAAGTTTTACTATTGCCCCAACAGTCTTACGCTGTGCTGATCTCTGTCCTTCCAATTTGTAGTGTGAGGGGCAGCATTTATTTGAGCTTTATGCAGGAGGTTTTAAAGGGTTTTATTTGATGGCTGCTTGCCCCAGTGAGCTCAGCTGATGAGACTCTTCATTTATTCTTATTTTAATTGACCCCACCAATATCACTGCTTCCCCTAAATATTAGCCCTGTTGGGAATGACTTTACAAGGGAAAACCTCATTTACTTTGAACCTGGGGGCAGGAAAACTGAATCTGCCACACACAGCAGACCCATTAGGAGGTTTGATTGAAAATAAAGACCTGTTCATTTCACAGCATGAACAGTAGGGAGCAGGAAAGCTGCATGGAGCAGATCCTGGGACTGAGAAGGAGACTCCTGCTGCCCAGAGATGCTGTGTGGGCCAGACCAAACAGCAGGAATCTCTCTGCTCTGGGTAGAATACGCACAGATATCCAGTTGTCACTGTAAAATACAGTGATAGGAGTTTCAAAGAGTTTCTTTAGAGTCACATTAGTATGTGCCAGCACATTTAAAAACATTGCCCTCCAGTTCAGAGCAGCTCTGCTGCATCAGTGCAAGCAGCCAGACTGTCTAGAGCTTTTATTTCACCGACCAGGCACCTGAGTTTTCCTGGTGACCCACTGTCACCTAAGATCAGCTGTGGAATTTTCTCTTAGTGGCATTATGTCCTGAAAAAGCTTCACATTTTGGAGCACTGTGGATTTTTAGATTTTCAAATTAGGCATGATACCTGTTCATGCACATAAATATTTTAAACTTCAAAGAGTAAAAATCATGGGACAAAGTTTTAGAAATATTTAATCTGAATTTTCTCCTTTTCCGCAAGTATGGTGCTAGGTGGAATCACTCCAAAACAAAAGCCAGGCTCATTTGAATATGCTGATGATAAAAGCTTCCGCAGCTCAGGGCAACTGCGTGCTCGCCCTGAACCTTCCCATAGCTTTCACTCCGAGCTAGCCTTTCCTTCCCACAGTTATTTCTAAACTTTAAAAACAGTGTCAAAACTTTTCTTCAAAAGATCATAGATCTAACCTCAGTGAAACAAATCAAAGCACAACTACTTTGGCTCAAGTAGGAGGCTGTGACTCTGTCACCCTCCTCTGCGGTACCCTACCGTGTCCTGCCTAAAGAGCAAAGCTTTTAGCCCTGTGCATTTTTACAGCTCTTATTTTTACTTTCCCACAGAAACACAGTAGATTATTTAAGTAAAATGTCCTCCTGCCAGCTTAGTTGGAAATGCCCGCTAGTTGGAAGCTGGCAGTCCTCAGGCGCTGTCCGCCCTAGGAGCTCAGCACCAAGCTGCAGTTTTGCAATGCTTTGTCAGTGGAGAACCTCCATAGGAACTATGCGCAGAAGGCTGGGTTCTTTAACTGGGTGCGTTGAAATTTTCAAACTCATATTTGAAGTGGTTTTCAAATACCAAGGACACCCTAATGATATCTGAACTCGGACCCAGATTTTGTGGCGTTTAAGTTTTCTTCGAGAGCAGTGAACTTCTCAAGTGAGTCAGTTAAAAGGGATCTCTCAAGTTGTTTCAGTGTGACAGAAATACATAGGATTATGCAGTGGCATATTGTGTTTCTTCCATTCCTTCTACCCGACTGTGCGTCACTCCAGGAATGCAGTAGTATGCAAAACAAAAAGAATAATATTTTGGGTATGATATTCAAGTGTAGGGTATCCCTAGATTATTTTTTTCTTAGCAGATGAACAAACTGACTTTGCTTTTTAAAAAAATGACACTTCCCAGTGTTAACTAGATCAATTCAAAGTCCCCATCTCTACTCTGCTCTTTGAGCCAGTGATTTATGCCACCTCCACATAAGCATGTACAAATAGTAAAGTACGTTGGGGATACAGCTGTGCCCAGGGCCCAAAGGAAAGCAGATGCTAACTGTTCACCTTATACTCTACTTTTTTTTTTGTTGTTTTTCCTTTTTTGAGACAAGGTCTCACTGTGTAGTTTAGGTTGCCCTTGAGCTCATTATGTCATTCAGGCTGGCCTCAAACTCAGGACTGTGCTCCTGCCTTAGCCTTCTGAGTCCTGAGATTACAGGTATGTGCCACTACACCTGGCTTGCACTCTATTTATTTAAGTTTGCTTAGAATAATTGAACACTTTAAGAACTTGGACCTTCTAGTTTACATACAAAGACACTTAGGTTTTTAAAACATACTGTCTCCTTTTAAGTTTAATACTGTACTTACCATAGATAAACTTTATAATTCTGAAACTTGAAATTATTCCACTTGTCTTTTAGTTGATGAAATTATTTGGAACACAGACTTAACCATAGCATAATCTTTATTTTTAATATTTTCCCTTTTTTCTTTCTTTTTTTCTCTTTATTAATTTTATTGAGAAACAAATAGTAATGGGACAGTTTCAAAACAGGATACTAGGACAGCTGCAGTAATTAATACATTGCATATTGTTGTCTTCATAGTAGTTATTCAAGATACAGACATGATATCCCATCCAAACACCACTAGCACAAATCTTTCTTCTCACTGAATTAAGAGAAAGTAGTTGCATATCTAGCCCAACCATTCTGTATACACAGTTACAAAATGGTCCGTCATCCACATCTGAACTGAGCATAATCATTAACATATACATGAGCTGCGCTAAATAGTTCTCTGTACTCTAGTAATAAAAATATTGTTAATTAATTAAACATATTTTGCATCTAGGAAATATTTGTATTGGTGGCATATGGTCATTTTCAATATTAATTTGGCAGTTTTTAATATTCGCAAAACAAAATAATAAAAGACAGTAGTCATAATAATTTGCTATGTGTGCTATTGCTAATTGGTATGACCATTCTCAGAGCATTAGTAGCAGACATTCAGATTAGCACAGATGGGGTACCCAGGCTTGAAGAGTTTCAAAATCATCCCTCTAGTGCCAAGGTCACAAACTGGTGGGCTGGATCTGGCATACAGAGGTGTTCTTTTCAAATTTCCAGTGAACTGCCAGCATTTAAAAATTGAGAGATTTTACATTTTTGACAATCCAGATTTTTAAGCTTCTCTTGAAATACAAGACGATCTGGCAACGCTGCAGCTGCATTCCTGTTTGGCTCTACTAGGCTGGAGCCAAATTGCCTCTGTTCCATGGATGGAGCGCGAACTCTGAGGCGGTCTCCAGCACTCTCTGCTGTCTCCCTGACACTAAGGATAAGGGGTACACGCCATTACCTGAGTGTTTCGCTCCTGTACAGATGTGAGTTTTCAAAATCAGGTCTAGGTAGAACGGAGGTTGCTGACAGAAGGTCATCCTCTCTTAGAAGGTCAGCTTGTGGATTTGCAGGTTCACTGTTGAGTGGTGTTCATTTTAAGGGAGCACTTTAGAGCATTTAATGATAAACACTTTGGGGCGGGATACATTCCCACAGTACCTGATTTAAGAGAAGGCGCCTCCACGGGCACAGGCATTTTATGTCACGCTGGAAGATCCCTGTGGTCTCCCTGCCCTCTCGCCAGTCTTTAATGTGCAGACCCTGACAGCACCTCTGGAGAGGCCTGAGATTCTGCAGTTCCTGTGAGCAGCGGGTTATGCTGCCCCTATTTTGAGGACCTATCTTTGAGTAGCAGCAGGTCTTTAACTCAAAGGAATCACAAGAAAAACCAGGCAGTAATGGTCCTTTGGCATGAGAAAGATTTTTATGAAGGCTATTTCAGGTGGAATCTTCCTAGATAAACCTTAGTTCTTATCTGGTTGCAGCAAAATAGGTGTAAATCAATGATTTTTTGGATAACATGTAGCATATGTTAGAAGATAAATTTTTGTTTGAATTTTTCTTCTAAATTATGTTTTTATTAAAAAAATAGATATGTTTATGCCCAAGAATCATGAAGCAGGGATTATACCTATCAATATTATAGGAGAGTATAGGACTTTCAGAGAGCTTACACGTGAGGCAACAGGAACTAGGATAATGATCACATCCCTCAATATGTAACAACCTGCTAAGGTATTATAGTGATAGAAAAGTCAGAAAGGAAGGGACAACAGATTCTAATACATGCAGCCCTACTGTGGAAAAAATTTAACTATGATTAAAATGAAAGGGAAAGTTTACCAAGAAAAATTTGCTGCACATATGAAAAGACAATTACAGTCTATATTACCCAGAACCCACACAGACTGAGAAAGGCACACACAGGCCTGGCACGAGGTGGGTGCTCCGTTGGCAGGAGAAACTGTCCAGTAGGTAGATAGGTCAAAGGCATTATTATTCACATTCCATCACACAGTGACTGAATGCATAGAAAACGGTCTAGCCTCCCTACTATGTTAGAGACAAGTGTATTCAAATATCTTCAAGGTAACTTTCCACCTATTAAGCCAATAAAAATGAAAAGGAAACTTGATGCAATGGATTACCTGGAGACAGACTCTCACTTCTCGCTGGTAGCATTGTAAGTTGGTACAAAGCTTTTTGGAACATATTTTGGCAAAAGTCACAGATCGATGCCCTGTAATCTAATAATCCTATTTTGGAAAATGTGTTCTAATAAATACATTATCCCAAGGAAAAAGAAAATAACTGTATGTTATAGGTGTTCATCACAGGGCTGTTGTGAGAATTCAGAATTAGAACCAAATTCAAATGTCTAACATTAGAAAAATGGTTCATATATTGAACAAATAGTTTTGGTTAAGTAAATTGGGGTACATCTTTTCAGTGGAATTCCATGAATTTGTTAAAAATCACCATTTTGGTACTGGCACAGAACTGTGAGTTCATATAAAGTAACCTTACTGAAAAAATGCAGGATGCAGAAGGGTAGATGCGTTGTGGTTGTACCTGTGCAAAATGAGGTGTACGTGATCTAGAAGGCATGTGGATGTATGTAAGTATCACTTTGGGGATTTTTTTCATGGTGTTTTTATAAGTTGCTGTAGCATTTGCTTCCTTAAAGCTTGAGAGAATGGCCTGTATCTACCTGTTTAACTTGATTTCAAGTAGGGTATTCTTGCTTATCATACAGTGAATACTTGGTAAGTAACCGTGGTGTCATCGTGACAGCTCCCACCCAGAGCTTACAAAGGAAACGCCAGTGATACATCCAGCTCCTTCTTGGTTTTTTTGTTTTATGACCTCGAGCTCCATCTCACTGTTGTCTTTTCATGGTTGGTGGAGAGACAACTCCATGTCCCATGTGAGAAAGTGCAAAGCTTTTAATGGATGTGTAGTGGTGCCAGGCAGGGAATGAGCCTTCATGTCTAAATCCAGTGTACACTTACGGAGAATCTTAATAAATCTACAATTGAAGGACAGTGCAAAATTCACTCTACGGTTGTATACCTTCTCACAGCCACCCCTTCCCTTCCGCTGTACTCTCTGTTGCACATACACTTGTTTTCCTGTTGTAAGTACACTTTTCTCTTTTAATTAGGTCAGTTACTTCATGTCTGTTTTTCTTTTTTGACATGGTTTCCTCTGGCTTTGGTACCACATACTTTCCCCATATGTCACTGCCTCTTGGGCTTCATGTTGCAATCTTCTTTCAAGGGGAGCAGAGAGCAGCACATTGCTGTGGGGAGGTAGCTCTTGACTCTTTTGCTTGCCCTTTGCTTGAGTGAGCATTCGTATTTCTTTTGGGTCTAGTTCTGTTTGGTTTCGTAGTTTTCAGAGTCAGTTATGTTTGGACTGAAAGATACTTAAGTAAAAATAATGGTAAGTCACAGATATGTCTGGCAAAGGTGCAGCACATTTGTTAAGGTTACTGGTTTATTTATCTCTCCTGTCTCTATGGCAACTAAATCTGGGTCTGGGATTTAATGGAATTAATTCTGACCTCTTAGAACATCTCCTAACTTTTCCCAGCTTCTGATTCAGAAGGAATTCATTTTCACTTGAGGACTGCCTTATTTATAAAGGGGTCCTCGTTAGACTTTGAAAATGTAGAGCTACTAGTCTTTACTTCTTAAGAGTCTTCTATCAGAGTATACATCACAGTTGTAGGGGAAGGCTAACCACACAAACACAACATAGACACAGACACACAGACACAGACACAGACACACACACACACACACACACACACACACACAATCACTAATGTCCTGAGGAAAAATATATTTAGGAAATAATGTTCTTTTCAGTGTAATAAAGTATTATTTAATTAATGTGAATGAACTCTGTGAGAACTTTCAATAAGAGAACTTTTGGAAAGGATATGAAATTAGTGGGTGTATTGATGGGACGCTATTTTTATTTCTTAAAAGTATCTTATTTATTACATGATTATAAATGTATGCACATGTAATGTTTGGACCATATTTCAGAGATCAAATGTATTAAACTGTGCCATGAAGTCCTCAATAAAGGTTGAGCAGGACATCCATGGAAAGAGTCACATTTGGATGCTGAAATTCAAATACTGTGTTTTGAATTTCTATGTCCAGTTAACGAGAACTGAAGCTACAAATGTCTCATCTCTAAGGTAGCCAGAGTCCAACCATCCTGGACTGCAGTTATCTGAAGAGATAACCATGTAGCACCTTCTCTTCTCTCGTGGTGTCTTGAGACTCACAAAGGTTCTTCAGCTTTAGGAAATTTAATGATTTTTCTAAAATCAAGTCAGAAAATTCTAGTTGAAGGGTAGAGTATGGCATGTTGGTTCAGTCACAGCTAATTTATCTATTTGCAAGTCCTTCCACCATCTCTAGGAACAAACTTATAATGTTAATTTTCCTTAAAACCAGAACAAAGGAACCAGAAAATGATTAAACAATTCCACAAAGGCTACAGGCAAGGGAAGCAAAGAGTATCCTTCCATTCTTATCCCACAAGTTTGAAATATTACAGTCAGACCTGTCATCAAGTTCAGTTCAGGTCTGATAGGAACTTGAGGATACTTAATACTTTTACTAAGATTTTTGTGCATCAGAAGAGCTCAGTGGATGTGGAAGTTGTTTTAAAATCTTGTCCATCGTCACCTCTTCTATTAATAGGACAAAGACTTGAGAAGCCAACAACAGATGTTCCCTTGTAAAAGCGAGCCATATTTGTGAGGCAAATGTTAGATGTGCCTTAATTTCTAGGTTTGAAACCTTGACTCATGTCTTAGATAACTGTGAGCTTAGAAAATGTATTAGATTAAGCTCACTGTTAAATCATATCCATTTTCTTCTGGCCAGTAGGAGAAGCATAGCTGAGTTCAAAGCTTTTACAGAAATTTCAGTGTAAAGTTTGAGGCCCTTAATTGTGTTTGATCATCATTATTCTGTCAACATTATATCGTGTACTGAAAGTGGGAAATTTTGTTCCTAATTGTTACAACTTATGCATTTCATTGTTTCATCATTGTTTTCATTTTGTATACATAGAACTAGGGATCAAAATCA
This sequence comes from Octodon degus, assembly GCF_000260255.1. Classification (NCBI taxonomy): domain Eukaryota; kingdom Metazoa; phylum Chordata; class Mammalia; order Rodentia; family Octodontidae; genus Octodon; species Octodon degus. Next base: position 519,210 of record NW_004524743.1, read on the forward strand.
ATTTAAATAGAAATATGGGAAATATATAAAAATATGTTTAGAGAGGGTGTTGTGTGTCACCTCTCAGATAAGCCTTATGGTTGGAGAGCATCTCTCTCTGAGGATATCCACTTATTAAATAAGCAGTTTCTTTAAGAATTCTTCATCTTATGAGAGAAGAGTTGGTTTATGGGTAGGTTGGTGAGAGTTTGTGATCTTTATTAAATTTGTGGACACCCCATAAACCGTGGGAGATGTGTATATAATTATTTAAATACAGTGTGACGGCTCTGAATTTATAATCTAAAGTATTGTGCATACTTTTTTCCCAGAACAAGTAGAGCTTCTTCAGTAGATAACCATGAGGGTGCGCGTCCATACTGTAGTTGGGCCAGGGCATTCAATCTGTAATGGCTTTTGTTCCTTCAAGTGGTTCATTCACCCCATGACAAAACGAAGAGGATGAGTTCCACCCTTTGTGTTGGGGGCATGTGATAGATTTCAGTGGGGAGACAATACACCATGTTCTCATATTTTTAGCATATTTTCATGTTTCCAGCTCTGCCCTCTGTGCTGTCAGTTGTCATAAACTTCGTACCGTATCTTGATGTGACTCTTTGACCTTTTCAAGGGTATTTCCTGTTTTTTTCCACCAGGACAATGTAAGGCATAAAGAATAAAGGATTTGGTTGAGGTTCCTGTCTCCCATTGTGCCCTTCTTTCTCCAGGAAACTGGAAGCTTCTCAGGAGCAAGTATCCTGATACTTCCCTTTAGGTCCTCTGTGCCATTTATTATTTAGTGCCACATGATTAGTAGCATGAACTAGAGAAGCAGTGAATTGAATGATAGTCATTGGATAAATCACAAACCATAGCGTTACCTGATAGTATACAAGACAATCTCAGGATCTTTGTTTGACTTGATGTTCCTCTTGATAGTCATATTCCTGACATCACTGGCGGATGGCCTCAAATGAATGGTCCTTCCTACCTCGTTATAGCATGGCAACATTTTTTTCCAACACTGAAGTTTTTTCACAGAAAAGTTGAAATTATGCAGTAAGTGTGCACATTCCTACCATGAGATTCTACAATTAAATATTTGACCATAGTAGGCTTGTCATATGTCCAGCCACCCATTCATCTGTCTCATACATACAACGAGTTGTAGGCATCTATACACTTCACACCCAAATAAATTCAACCTATTTCTCCTCATTATGTAGTATCAATGTTGACATTCTTAGTGCTGCTGTCAGATTTGCTGTGATCCTGACATTTATTTTGGTGTGGTAAGAAGAGGTGCTAGCTTAAATGTGCAATATGCTCAGTTTTCAGTTTCTGGAGAGTGCCTATTCATTTCTAACTACTGTAAGTGTACAAACAAATACATATTGCTGCCCTTTTCCCTCCATGTTACCCAGTCACAGTATTGGTACTGTTGAGACTTGGAAGGCCAGCCTGAGAAATGCAACTGAGGATTTTATTTATATGAGTGAAACTGGAGAAGTGGTGTTGAGGATGGTAAGGAAGGCAAAAGGCACTGTACGGGTGGGGATAGAATACTGTGGGCAGGAGCAGGGGGAGGGAGGAACAGCCTCAGCCTCAGAGCCACCAGTGTGATACTGCACCTTTCTGTGACTTCCGGAGCAAGTTTAATAGCTGCTTCTATTACCTAAGGGTCATGGATTTAGTAAACACTAAGAGTGAAAAAAAGAGTTCTTCTAGCCTAGTGGTTTTCATATTTTACAGAATCATACAATCTATACTGTAGATGTGTTTCACACACATTTTACCAACATTTGAATTAGATTTTTAGAAGTGCATTGAACTATTGAAAAATCTAATAAAAATGACAGACACACTCAACTGAGCTTTATAAGTATATTTTCAAATTCTGGAGAATACATACTGATTGACTTTAAAATAAGTAAAGGCTATTAATGTCAGCCTAAAATAAAATTTTGAATAGCACTTATCTGTCATCCATCAAAGTCAGGGTAATATTTCTCTGGAGGGAATAAAGACAAAAGGTCTCCAGCGGGACCATTACACTAAAGCCGTGGGTGTTAAGGCCCTGGCCTGTGAAAGCTGAAGTTACATTTGGGTTTCCAGTTACCATGAGCACTTACCCATCTGTTATATTTAGATTTTTTTTCTAGTATCTTTAGGAATCTGGAAACAGATGAGTATATGTTTTAAACTTGAAATTACCATAAAAGGGGGGAGAGACAGTTAAGAAGCTGGAGGCGGCATACGGGGCATCTCTCACATGGAGCTGTATGGATGGATTGGGAACTTTATTAAACCAAACTCAAGACAGCAACTGGAAAGTGCCTATGCACTATTGTAGTGCACTGTGTGAGTTTTCAGGGCTTCTCTATGACTTGCACATGGTTACGGCAGATTGCTTTGCTCTGGAGGCGCTGGTATTCACTTTGCCCTCCTCATGCCTCATTGTACCATGCTCTGGGTCCATAGTGTTAAATGTACCTTTCGGAAGCCAGTCCTGCTTATGTGTAGCTGCAGTCCATTTGGCAGTGTTTTGCTTGTCTGTATTTTATTTTTCTCATAACATTATTGTGCAGATTTTCAAAGTGGAAATAATTTTTGCAGTGGCCACCTATATAGCCATTAGCTATACTTTGCCATTTGTAACATTTTACTATACTTGTTTTTTTACATACCTACCAGTCTGCACCTTCCTGGGGGATATATTTCAAAGTGAATGTAATAGATTTCTTTACCAGCTGATTTCATGTGCTTTATGTACTCAGAGTTTAGCACTTTGAACATTACATTAATTGGCTAAATCTGCGTAGAATTCTGTGAAATTAAAGCTGCAAATGCATTGGTGTTACTCAGAAAGTGTATATGAACCTTATTTTAAAAGTACCAGGTTTCTGGAATTCAAGCATAGAGTCTAGGAAAACATATAAACTTATTTTTTCAATCTGAACTTTCTTGTGACTAGGACATTGGATACCCCTAATATGGGGGCTACCCTTGTAAATTTTGTTTTCACTGGGGGCAGGAGCCTGGCAACTTCTAGCTCTTATAGAGCAGCAGGATCATCTTTAAAAGCATTTTAAAACACTGAGTGTTAGTTCTTCCCACCAAATCTGTTGCATTTGGAAGGCAGAGGAGCAGTTAACCGAGGGCTAAATCGGTCTGTTCTGGAGCCAGTCCCAAGCCTGGTGTCAAGGTGTTAAGTGCAAATTATTAAAGCAACACTCTGGTTGCAATTCGAAAGAAGGATGGAGATGGAGATGAAAGGTTCCAGTGTAAAGCTTTTGCCCCCTGTTCATGTGGAAGGCACTCCCTACATTCTTGCAAAGCTGCTTTGTTGTTCCTTTTATTCCCAGTCCCCCAAATTCTGTCCAAACACTGTCTTGGCCCAAGGGGGTTGGCTGGGTGTATTTCCTTCTGGAAGTCTTCACTAGCACCCTTGAGCTGGCTGGCAGGAGGTCCCTTAAAAGTGTGTCCAAGCAGTTTTTCTCACTCCTTCTAAGAGCTAATGCTCTACTTTTCACTTGAGTTCCAGTTGCTGTTATTTGGATAGAAACAGACCTCTGCTATGTTCCCAGTATCCTGACAGTCCAAGAAAACTTAATGTATAAGACAATAAAGTTAGGACACAAAAGCTTTGGAGCAGAGATGAGGTGGAGGATGTAGTAATTAGACATATTTCAATATATTAGCAAAGAGTGAATTTTTAAAAAAAATATAGGGAATTATAAAATTTACTAACCTTTTCAGATAGACGCGTGATCCTTTAAGGCCCATATGGTATCCTTTGGCATGATAGGATACCATGCACTCTGGTCTAAGAAGAGACTATTAGGTTGCAAACCTCTTCATTCCTCTACCACTGGCTTTCTCTTTGATCTCAAGATACATGACTTATCTTGCAATTGTTTCATAATCACTTATAATAAAACTGATTTCCTGTATATTGTATAAGTGAGTTTAAAACCATATCTACTTTGTGTTATAGCTCAAGATGATGAATTAGGAAGATCTATATAGGAACATTGAGCTTTCAAATCAGATTTAATTTTACTTGGGAAAAGTTCATTTGTGTAGGAATACTTTCTCTTCTATAGTTCCTATGTATAGCACCACCATTAATTAAATGGCATTTCCACAAATCAGTTGAGAAGATATATTTTCTTAACTATAATGCACATAAAAATTGATTATACTATGTCATATGGCTAGTAGGAAGGTGGAAAGTTTTCTAGATTTATCGTAGGACAGGTGACAGTACTTGAGCTTCTATTCTTAGTTTGACCTCGCCCCCTTTCTCTAAAGACAAGACACACACACACACAGTCTTTTAATGTCTCAGTCTATGTACCTGTAACACATATAATCTTATTTCATGAACAGTACCCGGTTTATACTTGATACCTTTTGAAGACTTGATAGAGAAAGTGCCACATCTGTTTAAATTACTATAGGGAGGATTTCAATGTTGAATGATAATCTTGACAAATTACTAATTACTACATTTAGAAAGTTACAGCTCTGGAGGGAATTGATATTTGATATTGTTATGTTGTGTGTTCTAAGTTACCATCATAACAGCAGGAAAATAAACCCTATCCTGGCTGTGTTACAAAGGGATCAACTCACTTCTTGAAGTTGTTGCTAAAGTTCCATCCCTTTAAACAACAGAAATCAAAGTATCCCTATTTTACTTTTAAAAAATAGCAGAATTTTTTGATTAAGGACTTGTGAAGCTATGTTCAGTATGAAGAATGAAGGCTGAACCATGTCAGTTACCTAGAACAACTAAAAATACCCTATTCAGAGGAGTATGCTTTTGATTTTTTACATCAAAGCGAAGAAATAAGATTATGTGGAGCTTGCTTATACATTTGTCCCCAGTTCTTTGTGCCTTGTCGAAGAACTAAATATTACTAAACACAAGGAGATTAACTAGCTTGACAACACAAAACTAAAATACCCATATTGCTTCTTTCTAAATTCTACATATTTGCAAGTTTGGGTTAACATGAAAGAGAATCTCTTATCACAGGGATTCTCAGTCTTTTCACAATGATCTGCCTCTAGATTTTTATAATTCATGATAAATATGTGTGTTTATTGTGAAAATTGTGAGTCATGTGAAAAATTAAGTCCACCTGAAAAATGAGAAGATACTACCTCCCTATGTATAAAACCTGATTTGGAGACAGGGTCTCCCTAAGTTGTTAAGCTGTGCAAACTGGCCTTAGACTGTCAGTCCTGTCCCAGTGTCCCCAGAGTACTAAGATTACAGGTGCACGCCATCTTGCCTAGCTTTATGTTTTTTCTTCTGCAAATGTTTCATACTACCTTCAATTTGTATAGTTCTTAGACACGTATTACTCAGTTTTGTTCCTAAAATAATTGTAAGGCCAAGCAGGACAGGCATTACTATCTCCATTTCGCAGATATAAAAGGAAAATTAATTTGCCTAGTGAGCAATTCAGTAGTCAGAGGCTACATCCAGGACTTTTAGTTGTAAGCGCAAAGCTCTTTGCAGCACAGGAACATCGTAAAACATTCACTGACCTTTCCATTAAACGAAACCTTGAAGTTCATATGAAGTTTATACTGTTATCTCAGTTTATCGTTAGTGTTAACTTTTGAGTTTGAACTTGCTAAACGTGTTTGAAAATAACTTCCGAATTCATCTCTTTTCTATACACTTCATGGTCAAGTATGATAATTTGGGCTACAGCATTTTCTAACATTACTTTTGACTATTGGAAGGAAATTAAAAACAATTAAGTTTCGACATCCGTACATATTCCAGGTTTGCCATACTGAATGGTGATCCTACCACAACGTGGGATCCCTGTGTTAACATCTAGCAAATAGCCAGGATACATTAAAAGCATTTTGCATATATTTAACCTGATTTATAGACATCAGCCCTTTTCTTGAAATCTGGTATTTATTTTAAAAATTTTCACTATGAAATTAGAATGAGGGTGCTCATCTTGTTTGTAGAAACAGACAGACATAATCTAAATTGGTGAATTAGTGACAAAAAGCCATAGAGCTCAGGGCACCTGGCTTCATTTAGTTATGTGACCTTTAAAAATCCAAGTGCTCATTTCAGAAACGACTGACCTTTGAGGCTGTAAACAATGTACTATTCTTCTGCTTCAAAGTAGGAACAATTAAAGTGTGAACTGAACACCCTGAGACAGATATAGTTGAAAACCCCCTGACAGACTTTATAAGGAAAGTGGTCTTGTTCTCTGTGCATGCAGTTTTAAGGTCAGCCTGTGACTCAGGGCCTGCCCTTCCCTGGTGGTATGCCTCAGTGACATGTTGCCAGTCTAATCTTCCAAGAGGGCTTGCGCCCAGCGGAGCTTGCTCCATTATAATCCCCAGCCAAGGAGCCAGCCACCTTTTATTTTTTTAAATAGATGAAGACATGAACATTTGAAAGTCAACTACATGTACTTGATAGCTTTTTAACCTAACGCTTTGAGGAACAGTAAGATTCACCTTTGATTTTGAGTAGCTCCTCCATGGCCATTATATAGTACCAGTACCATGGTGTAGCACGTCATGAACATGTTGTGCACATTGTCACCAGGAGTGCTTTACTAAGTTGATTGTTTTGAAATTCACAGGCAAGGCATTGTGGTTTGGTACAAAGAACCCTAGGCTTGAAATCCAAAGCCACTTCCTCTCTGGGCAGCTTATTAGCTAAAAACGTAACTGTAGCATGGCTGGCATGGGATTTCCAGATGGCATCTTCTCTTCATGAACAGAAATAATTGGCCGTTTCAGTAAGCTTCGGTGGCTCCCCCTGATCTGCCTGCGATCTCTCATCCTCTTCCTTTTGCTCTCTCCCTCTCCTGGTGAATCACAGCTCCCATGTGTCTGGAGCAGCTGGCTTCTCTTGAATGTTAGAGTGGTAGAGGAAGGCAATAATAAACTACTTATACTCCATCATGTAAGAACATAGATATTTCTTCCTCCCTTTTCCTCTCCTCTTTCTTTGTCCCTGTCCCAGGGGTAGGCCCACTTTCTCTGAACTACACCCCCAGTCGTTTTTTTATTTTGTGATAGGTTCTGGCCACCTTTCCAGAGCTGGCCTTGAACTTGTGCTCCTTTTCCCTCAGCTACCTATATAGTTGCAATTCCAGATGTGTGCCACTGTGCCTGATTTTAAAATGCATATACATTCTTCTTGCACAAGAGGGCTAGAAACAAACATCTGTTGATAATGGATCGAGTGAAAAAAATAATGACGCAAGTAAATTGTGGCATATCTACACATGAGTACTATGTATATACTAAAAAGGGGAAATTCTTTCTCTACTGACATGGAAAATTCTCTAAATAAATATGAATAGCAGTAGAAGATAAATAGAAAAGTCAAGGTGCAGAGGAGGATGTATATTTTTTTAAAAAAAGAGCATGCAAATAGATGTGAAGCTATTTATTTGTTATTTGTCCCGTACCTCTAGGCAAGTAAGAAAGACAGTAGAGTCTACAGCCATTCCACCCTGAACGTGCCCTATCTCATCTGATCTCAGAAGCTAAGCAGGGTTGGGCCTGGTTAGTGGTTGGATGGGAGAGACAGCAGTATCATTGATAATGCCAGAAGACTTCGTGTCATGTAGCTAGCTTCATAAGCACTCACCAGTGATCTTTGCACTTTACAGGGGGATACTATTAACTCAATTGAAGCTCCGACTGGTAGAATTTTAGGTAAAATGACTAAATGATTTGGGAAGATACAGGGTTGTGATAGTGTGACTGCAGCTCCTCCCTAATCCCTTCTGCTAGTAGAGTCCTTGGAGTTTTCAGAGGAGCTTGAGAGTCCTTTGGGTTAATCTGTCCTTGTGTCACAGGTGATCCTAGAGCTGTTCCTGCCCCTGTACTGCTGCCTCGCAGGAGCTAGAGTATTAGCAGTCCCGCTTGGTGTTCTCCTGGGGTGAGCTGAGTCACAGGATTACTATTTAGGGTCTTGTTTCAGGACTGTGGCCTGGAAAATATAGCTTCTCTTCAGTGACTCTTCATAGGTGCTAGGTTATTGTGTGTCGTTGTCCAGAGGGACAAGTACCACCATGGCATCTAGCCCACCCACAGGTTGGTTAGATAATGATCTTCTTAGAATCTTCTGCACTCTAGGGGTTGAGCCTGAATTCAGCTTGGGGTGGGCATGGGAGAGTGAGCATAGTGTGTGCTTGGTCAAGTGTGGGGCAGATGGTGCAGATATCTCAGACTGGAACCCGTGGTACTGCTGTACTCAGCCAAGTTATATCTCAGTGCAAGCAACCTTATCTTCTGCAAGCTGTTGGGGCCCATTCTGTAAGCAGTCTGACATGGCTGGATCTTTCAGATCTCCAGGCTTTTGGCATTTATTCAGGAAAAGCTCATGAAGTTCAAAAGCAGTCTGCAGTCTAGCTGGAGCTGGGTAGTAGATATAAGTAGCCCCTTTTTGGTGTTGGATTTTGTAGACTGACATAAGCTCTAAAATATGAAGCAACGATAGATGGACTTATTCATTAGCATGCACGAAAGCAGACCTTTATTTGATGTGTTGTGAAGTCTGTTCAGCCAGCAAAGGTCAAGTCATCCACTGGACTAACTGGGCCCTTTCCTGGTAAGACAGCTGTGGGAAAGACTTACCTGCCCCAAAACTCAACAAGTGGCTAACGCCTTTTTATTGGGCCTTTCACTAGTAGGTGATAAAAGAGGTTTGTTTTCCCTAGGTCTCCAACATCTGTTCATAGATTCTCCTTATCTGTGTTACATATACATATCTCCCTAATGCTTGGTCCTGCTGCTGGAGGCCAATTTCTCTGAGTCCCTAAGATTTTGACATTTGCTGGCTGATGCTCCAACCATTCTCAGGCTTCTGGTCCTTACAGTTGGGCTCTTAACCAAGATCTTGAGCTTTTCTTCCCCATGGTAATTTAGCTTTAATCTCTAGAAATGTATCCAAATTGTATTCTTGTAGCATATACACACCTTTAAAAATATGACTCCCTGGCAAGCTTAAAGTCTTGAATTTGATACCTGGTAACAGTAATAATTATGATGATTACTAAAAACATTGCAAGACAACACTATGGATAGTTGGGAGCATGGGATCTGGAGCCAAATGGCCTCTATTTAAACCAGATTCTGCCACTTGCTAGCTGCTGACTGAGGACAAGCAATTTAAACTCCCCTTATTTTGGTTTCCTGGGGACAGACCCCAGTGCTCAACTCCTAGGATTGTGTGAGGATTGCATTAGCGCATGTGTCATATGGTGCTCCATATAGAAAGTGCTAAGAACATAAGGTATATGTTTTCAGTAATTTCACAATTTATTTTACATCTCAAAATTGTGGACCTAATGTTGAAAACCCCAAATCCTTCAAGGGTTCATGGCACCTTAGTTGTAAAACAGTATCCTTCACATGACGGGTTAGTTCTCTATTTGCCTCCTGGGTGTCGGGAGCCCAAGTTGGTTGGCATGTGCTGAACACTAGATTCCTAGTATCGTGGCAACTTTTCTGTGAGAGATCATTAATTTCTTTTTAAGATACAGTTCTGGAGCTTTTGACTCTTTTCTGTACATGTCCTATGAACTGGGAAACTTTAAGATAGATTCTACTTGTAGCCTTCTGTTGCTTGGGATTCCTATATTTTTAGACTGTTGCCTAATAATATATAGTGCTTAATTTGTGTCAGTCTCTGGTCTACCAAATACTACTGTATTTTTTACAATGATACTGTTATTATCTCTGTTTTACAGATGAGCAAATTGAATCACAGAGAAGTGAAGGTCACTTATGTCACAATAGCCAACCAGGAAATGATGAAGGCAGGCTTCAGAGTCTATATACTAAGCCACTGTGCTATCCTGTCTGGAAACTATAAAATAGATATATTAAGCTCCGAGAAAGTTCCATGTTGTTTATGTTAGAACTAACAATGTTAATTGTTCAGCTAACCTCATAAAAAGTGAAGTCTTAAATGTTTTGTGAAAGCCCCTGACAAGAACTCAGGATGCAGTGTAAACAGAGTTTTTTGAAAGTACATGAATGCAACAAGTAATCAGTGTTATCTCTGTTTCATTTTCTGTGCCTTAGACCATCTGGTCTGATTTATACTGGGTACATAGTTCATGTATTAGCTCTCTCTGATTATCATACTGCTTGAAAAGTAACAAGAAAGTTTGAAATTGAGATAAGTGTAACGTAATCTTTTCACATGCATTTTTTTTGGTGCTTTTTGCCACTCTAGCTCTAGGTATGTGTGCCCCCTGTTCTTGATGCTAGGAATTGAACCCAAGACCGCTTGCTCTAAAACTGAGTCACACCCCCACTCTTGAGACGTTTCTCTTAATGAAGCCTGTTTACTGAACTTTGTGTTCATGTCACTCTTTCATGTACATGCTGTCTGAAGAGTGAACATACTGTTTGACATTGAGAGCTTTGAAATCAGACACACTTGTTCTTCAAGTATTAGGTGTTTGCGGTAGATGTTTTCTGCTCCTCTATTTAACAGAGTCCTTATTGGTCTCAGCTCGGTGTCAGCCACCACTTCCAAGTTATCACACCCAAATTTTATGTTCTCTTTGACTCGACTTTGGCAGTAGCATAAAAGAATCTACATTGTTTCATCCACAAGTGCTGATGACGACTAAAGCCAAGGGAACAGGAACCTCATTTAACATAGACCATGTTCCTGCATTTTGCGTGATCACAAATGACTGCCCTTGCCGAAAGCAGCCTGAGAGGGAGCAAGGTTCAGCACCTTGAGAGTGTGGACACCCAGGAAGTAGCCATGGAGCTGCACATAACTCGGGGATAGATGTCATCTCTACATCTTGGGGTAGCAGTTTTCATATTTGTAAAATGAAACAGTTGGAACTAGATTGGATTGAAGATGATTTGCTGCTTTTATTATTAAGCAGTTGTAATGGAGGTAGAAGTCCATGCAGGGCAGAACCATCCCACTGTACTGTCAGGTCTTCCTAGTACTCCAGCTTTTGGAGGGACCTGTACTCTGTTCTTATCATGCACAGACTGAACAACAGAGACTTCCAACTGCACTCCGAGACAGTAATTTATCAGCACACCACAGGTTGCAGTCATTGTGGTCTTGCAGTTTTTATGTTGTAGTATCTGTCCTGGCACAACAGAAAAGCTCTTTCTGGGCCAGAGATATAGCTCAGCAACACAAGTGTCTGCCTGGCAAGCACAAAGGCCTGAGTTCAGTTCCTGCTACCAAAAAAAGGCAGCTTCTACAGGGAATTATTCATGCTTGCTGTTTTAAGAACAGGTCTTGAATGGAATTAACGAGCATTTTCACAGTGCTCGCTGCTGGCAGAGCCTTTATTTCACGGCCTCTTACTTGCAGCAGATCTTCTCCTTTTCATAGCCACCTCTGCTTTTGCCCTGAGATTCACATCCTTTGGTTTGGGGAAGCTGCATGCTGAACTTCCATTTGGCTCTTGCAAGATGAAATTGCCAAATAGTGCCACCACCATCCTGGGTCTGCCTGTAAGAACTCTTGGATGCGAAAAAGAAAAAAAAAATCATTCGGTTATCTCATTTAGGCATGGGGAGATAGCTCAGAAGAATAAATGCTTGCCTGACAAGCTCAAGGTTCTGAGTTCAATCCCTAGTACTGCAAAAAAGAAAAGAAAAGATTAAGAGCTTCTGGATACAATCTGTATTAAGACACTGCTGGGGCAGACAAATAAGGGCCCTTGGGAAACAAGGCTGATGGTCAAGTAAGCTTTCAGCTTTGGTACTTTTTCTGTCTTCCAGAAATCCAGATTTACACTGCAATCAAAATAGTCAACTCACCAATAAAGGGGATACACATGAAGGACCATTTGGTATCTGTATATTCAAAATAGTTAGGATAGATACACAGCTACTTTCTCTTAATTCATTGAGAAGAAAGATTTGTGTTAATAGTGTTCAGACAGGATATCATGTCTGCATCTTGTACTATGAATAACCACTATGAAGATAACAATATGCAATGTATTAATTATTGAAACTGTCCTACTAATCGGTTTTGAAACTGTCTCATGGCTCTTTGTTTCTCAATAAACTAAAAAACAAAAACAAAATAGTCAACTCAAGTACCTAACAAAACATGGACTTCCTGACTGACACAGAGGTTACTCATTAGTTCCTTTCCTCCTACCATGCTTCCACTGCCACTTTCATGAACCATGTTTAGTTCAGAAGTTCTGCGAAGCAGTACCTACACATCACTTGTGAGTTTCTTCAACCTTGATCTTGAATTCTAGGTCTGTCCTCTGTTTGATGTTTGAAAACACCACTGCATAATAAAAAAATGTATTTATTAGAGTCCTTTTATAAATGAGGACGGATTACATGTTACTAGTCATACTATTTCAAAAACAGCAGGAATCAGGGATCGTGAGGTATTATGGTCTCTTTCACTCAAGGCAGTCAATCATAGTTATGAGCATTAAGAGTAAAGGTATGGATGGAAACCTATTTTGCTTTGCTCTTCTTTCCTGTTATGGATATTAATCAGCTGGGTGAATTACAGAAAGGGCCCGTGGAATGTGTAGCCCTCAAGCATCTATCAGAGGCTTGAAATGTTCATAACAGGTGGGGTTGATGAACGCCAAGATTTAGCATTATTGAAAGGGTGTTTTGAGTCATGGCACATGGCAACATGGAAATAAAACAGATCTATCACAAGTGGATGGTAGAAATAGACTGGAAGAGAATTTTAACTCCAAAGATATGACAAAGATTTATCCTTACCAGCTTCTTAGTTTCATGAAACATTTATCTTCCCTTGATCTGTGATTCTGTATTTGCATTATGTATTTCCTTTTAAAATTCTTATTAACTTATATGCATTTTCTTGTTCTGCTTTTCTCTTTTAAGTGCCACCTCTAATTTTTAAAATCCAAGATAAATCATAATGGCTTGCTTTGCAAGTCACTTACTCAGTGATCATTTCAATCAGTAATGATTTCCAGTTAGAAGTCCTCAAAGTAAATATATGCTATGATGGGGATAATTTCTACATCTTGTTGAAGGTCTAATAACAACAAAGGAAGGGCCAGACTTTGGGGATAGGAGACATTTAAAACTATTGCTAATCATGGAATGACATTTCCAGAAACCACATGACAGTGGCCGTGTGGCACATGCTTCAGTAACTAATCCTGAATGAATATTCTGAAGAACCCACCTAAAGCGTGGTCATCTGTCAAAGGAACAGGTCTTGAGTGGAATCAATGAGCATTTTCATGGTGCTCACTGCTGGCAGGGCCTCTTACTTGGAACAGCTCTTCCCCTCTTCATAGCCACCTCTACCTTTGCTCTGAGATGCACGTCCTGTTAGGGGAAGCAGCATGCTGAACTTCCATTCGGCTCTTGCAAGATGAAATTCCCTCTCTTGAGTTTCTAGAAGGCTCCGTCATTTTGTCGATTTGCTTTTTGACAGCTATGACATTTAAGCAATGACTTTGCAAAATTGGACTTGTCAAAAGGAAAAAGTACTCTTCCCGCCTTAAAGATTGACAGGAACCTGAGATGGGCAAAGATGTACTGGACTTTTTCTGGCGAGGGTACATAGAACAAGACATACTCTGGAGAGTTCAGCACTGAATCACATCATATCATAGTACATGACCAGATGCCTTAATCTTGCCTTTGGAGTCACTCAGGAGAAATTGTTGGCGCAGGTACTAGTAGCTTGAGAAATTATATTGAGAAAAACCTTGTAGTGTGTTAATTTCCTAGTAGTGAGGAAGGGAGAAGAATAATGTAAAACAGTGAAGATGAAGCCACTGATAAATCCATGAGGATGCCATTCCAGGTTGTTATAAAACTCTTCCTTCTGGCTATCACTAAGGGCTAGCAGTTGTCTGAATTCATTTTCCAACCATTTGGGAATGTCTTCCATGAAAGGAAAATAGAGTTCAGGAGAAGGGTGATCACACTGTGAAGGAGGAACTCCTGAGGATGTGTGGGGGCCAAATGGGTTGATGAATTGACCATATTTGCGTTTTGGAATATACCACTTTGAAGTGTGATCCTCCCTCCCAGTGGTGACAGGCAGGCAAAGTTTAGAACTAAACTCAAGTATGAGAATCCCCACAGATGGGATTTTGCCATAATCTTACTATTCTTTTTACTCAACAACAGGATCCTGCTTAAGGGGATTGTTTTGGCCTCACAACTTCCTTGTAAAGTCCAAGTCAGTGGGATTCTTTCCCACTCTGCCTTTGTCTCCCACACTCACAGAATTTCAGCCGCAGAGGACTCTTTGGCTGTGTTCCATCTTTCTGTCTAGTTGCCCTCCCAGTCCTGTCCGGTAGGGTCCCTCCTCCCTAGTCTTTCCTTCCTGTGCCCATTGTCACTGCTTATCACTCACTCAGCTTTTCCCTCCAGCTCATCTGGACAAATGCAATATTCTTCGGGACTGTTTCTCTGCCTCCAGGCTCTTCCTCTGACATCTATCCCTTTTCTCATTGTTTTAGTAAACACATAGCTCCACAATGGTATATAGAGGTGCTTTGTAAACAGTGCAGTGAGTATAGGAGATATTGTTAAACCATACTGTTAAGGCATAACAGGAACAGCTGGGGCACTAGTGAAGCCAGTGACTATTGGAGTAGCAGATAAATAACATCAAGGTTTCTGAACCACTGACCCAAGACGGAACAAAGTTACCAACTATTGTAACTGTCTTTTGCATTGCAGAGCGCCTTTTCTTTTTGTGAAAGGTCTGGTTTTGTGACTTGAAAGTATCATCAGTAGGGGTCAGCGTCTGAGCAGACAGTGCCTAGTGCTTCATGGAGTTTTTAGGAAGGCAGAATTACCTGGATCATACAAGTTACAGCTGGAATCAATGCATTAGTACTAGAGCCAAACTCCCAGCTCACTCATTTGTCATAGTTGTCTAATTAATGGTGGTCAGAAAGAATTCTCTTGTCTTTGTATTTATCTTATATTTCAGGAAAAAGAGACATTTATTTGCCAACATCATAAGGCTATATAGCTGTCCGTAATCTGTGGTTAGGAGATGTCTAAAGAAACTACTATTCTTGCTCCAAGAATCTACGTCCTGATGCATAACTTGAAACTGGAATTGGCTTTGTAAAGAACAGCATTTGGTACACTCAGCTTCTAATTCACAGAAGCATAAGGGGGCATTTAAAGATATTGTCTCTACCTACTATGCTTCACAGCAATCTAAAATTTAGAGTTTATAAAGGTCAGTCATCTAATAGAATAGCAGTTCTCCTGGGTGAAAAGTTTAAATTTATTTTATGGGCGCAGTATTGTAACTGGCCAATCTCTCTGCTGTAATTTAATCCGTTTGGACAGTGAAAAAGCTAGAAAGGTGTGGAGGAAGAGCATAGTGCCAATTCCCTTCGTTTTCCAGGCTTTGTTTGACTCTAAAACCTAGTATACTTGCTAGAAATATCCTGGCTTTTCTCATGATGCCATTCTCCGGTTAACTAGGAGTTAGGGATAATATCAGGTATCTTTTAGAATAACTTTTCCTTGAATGCTTCAAGAGCATAACTCATTCATTTATTTATCCATGAGGGCTTTGACCTGTTGTGTGCCATGAGAACACAAGGACAAGCAAAGCAGAGTGCTGGCCTATGCTGTAGGTGCTGGGCCCTCCCCTCATAGAGCAGAAAGGAAAATTACATTAGTAAGACAAATCGATGTGACAGTCACTTTGTTAGAAGGGCCTAAGTACTGTGGGGAACAGGAGGTTGGGAGCATGGGGTGGGAAGAGTGTGGGGGGAGAATGCTTGCCATGTGCGCCATGCAGGTGGTCAAAGAAGGCTTCACTGACAAAGTGCTTGGAGCAGAGACCTTAAGGGAGTAGAGGTGCCACGAGGAAAGGCTCTGTGCTAAGGGAATGCACGAGCCAGTGAGAACGGTGAGGCAGAAACCAGGACGTGGGGGCCGGGGAGGAGGCCAGAGAAGGAACAAGGAAGGAGCCCCACAGGGTCCTGGAGGCTTTTCCTAGAATTTGCTGATGGTCACTCTTTATCTGATGATGGTCTGTATAGCTGGTTAATATATAAGGCTGCTGTCTTCTCTTTCATTTGTGCTTTTACATTTATTGTCCCAGAGAGTAAGAAGCAAGAGATTGACTTCGGGAGACCAGGTGTCATCTTGTGCGTCCACTGGGTATACATGAGTGGCCCGTTCTGTTCTGACGGTAGGGACGTGGGTGGCTAGAATTGCTGTCCTTTTCAGCACTCTCATGATCTCTGCTACATACCAAGGAGGACACTGGCTTAAACACCTGTAATGCCCTTAATCTCTACAGTTATAGTAACTAATCCCATTTAATAATATTGGTAACAAAAGTCTATCTCTTATAGTTACTTTTATCATTAATAGCACAAAAATGTGTTGTTTATAGGACTGGATACAAGCTCTTGAGGCATATAAAGTGGATTAATAAGGTTGGCTCACTGTTCAGCTATGTGAGAGCTGAGTCCAAATTTTATTCCGGTACAGGGATGACTTTCTATGTGGCCTCTCTGGCTCTGCAGCTAATTTGGATGCTGAGTAGCCCCACAGGTATTTATATGTAGCATTTGGTATTTTTACTGGGTCCTATTCTTCTCCCTTGGATCACCTAAAATGGTTAAGAATTTTCTAGTGGGATTAAGGTTGGGATCTCTGGGGAGGGGTGGGCCATCTGCTCTTGGTTATTTTTGTGTGAGCTGCTGCCCCTTAAATGTATGTTCACAAATGAGCCATAGCCTTGGCATCTGGGGTTGAGGGAAGACTGGTCTAGGTGCTGCTCCTGAACTTGGTCTCTGAGCCATGGCTTCTCACAGACACTCAGGTAAAAACTTCATGTTCTTTTTCTGCAGCCTAATTTTGTTAGGGTGGTTAGTCTGTTATTTTTCCTAAGAGAGAATTTTTAATGAAATGATTTTAGTCTTGTCTAACTAGTACATAAGTCGTAGTTCGTTTTGCTCATGTTCCTCTAATGCTTTCAAAGACAAACGATTATTTTACTCAAGTAAAATTAGCAGTTTGATTTGTGTTTACATATGTTATATATGTACATATATAAATATATGACTTTTTCAGGATGTCTTATGAAAGTGTAAAAAATTTTGAGAGAAAAGAGGGATTTTTGTTTTTGCCTAGCAACTTTTGGTTAGTTTTAAGACAGAGCTCTGTTTTGACCAGGCTGGAAATCTAACTTAAAGTGTTTGCACAGGCCAGATGGGTACAGAGTAGGAAAGAGGAATGATTTATAATTCTGAAGGTTCATAATGACTTACAATAACTTTCTTTTTTCTAAACATTTTAAAAATTGCTCTGAAGAAACAACTGTGGATACTTTTGATATGACAAATCTAGCATTAGGTGTTTTTACTGGAGGAAGGGCTAAGGTTTTGGATACCCTAGACCACTGATGGCGAACCAGTGATTGTGAACCTTCTACAGCTTCCAGTGATACGAACAGCCATAGATTCACCACCACTGCCCTAGATCGTCATGCCTGTGAGAGTCTTGATTTTTGTTTTGTAATCGGACATTAAGGAAGCCTGTGGAAAAGGGCCTGAAGGAGGGAAGCCTAGTTCTCTGAAGTCAGTCTGCTGCCTGTGTCTTTCCCTGAAGTGAGGAATGTGGCTGTTGCTCTGTTGCCCTCTGCCCAAGTAACGTTTCCTTTCTTGGAGCTGGTGAAGTAAGAAGTTAGGCAGAAACCAAGCTCTCTGTCCTGTTTTCCAGCTTTCAGCTTAAGGGCCAAAGAACTTCTGGTAGGTTTTTGAAAACTTGATTGCCTGTTGATATTTCACAGTGGAAATACTTCTGGAAAATTCTCTTTTGGTGCTTTGAAGCACACACTGCTGCCATAAAACTCCCTACTTTAATTAGTTAGTATGTAGTGTTTTATTTGTATGCATCCAAAAGCTGCCTGATTTTTTCCCAGCCTCAAAGAACTGTTTTACGGAGATGCTACCACATGCCTGAGATTGTACTTACTGACTGACACACACACGTTTTCTGGGTGTAGGCAAACTGGTTGACTGTGCAGTTTGTCTTAATGGACTTTAAATATACATTATCGGGTAAAGTAACTCTGTACTCTATGTAGTAATTGACACAAATAAGACGATATGTTTAAAAATTGAAATATTTATGGGCTACTCAATCTCTAGTTTTAAATCACATCGAATCTGTACATTATTCTTGCTTCTCTGGCTATGAGGGCCATAACTGTGATTAAATTAAAACAATTATTTACATCTTATAGATGATTTTTAAAACCGGGAAGCAGCATTTTGAAGGAGGGAGGCCAATTTGCATTAGGTTCATTGATTTGTGAAAGTAGAGAATGAGAGGTTCTCACAGAAGGAAAATCAGTGTTGCCCTGAAACGGGTTTAGTTTGGACAAAAGAGCACCTCAGACCACTGGATCAGAATCTATTTGGAGTGATTGTCCACACACTGAGAGGGTGTTTCAAGGACAGAAATGTATAATTTTGACACTGAACACTGTCTGCAAAAGTAGATCAGTTCAGTTCCTTTGTCCCTTGGCTGTTCAAGTCAAAGGCCGAGATGAGGCTGCAGGTAGAAGAAAGACTGTTTGCCGTGCTATACTGCCGTTGAGTTCCTTCACTAGCTGCTACCAAGTAGGCTGTGCATACCTGGCAGGAGATCAGGGGCGGAATATGAGAGGGGTGCAGTCAAACTGGATTGATTTCTTAAAATAACTGCAAAATGGTAAGTCCAAAGCTTTGGTTGAGAGTAAAACTGAGTGTTTTGTGCTTTTAATGACTACCAAATGACTGCCTGCTACTTCACCGCAACTGGAGAAAACAGGAACACAGGTTCTGTTGTTGTCAGGTCCCATGTGCCTTTCTAGTATCAATGGATATGCTGCATGGAATATGCAGGACTTATTTAAGGAAAACCTTGTATATGGACAGAATACTACTAGGATAGGCTCTGCCCTGGTGGAATTTTAGAGGCACATAATTTTTCACTTAATAATCTTTGATACCTGACATAATCTGAAATAGTGTTATCTGTATATGGTTGGTCAAAAGGGATTTATGATTTTTTCCTGCATGCAGCATTCCAGTGAAATGCTAAGAACATTGAATCATTCTGTACACATCTGATTTTAAGGGAAGGAAACATTGCTGATTTTTCTATGAAATTCTATGAAAGCCTGCATTTTAGCTGTGACTCGTGAGCTCCGTCTCATTGCAGTGCCTTAGGTGTTTCTTTCCAAATGTCTGCTGTCACTTGTAGGTGCATCAGTGTGGCTGTGATGCAGATATCTTAGTCCTAGCCTGGGCTTCCCTGCATTTGTTGAATGATTTCAGGAAAGCAACAGACCCTCTCACTGGGAGATGGCATTTATGCATAGGGTCAGTATTGCATAATTTTGACAATTAATGGACTAGAAATAATCTTAGACTTAGCAATTAATAGACTAGAAATAATCTGAACTGTCTTTTTATTTAGGTTGCTGTTCATTGTTTATGCTGTACCTTATAGTACTCAGGGAAAGCACATGGCTAGAAAAATGCCAAGGTACTAGGCAGAATGTTCATTTTCTTTTTCAGTATTCTTATTTTCCGTTGGGCATGAAGAAACAAAAAGGAATATTACCAAGAAAGACATGAGAAAATATACATAAAAATACAGACTTATTAAGTGCAAATTGAATCTTCTCTAATGAAAGATTTAGAGTGGAAAACAAATGTTGCAATGTTATATTACTTGTATGTATATGTGAGTAAATTGAGAGCCAAAACTTTTCATTGAGATACTGAGGTTTCTGTAAGGACCTCTTAACATGTTGGATGTAGATCAAGAAGTTTTCTTCAAAAAGAGGAACATAGTTCAACGAAAAATACTTCTTTTGCAGCAGGCATAGAAAGAAAGCCACAATACCATCTTAGAACACACACCTCAAATGTGACCACCTGGTCACAATTCCAACTGCATTTTTAACTAAGCTTCTACAATGCCTTGTATTAAATGTATCTGTATGAAAGATTTCTGTTTTAAAGAATCAGGGGACAACTCAGGTAACTGAAAGTTGTGGGTTAGAATTTGGCACCTTAGAATCATAGGATTTGATTTTTAAAACAGGCAATAGCGTGTTGTTTTGTATTAGGTCACTAGTTCACGAAAGCAGAGAACAGGTCCATGAAAATGAGGGAAGACCTCACAGGAGGAAAGTCAGTATTGCCCTGTAATGGGTTTTTAATTTTTAAAAAATCTTATTTATTTATTTACTTGATACAGGATCTCGCTATGCAGCTCAGACTCATAGTGATTCTCCTGTCTCAGCCTTCCCAGTACTGGGATTACAGGCATGTGCTAGCACGTGGGGTCTCGGTGGCCAGCGCGGCGCACCCAGGATTCCAGGGTTGGCACAGCATGTGGTACTGGGGATTGAACTTGGGTCCTTGTGCTTGCCAGGCAGGTGCTTAGACCACCAGGCTATCTCCCCAGCCTTGAAATGGGCTTTGTAAAGATGAAATAGAAGCTCTGATCATTGGATCATAATCCATTTCGAGTGACCTTCTACACTGGAGTTTTGGAAACTTGGTGGTGACTTATCTCCATCTGTCATTTAGCAGGATGTACTTAGTTACTCCTTTGTTTAAGGTCCTGGATTAGATACTTGGGCTCCAAGTGTAGTGGCTGAATTTTGTGTGGTAGAAAATTCTCACTAGTAGGTACAGAGGAGGGCCACATCAAGACGTTAAAATAAGCCAGAGAGCCCAGCATAAAGGAGACATGTCCTCCCCAGAAACAGGAGGTAAGGGAAGTGGCATGTAGCTCTTGTTGCAAATGTTTCACTGAATAATGGGTGACATTTCTTGTCCAGGATAACAAGTGAAGGCAAACATAAGTCTGAAAAGTTAAAAGGCTTCACATTTCACGTACTTAGCTATTGCAAAGGGAATATAAAAGTATTACTTAAGAGATAAATGCTTAAGAATGTGATTCAGTAAGAGGAAAGAGAGACCCCGTAAGGGGTTAAATGCCACATCCATTTTCTCTTTTCTGTGATTATTTCTAACAAAATGCAAGCGAGAGATGAAATGTAAGCTTTTCTTTCCCTGTGAAGCCAAAGCTCAACTGTGGCTCATTCTCCCAAGTGCCGGCCACTTGGAATGTTTGCTGGCCTTTACAGAAGTCTATGTCACCATTGTCATTTATCAGCTGTGCTCTTAGAGTTGTTATTCCCTTAAAGATAAGTACTAGCAAAATGTATACAGAATATGTATACAAATAATTCATATTCTATATACATTTTTAAACGATATCTCATCAGGAATGTATTGCTCTAACTTCCAAAGCAGTTATGAGGGTTTAAAAAGTTTTTGTACCAAATAAACAGAGTTAGAAAAATAGGAGGTGAGCTAATTCAGGTTGCCCAAAGTTCTATCCGATTAGATTTCTTGCAAAAAAAAATGTACTAAAGTTCATGAATTTGACATAGACATTGTTGACATACTTGAAGGATTTGTAGCCTGTTAACTTATTAGGCAATAAAGCCAACATTTTTAGAAGAGTCTATTTTATCGGGATTAATAAGTGTTACCACATACATAAAAATGATTTAATCCAACTGTTGAAATCAGTTATAAAATATGCCTTTGAAATTTTGTTTCTCCATCAAAATAGGCGGGATATAAGTATACAGAGGTGGGGAATAGAAGGAGTGCCTGGATTGCGCATACGTGGGGAACAGTCCTAAAGCTGAGACTCACACTACCAAAGAGCCCTTCTTTATCATTCACTTGGGGTTATTGATGTTCCTTTTGCATAGACGCTGTATTACAGGAACAATACAGTAGTATGAAGCTTTCTTGAATAATGTTTTCTACACACTTTGGTATGTCCATGTTCATTGGTGAACTTTGGATTATTTCATCATTTGGATGCCTTAGGCACTGAGAGAGTCACGTTCTAGAACTGAGAAAGCGAGCTAACCATTCTGGAAGTTCGTGCATGTAAAGTCAGAAAGGCGTGGTAGACAAGATCTCTTTGGTATGAGAAGCACGGTAGTTTTTCTTTTCCTCAGAATTCACAGATGATAGCTCTAAATGGAATTCATTGTGTTCTCTAGAATTATTTATTCTTGAGTATGACACTAATACTTGTACTTAACCATAAAGCAAGGATTTAGAAACATCAAGAAATGGGACCCCCCCCCCCGGGAGGACTCTGAATACTTGAATACAGAAATATTTGGAAGCCGTTTCTGCCTTAATAGGCATCAAAAGAGAGTGATGCGAAAGTGAGTATGCTCAAAGCTGCATTCTAAATCGAGATCTCAGTGTAGGAGAAAAGGATATTCAAACATGGTCAGAGAACATGGTCTCAGAGGGGCTAATCCATCCATGGTTATAGCCACCCAGAAAGCAAATCTTATAAATTCTGTTTTCCTGCCAAATGACACTTTGGAGCCACTGATAAGTTCATTTCATCTATTTAGCATTTATTATTATTATTATTATTTGGCATTTATTATTTATCTGGCATTTAATTTAATTTATCTGGCATTTATTCTTACTGGAGATATATTTGGCTTTTTCACTGAGCTTGTAACAAGACAGCAAATCATTGTAGAGGGCATAATTTCAATATGGCAAAGGAAAGCCAAGGATTGTACATGATCAGGAAAGAGCAACAGTGAGTTTTCCTCACCGTGGCATGATGACAGACACTTTTGTCCTTGGCATGGAGGCCATGGGCACTTGAACAGCTGCTTCACATAAACTGCACAGAGTCCCAGGGGCTTGGCCCTGCGTTCATTGTGTACATTTGGTTTCTACCCGTGTCACGTAGGGGAACATCCTGGTGTTCTTTTTGGGGAAAAGGCAAGTCAGAGCTATCCTCTGGTCTTAGTCTCCTGACTGTGACACAACTGTCTCCAGCAACTGTCCTTGTAAAGAATGCCGCTCATTTCCTTCTCATGCCAGCTCTGGAGATGAGGGGTCTGTGTGTGTGCATATCTGGGGGGAGGCAGCTAGCGTGTGTGTTTGTTCCGGGCCTGGTTTCACCTGTTTGCAGGATGGCTGGAGAGAACCCTGCTGGTTTGAGTGAGAGTCCAGCAGCAGCCTTGGCCCAGGCGGGTTCCCACATGCAGGGTGTGGTTTCCTTAGCTCACTCTCTGCTATTTGGTTGCTTGGGCAACGGGGCCCAAACAGCTTGGACATGTGCTTGTATAAAAAAACCTGGGAATGGAACCCAAAGCAGGAGTCTGGGCTGTTCGCTTGGCAGAAGAGCTGCGCAACGGTGAGTAGCAGGCCGCTGACTGCTCGTTATTTTTCCCTGGTCCTTCCTCTGCCATGATACTCGCTGCTAGGTGTTTGATAAGTGTGTGTGTGTGTGTGTGTGTGTGTGTGTGTGTGTGTGTGTGTGTATGGTTTGCATTCAGTAGCCTCAACTCTTCTGTTTCTTTCACAGATTAAACAATTGCTACCTGCTTTTGTAAATTTTCTTTTTCAGACAGAGGAGAAAAATTAACATGCAGAATTAGCATGGAAAGAAGTTGAGAGCTACTAGCGGCGTACATTGGGTACCTTTGTTGGTGGCAAGTTTGTGTGGACGATAACTTGGCAAAAGGGCTGCGGAGGGCCTTGGCAGTCTTGGGTCGGGAAATGCTGGAGTTATCTAGAGGCAGGGAATTGGGGGATTCTTGGAACAGTCAGCTTCACCCTTTGTCAGGCATTTTTTTTTCCAGAGCATACTTTAAATTTGCAGCATTTAAAACGGTCAATGTCCCAAAGTGAATATAACTGATTCTCTCGTGTCATGAGGGTTCGATTTTGATAAGTCACAGGACTACGTGTTACTGTCATAAGTAATTCACTTTCAAAATGTGCTGGTGCCAGTCAAAAAGGCTGTGTAGATAAGTACTCCTCTGCCCTACAGGTCAGGCCCCAAAAATCAGCACACTTTCTGGAATAAATGTTTGGGGTCTCTCCATGGACTAGAGTGGTTTCTGCCTGATTTTAAATACATTTAAGCATTTTTAATGAGTGAGGACTGTTCGCGTGCCTAGTGGGGTAGAGGCAGCTGTTAAGGTTTTGTTCGGACGCCTAGAAACATATAGGAAGGAGGAAAGTGACGCCTCTGGAGAATACTTTCCCCCAGCAAAAGTGACAGTGAAAGTGACAAAAGCTGGCAGGGAGGCTACTGGCTTGCTTGCGGCAGGCAGCGCGTGGGCAGAGGGCCTGCCTCCCTGTTCCTGTGAGAAGCCTTCCGCTGCCCAGGTCTTTATTCCCGCAGAGCAGTTTCCTTTTGCTTGCCTCAGCTGCTGCCTCAGCCCTCTCTTCTGTCAGGTCTCTGCTCACAATCGCACGCTTCCCAGAGTCTATGTGGTGACCCGGCCAGTGTCCTTTGTGAGTCAGCACAGTGATACATCCAAGCAGGGGCTTGTGCTGTCTCCTCAGGGAGGCGCCAGCCCTTGGCCTCCGGCCCTCGAGAAGCTCAGCTCAGCTCAGCTCCAAGGCTGTGGCTTCCTGGGAGTTGAAGTGACGTGTCAGTTGCCGGGGTCTCCCGGCCGGCCAGTGTTGAGTGCCCTCTGGGCTCTGGGAGTATGCCAACTTGAAGTGTCTTCTTGGCCATGTGCAGCACCACTGTGCCAAGTGCTCTGGCACTCCCCTTGCTCATTTCGTCTTCCTGCTTGCCCCTGTAGGTCCCTCCAGCTATAAGGTGGGCACCATGGCTGAGAAATTCGACTGCCACTACTGCAGGGACCCTTTGCAGGGGAAGAAGTACGTGCAGAAGGATGGCCACCACTGCTGCCTGAAGTGCTTTGACAAGTTCTGTGCCAACACCTGTGTGGAGTGCCGCAAGCCCATCGGCGCCGACTCCAAGGTATTGGGCCTCCCCGGGGGTCAGCAATGCAAGCTGGGCTTTGGGGCGTGGATTTCCTGCTGCCCCGACAACAGCAGGCACCTTTAAGAGTTCTCCTCACGGCAGCCATGAGGCCTAGAGGGAATCTCTGCTTCCTGAAGGCATTCCTGGTCCTCCTGCCTCTCGCCCCAGCCTGTTGGGCTAGATTGACCCTGAGGCCTATGTCAGCTCTTTTGCTCGTACTGGTTGAATTCCCTTCTGTGAAATACTTGGGAGCAGAAATGCTTCAGATTCTGCATTTAAAAAATTGTGGAATAATTTGCATATATGTAATGAGACAACTTGGGGATAAGACATGAGACTAAACAGGAAATTCATTTATGTTTCATGTATGCCTTACCTACAGAGGCTGAAGGTAATTTTAAGCAATATTTTAATTGTGTACCTGAAACAAAGTTTGTGCATCACAGCTTGGGGACACTGAATAAATTGTGTCTTAAGTGCCTGTTTTGGCTGCAACTCAGCAAATGAGGTCAAGTGTGGAATTTTCCAACTTGTGGCCCTGTGCTCACACTCACAGTTTCAGGCTTTGGAACATTTGGGGATTAGAGATGCTCAGCTTGCACTTTTAAGTCCCCTGGGAATTCTGAGGTTTCCTCCTCATTCCAGTGTCCCTCTCACCACTTTAAAGGACCCTCAGCTCAGGTTGCCCTAGGTGTGAGCCAGTGTGTCACTGGGTGGTGAGCCCGGGGACACCAGGTGCCCCTGCCTCCATGCCCCTCACAGGGGCCTCCCTGCTTTGCTTGCTTCCTAGGAGGTGCACTACAAAAACCGCTACTGGCACGACACCTGCTTTCGCTGTGCCAAGTGCCTTCACCCCTTGGCCAGCGAGACCTTTGTGTCCAAGGACAACAAGATCCTGTGCAACAAGTGTGCCACTCGGGAGGACTCCCCCAAGTGCAAAGGGTGCTTCAAGGCCATTGTAGCAGGTACTGTCCCCCTCCCACCCAGACTGCCAGGGAGGAGCCCTGTGGGCAGACATGATATGGGCTTGCTTGGCACCAGGGGGCTAATGTTTCTGTGAGCTGCTTTGAGACTTTAGCATATATATGTACACATATACCTACACGTATATATCGTACACATATATGCTCGCACACACGCACACACTTGGAGACTAAAGAACACTGGCGAAAACAGCCTGTGGCAAGAGAATGAAGTGAACAGTATGTAGCGCTTTCTCGTTTGGGTGCAGTAAGTGATCCAGGCGTGCTTCCCCTCAGGGCATATTTCGGGATCAGGGGTCAGGCAGCCCCCATAGTTGACTGTCTTAGTCCAGGCAGTGGGTAGAGGTGGGGGAGTGGGAATTCAGCCTCTCTTAGGAAATCATACTGCTGGGGCCCCGCCCACCAGTCCCGGGTGGACACCCCGGCCCGGAGCTCGGGGTTCGGGTTAGTTGGAGGTGTGAGGCCAGTGACTGCAGGGCCTGCATCCCCCCAGCTCTGGAGGGCCCAGGGAAGGGGCTGAGTGGATGCAGCCCCCTGCAGAGCCTGTCCGTGGGGCTAGCAACCTGTTTTCCCCTGCAGGAGACCAGAATGTGGAGTACAAGGGCACCGTCTGGCACAAAGACTGCTTCACCTGCAGCAACTGCAAGCAAGTCATTGGGACCGGAAGCTTCTTCCCAAAAGGGGAGGACTTCTACTGCGTGACTTGTCACGAGACCAAGTTTGCCAAGCACTGCGTGAAGTGTAACAAGGTACTTTGGCAAGGGACTTGCGGTGACTGCTGTTTCTAGACATGCGGACAGTTTGCAGAGCACTTGCACACACACTATCCCATTCCATCCTCACGACGGCCCTGTGACGTAGGAATTATTATGCCTAGTTTACAGATGAGGAGACAAGGCATGAGAATGCAGACTGTCTGGTGGCGGTGGGGAGGGCAGCCCTGGCTCTTGAGGCCAGCCTCCCCCACTCGGTCGCAGTGTCACCTTGCCAAGGGGCTCATCTTCCCCAGCCCTTCGTGTCTTCACCTGTAAATTGGGGATAATAATGGCACCTGCCTCCCATGGCCGTAGTGGAGATTAAATGAGATACTGTAAACCAAAGCGCCCAGCACAGTGCCTGGCTTGTGGTAGGCATTCAACAAAATGGTTGTTGAATCTGAATCCGGTGCTACACTCCCTGGTCTAGGCCATCACATCTGGAGGAATCACTTACCAGGATCAGCCCTGGCATGCCGATTGCTTTGTGTGTGTTACCTGCTCTAAGAAGCTGGCTGGGCAGCGTTTCACCGCTGTGGAGGACCAGTATTACTGCGTGGATTGCTACAAGAACTTTGTGGCCAAGAAGTGTGCTGGATGCAAGAACCCCATCACTGGTAGGCTTAAAGAGTCCTTGCTAAGTCTGCCAGGCTAGGTGTTGCGCATGATAACCACCTCTCATTTTCCTGTGTCGTCGGTTTCATCCACAAAGGCCCCCAGAGAATGCCCTTCTCTCCCTGCCAATGTGGTTCTAAAGGTCCCCCAACAGTTCGGATTCTTCTGCAGGCCAGGCTAGCTTTTGCACTACAGAACACTTCATGACTACTGCTGACTAATAATGCCAGAAGTTCACAGGCCTGAGAACCTTGGGCCACAGTCAGGCACTGCAAAGAGGGAGTGGGGGGATTGAAGGATGGGGAGGGGCTTGGAAAAGGGAGGTGGGTGGGGGAGGGGTGGGGTGGGGTCGGGGAGGGCCAGGGAGGCCGGAGAGCGATAACCTGGTGTGTCACAACAACCCATAACTGAAGGCTAGTGTTGAGGTGCCTGTTGGCAGGGGTATTTTTAGTGGGTTTTTTTAAAAAAATTTTTTGTGATCAGAAGCCAAGCTTATCACTTCATCCCTCATCTCGCGGCCGCGATCCACGTGCCCTGGGCCCTTTCCCCCTACCTCCAACTTTCCCATTTCCCCGGGGAGCCTTGAAATGTACATTTGAGAAGACTTTTGCCATCCTCAGGGAAAAGGACTGTGTCAAGAGTGAGCCACCCAGTGTCTAAAGCTAGGAAGCCCCCAGTGTGCCACGGGAAACGCTTGCCTCTCACCCTGTTTCCCAGCGCCAACCTCCGGGGCAGGCATCCGGGTGGAGAAAGGACTTGTCCCTCATGGGTGGTGGTTCTTTATAGAAAAAATCGAAGCTTAGCAGCTCCTCGAGGCCCGGTAAGTGCAGACCTCACGAACAGCCCAAGTTTGCCTCCTGGTGGCCACTTTGATGCCATGGCCTTGACCTAAATCAAAGAAACTGGTTATGGTGGGAGGTCTGTGCGCGCCACAGGGTGATAGTGGTGGTGTGGGAATGAGGGTTCCTTACCTCAGAGAAGCCCTTGGCTGAGCTCCGGCATCCTCTCAGGTCCTTGAGAGCCGTAGCAGGCTTGCGGCAGCATGGGGCACAGTGGCAGCATGGGGGACAGTGTGTGGTGGAGGGGGGGCCTGGGAGCCATGCAGACGTTGGCTCTGTGCGCTTGCTGGCTCTGACTGGGGCAAGTCATCATTTTAGCTTTGAATGTCTGCTTCCTCACCTGTATTCATTCAACTATCTCTCTCGTTTTCTTTTGTTTCTCCACAGGGTTTGGTAAAGGCTCCAGTGTGGTGGCCTATGAAGGACAATCCTGGCACGACTACTGCTTCCACTGCAAAAAATGCTCCGTGAATCTGGCCAACAAGCGCTTTGTTTATCACCAGGAGCAGGTGTATTGCCCTGACTGTGCCAAAAAGCTGTAAAGTGACAGGGGCTCCTGTCCTGTAAAATGGAATTTGCATCATGTTATTTGTGTCCTTGCTCTCTCTGCCCTACACCATCAATGGGACAGGAGTGCTCTTTCACCTCTTAAAGTTGTTCCTTGTGTCTTTTCTCCCATTTTACAGTATTACTCAAATAAGGGCACACAGTGATCATATTAGTATTTAGCCAAAAGCAAAGTTGCAGCAAACTTAATTTTTCTATAGCTGCAATGAAGAAATGAAAATTTAGATAGATTGACTCTTCTGCATGTTTATCATAGAGCAGAAAAGTACTAACCATGTAGCCACTTCATGATGTAAGCAAGAAGCATAAGCGACAAAGTCCTGCTGACTGCCCTTCGTGGCTCAGTGGGGACCCATCATGCAGTCAGAAGACGTGCAAGAGTTGCAGCGGCTGCTCCAACTCGCTGCTCACTTTCTTCTGTGAGCAGAAAACGAACTTGCTGGGATGCATGGTTTAGCTTCCTAGTTAAAACTCTGACCCTTCTTCTGTTCTTTTGTGCTTTTACATGACTAACAAGAATTTCCAAAACGTTAACATTTAGACTTAGCTGTAATTTCCAGCTGACCATTTCCGCACACTGGGATTCGCTTTCCGTGTGTGGCATGTGTTCTGTGCGTTCCTGCTTCACAGCGTGGAACCCACAGGAGTGTGTGAGCAGATCGGAGGAAAGGAGCCCGTGTTAGAGCGGCAGCATCCCAGTGAATACTGCTGGGGGCTTAACAGAACTAACCCTGCTGTCTTTTTAATTTTTTTTAATTAACGATATTTTTGTTTTAATTAATAGTCAAATAGTTTATGAGTTTGGAAACTTGCATGACAATATTTGAGCCCCCTCAGATAGTCCTGCGGTCTTGATATTCATCCTCCAGCAGTGACTGCAAAACTCAAGAGGGGTAGCTGAGCAGGCGTCAGGGTGTTGTTCATGTGGATCTGACATTTTGAAACCGTGACAAGTTGAATCCCTTGTGACATAGTAGTTGTCTGCTCTTTGTCTGTGTGTTCAAGAGGGTTGCAGAATCCCCTCTGCCGTGATTCCTAGGACGTCTCCTCAAGAGCTTAGCTGACTCTCTGGGGAAGTGGGGAGGCCACTGCCCTCACAAGCAGAACCCAATTTCCATCTCCTGCATCCCTGAGAGGCAGGAACACCTACTCACTGTATCCTCCCTTATTATATTACATACTATCACATGACAGTACCCAAAGTAAACATGTAATGACAGTACATATTAATGTTCTTGTAGGAGTGGATGTAGAACTGATGCCTCATTTTTACATTTTGTCATTAGCTCTTATTATCCAATGTTTGTGTATCCTTACAGAAATAAAGCAGCATAGAAATACCTTGCCTCTTGTCTTTGTATTCTGCCCAGAATGAGACCATAAGGTGATGCTGTTAACCTACAAACCTGAGTGCTCTTTTCCCCTAACTCAAGGATATACTCAGCTCGGGGCAGTCGCATGCAGCATAGGAACTATACATCTGACAGGCCCATAGCACAGCTCTGCTATAGATTAAGGGAAAACTGGGAGTTCACTCTGACCCCAGAGAGTGTTTCCCAGATTTGCATATCCCTTAAAAAATAGGTTAATATTGGGCCAGGATGGTGGGCAAGGGGGAGGAAGCCCTGGTGAGGCATGTCCCGGAGAAGCCCTATTTGCTTTGAGCTTCCTCATGGTTCTTTCCTGTTGGGCTCTGCATTCATGTGGAGCACTGCTGTACCCTCCACTGTGGCCACCTGCCTGCTCTGTCCTAGTGGACCCTTGCTACTCCTCCTGCTTGGGCTCAGGTCTCTACTTAGGCGGTGGGTGGGGAGGGATGGGCAGCTGTGCCACCAGTTCCCCTGAGACTATTGCTCTTGGGACATCCACCCTACCCCTACTTGTTACTTTCAGGTGCCCTACGAGGCCCAGGTCAAGGGATGGTGGCAGAGCTCACCTGCTTTCTGAAGGAGCCACACGCTCTAAGGCACCGCATCAGAACACCTCAGCTAAAGGCTCAGTGGAAAGAACGGAGGGTATCAGGCTTCTGTGGGCTCCGCTGGTGAGGACATGGCTCTTGTGTGCTAACCCTTAGCCATTTAGAGAAGAATTGAAGCCTGTCAGTGAGGAACTATGAGCTCTGAGCCTTTTGTTGGTGTCTGGAGGCACCCCCTCCTCCAGGGATCAAATCTAGGGCTTTGTACCACCATGAGCATTTTGAAGAACTTGGGCTAGCCCCTTGTATGTGTACCTCTAGAGAAATGAGCTATTAAATCTTCACACCAGTGACAAAAGCCTGTCTATCCAGTGTTCTGAGCTGCATGAGGGGCAGGGTGGTTGTGCTTTTGACAGTAGCTGTCCGCTGCTTGTCCAGGGGACAGGTTCCTGTGGCAGCAGCTAGCAAAGGACCCCAGAGGGCATGGGCCCCCCGAGAACATGGCACCTGGTTTCTGCTCTTCCTCCCAGAAGACCATGTACCCACACCCCATCTCCCTGTCTGCGCTGCTCCCTTGCTCAGCCCTGGGCCTCTGCCATGCCCAGATACCCTCCTGCAGGCCTGGGAGCTCTAACTCTCCTCAGGGCTGGTCTTTCCCTCCGGTCCTGGCTCTCGCCATCCTCTCAGACTCATCCTACCTGGCCTTCTGTAGCTCTGCCCTGTGCCTTAGCCATGCTTCCCACCTCAGTCTTGGGACCACTTGGTGCTCCTGTTGTGGTTGGTCTGCAGAGCCTGAGCCTGTGGCCTAAGCTCTGCTGAGGAAAAGCCACACTGTCTAAAATTCCCAGGACTACCACTCCACACCCTGCTCCATGTTCCCAAAAGGTAGCCCCCTCCACCTTCCTGCCCAGGAATCAGACCCA
Source organism: Octodon degus (assembly GCF_000260255.1). NCBI lineage: Eukaryota > Metazoa > Chordata > Mammalia > Rodentia > Octodontidae > Octodon > Octodon degus. The sequence continues at coordinate 550,665 of NW_004524743.1, forward strand.
TCAGGCATGTGCCTGTAGCTACTCTTTGCCACTGGATGCCTGCCCTTAATACTTCAGCTTCTTCAGAAGCAAACCCCTCCCACACATTGGGTCTAATCAGCACAGCCAGCTGAGGGTGCATCAGCCCCATTCTTCCGGGTGAGAAATGGAAGTTCAAAGGGGTTAAGAAGTTTTCCTGGGTTTTCACAGCTTGTAAGTGACAAACTGCACCTTGGGCACACCTCTTGCATTTCACTGAGGAGAGTTGTCACACATGGTACTCAGCATTTAGAAGGAACTTGTGTTTGTGGAAAGAGAGACAACCATAAGACTTGGAAAGAATGAGGGCAATTTCCTTACTATAATGCCAGCAGAGAAGCATTTTCCCCCTCAAAAGAGGTCAGAATCTCAAGAACATACTAACATGTGGTGAAGGCAGTGGTGTCTGGAGCCAGACCTGGGTTCGAAACCTGATTACTCTCCGACTCTCTAGGAATGATACCTCGGGCAAGTTACCTGACCTCTCTGAGATCATTTCACCTATAAAATGAGACTAAGTGCTCCATCAGCATTGGCAAGGGTTTTGTCCCCAGCTCCAAAGACAGTGTTCTGGTGTCTCACCTGCCCTACAAGCCTCGTTTTGTGTGGCTCCCAAACTAGGGGTGGGGTAGGACAGGCCTGGGCTTCAGTACCAGCCTTGCTTCTTTCTAGTTGTGTGACTGGGAACAAATGCCCAGTTCCACCGTAATGATCATGTAGATAAAAATCAACTCCCATCCTTGCGCTGATGCTTCTGAGGAACCTGACATGTCCTATGCGAGACCTGCACTTGTGATTTAGTTGGCATCCTCAGAGTTTGGGGTGCAAGCAGGACCCCTTGGAGACACTGTGGCTGGGCTGCAGGAGAGCTGGGGCCTGCTCTGACCAACCTGGTAGAGCATAGGGCCTGAGCCCTGCTCAGGGGCCAGATGGCTCCCAGTACTCCTCTGGCCAGGGAGGGCACCTGGGAAGGGGTGAAGTGCAGAGGACACAGGGCCTGCAGTAGAGCCACCTGGTTTGATAGATAAGCCAGGCCCAGAGGAGGCAGCATGCACAGGGCCACAGACCCAGCTGGCAGCCTTCTTGGCTAGGACTTGGCCTTCAGGGTCCCAGGGAGCAGGACTTCTGGGTACTAGAGTTGTCACATGTGGTGACCTTGGTGACACAGGTGTGGGAAAAACGGTACTCCAAAGAATCTCTTAGTAGAGACCAGGGATCTGTCCTGCAGGGAGGAAGGGAAATGTGAGGAGACCGCAGCATCAGGTGGGGGGCAAGAAGGCTAGGGACTCCACTCATGCCTTGGAGTTGTGGCCGAAACCCTACTCAAGAGGTGGACCAAGGGCCCTCATGGCAGACTTGGCAGGCAGGGGCTCTAAGTGCAGATGAAGTCATCAGGGTGGGGCCGCTCGCAAGAGTGGGATGTGTTCAGCTTGTGTGTATGGGTGCTCAGGCTACAAAGATGAGAGCTAAACTAAAACTAGTGATAAAGCGTGTTTTAAGATTGGAAAGGAAACATTTACAGGATATCACAATATTTGTTTTGCCATTCAGAGTCACAGTGATGTCATGAAGAAATGCATATGTAAATGAACACACAGCTGGGCGCCTAGTGCCTGCCTGTAATCCCAGCTAAGGCCAGGAGAGCGCAACTTCAAGGGCAGCCTGGGAAACTTAGTAAGATCCTATCTCCAAATAAAAATGTAAGAAAGGACTGGGGAGACAGCTCAATCATAGAGCACCCTTGGGCTCTACCCCTAGTACTAGGGGCAACAAACGAGTGCATAAACTGCTCAGATGCACGCACACCTTAAAAAGTGAGACAAAAAAAAATCAAGTGGGTTTTCTTCATCTAAGCAAATGCCACATTCAGGGCTTAAAAGGGTTGGGAAGGGGATGGGTTTCTCCTCAGAAATGTTCTGAAATTGGACAGTGGAGATGACTGCACAGCCTGTGCATGTATTCTTTGGTTAAAATGGTGATTTTTACTCAGGTATGGGAGGGTGGCATGAGCCCAGCCTGGGCAACACAGCCAGAACCCATCTCAGGGAAAAAAAGGGGGGGAAAAGAAAAAAAATGATGACCATTACATGAATTTTGCCACAATAGAAAGATACTTTCACAACAGACCTTTATCAGTAAGTGAAAGCCCTCAGAGCAAACAGTGGCAAGCACTGAGTAGCTGTAGTAAGAAGACCAGAGTCTGGAATGGGCGCCTTGCTGTCCTGAAGGAGACTCCGCGTGACCAACTGCAAGAAGAGGGAAGTCGGGGTCTGCCTACTGCTTGCTGAGGGTGCTATTTGCCTGTGCTGAGTTAGTCAGCAATTGGGCCCACATTTATACCATGACCAGGGTATTTCTTACCATCATAATGAAACAAAATGGATTTTATCTGCCAAGTTTATTTCATAGAGCACACACTTACACAGAGCTGTAACAGTGTTTCAACATGTGCCACTGGTGCAGAAAAACATCAGAACTTCATTTTAGGGAGATTGTCTCTGCCTTCTATATGAAAGCTAGTATATAAAAGTTTTTAAATGTAAGACAGCCTTCCCTAATCTTAACAAAGGTACAGTACTTAAAGTAGCAAAAAACGAAGGATTAGAAAGAATAGTTACCTCCTTTTACAACCCCAAGACTGGTAGCCAAGAGGAATCATTGGTCTATTTCAAACTCTGTTATTCAACACCATGAAACTCATTAGTGTTAGGACAAGGAATTCAAATTCAAGTTTTATGGAATCATATATCTGGTGCGCGCGTGTGTGCATGTGTACTCGTGTGTGTGTACATGCGTGTGCTCCTCATGGGGACAGTAGGAACGCTGTCCCTGTCCTCACTTGTAGCCAGTGCCTAGAAAAAAGCGAGCATATTTTGGTTTCAAAGCCCAAGCCTGAGTATATGCTGAGGAACAGGACTGAGGAGAACAGAGAGAAAAAGGTGATACACGTTCAACATGTAGGAGAATTCAACACCATCAAGAGACAGCAGCTAAGTACTGCTTTACATACATAACAAAAGTGATCCCCATTTTTGTTGTTAAATCCCAGTATGTCCTTCGACAGGAAATACTGTATTGATGACGGTGATAGATGCACTGGGGGTATGAATGCCAGGCACGAAGGACAGTAGAAGGAAGGAGACACATATCAAGGGGAAATGATACTTATGTGTTAGCAACAGCTGGACACAGCTCTTGCAAGCAGTCCCAAGCCTCACAGAATCTAGCAGGTTCTTAACAAGACCAAGAGGAGCTTTTATGTGTCAAAACTGATGTCACTGTTAAACAGAAGAAACACTAAGATTTCAAAAACACATGGAAAACCGGACGGTCCCTCCAACAGGATTCTTTTAAAATCTGATTATTACCATTTACAAAAATGTTCTAAGTGCACACACATTGGTAGGAAAACACAAGAGACAATGGGGATTTTTCAAGAAAACCAAAGACATCTTTTTACTTAGAACTCACAAGAAAATGAGATGACATGAGTATCTTCTGAGATAGATGGTAAGGTGATCTTGGATGTCTTGTTTCTTCCTCTTTCAATGGTCATTTCCTTTGCTGGATTCAAGCACGAAGCAGAAAAATTTTGAGAAATAGGAAGCTTATCACGAAGTTTACATATCTGACCAGAGAGAAAAGGAAAAGAAAAATTAGAGAAGACACTGAAGATCTCACAGCAACCCTGGCCTCCCTTTGGGGCAGGCCTAACACCTTCAGCAGTCCCTGGGGTGGCTGACTTGCTGATGCTCTTAGAAATGTCCCCCATTTCCTCAACCCCCAAAAGATGCTTTGTAATCCCCGAATCTGAGGTGTAGTAACACCATCCTAGCACTCTGGAAGGCTGAGGCACAAGGATCACAAGTTTAGGGCCATCCAGGATGACTTAGGAAGACCTTGTCTCTAACAAATTAATAACATAAAAAAGGCTGAAGATATAGTTTAGGACAAAGACCCTAGGTCCAAGCCTTATCAGTACAACAAAAGTTTGTTTTCTTTTCCCAAAGAAATCTTGTGAAAGAAAGAAAAGCAATAGCCTTTGATTTTAGAAACACAGAATAAGGAACTAATGTCAGAACTTTCTACTCTAAATGTCAGAACTTGGCCCTAAAGGGGCATCTATAAGCTTGTCAAGCAGCCGGTGGGTTAGGAGTCCAGGAGAACCTGCATTTTGAAGGGAACTCACTTTTTTCATGTCTGGCAAGAAATGTGAGAAATCAAAACTGGAATCAAGTCATCTACTCTCAAAAGCAACAACAGATTCCTGCCAGTTTTAACCAGAATGACTGTTCCATTGAGCGGCTCATACCAGTGGTGGCACAAACAGATCTAACCACTTTTCTGGTTTTTTTACTAACAAAATTCATAAAAAGCCAGCCATGCAGGCACTAATGATGGTTTAAGCCACCTGGCAGTGAGACACATGAAACACAGCCCCACTGTAAATGTGTGAGTGGAAGATTCCTCTAAATCATTCCTGTACTCTCAACTATTTGTCTGGGAGCCAGGAGCAGGAGAGGGCTGTGAGGAAAGGGCTCAGGCAAAGTGAGGATGGGCTGGAGGCTTACCAGACTAAGGAGAAACAGGCTTGCTCCTGTTCTCGTGGTCTGAAGGTGTCTGAGGACTTTGGTGAGTTGGCATAGAATCCCTCAAATTGTGGCTGTGGCTATTACGAGTGCTCTCGGTGGCAGGTAACGCCGTGTTATGATGAGCAAAGTCAAAAGCCTGGTTACAAATCCAATCCTGATTAGTGATGACACTCTGGGTGGGCTGGGTGCTGGTGGCGGCTTCCCTCGCTTTGCCTGATTTGTCAGTGCAGGTGGATGTTCTTTCGGTAGATGGTCTGGAAAGACATTTTCATGAGAACTCTGATAATCCCAACACCAAGGCTCTGCCTGAAAGAAACCTGAACTTTTAGGACCCTGGAGCTCAGAGAACCTGGTGTCTTCTAGAAAGCCCTAGGGTGCCAGGGAGCACCATGACCAAGGAGCAGCCATGCACACACGCAGGGTGCCAGGGACCCTGGCCCCCTCCTTCAAGTTGGTCAAGAGTGAACAGTGAGGTGTGGGATTTCCTCCTCTGGTACTCTTTCCCCATGGCAGAGGTGCCAAGATTCCTAGCATGCTCCTATCCCCATAGGTCTTATAGCTTTAGGGTCTCTTCAGGTAGTTGCCTGAGCAGTGTCTCCTCCTAAGAAATTGTCTCTGTTCCCCTGAGCTCACCTCTGCTGCTGTTTCCACATATGTGGAATAATGATACATCTCAGAGGTATAGTGAGATATAAAATAGACAACATAGCCAGGCACGCTGGTGTGTGCCTAAATCCCAGCACTCTAAGGAGGCTGAGGCAGGAGGACCACATTTTAGCTGAGCCTGGACAATACAGTGACATTGTGAGATCCCATATCAAAATAAAAAAGGGCCAGACATGTGAGTGTGAGAGCCAGGACCGCACAAAAAGTGAAGTAAAATGCCTAGTTTATGGCAGTTGCTCCATAAATGTCTTCTTCCCTGACTTTATGAGGTATTAACCATGTGAACAAAAATAGTCTGGAGTCAGATAAATCTTGGTTTGAATTTGGGCTCTGCCCTTTAGTAGTGGGCTGTTAGGCAAATAAGGCCCTTGGCTGCTTTATACCTCAGTTTGCTTATCTCTGAGACAGTGGACGGTGGTCCTTACCTAATGAGGCTGTTGGGGATTAGCTGGCTTCTGTCAGGTTGATGTCTGACAGAGTGTTTGGAATGTGCACACAAAGAGCTCAGTATGTAATATGGTCTGCTTAGCACTTAATCATAACCCAACTTCACTCTGGTAAATAAGGTGTCAAGTGACTCACCGTGAGCCTTCTGCATGATTTGAAGGGTCTTTGGGGTCCTGCTGTCTGAAGGTTTTCATATCACCATTGAAGTATGAGGTCTGCTCCTCATTGACCTCACTAGTTTTGGCCTGTAAAAGCACCAGCTTCTGAGGTGTTCTTGTGGCATTTTCACAAGGCATTGTGAGTTTGGTAGATGAATCTCCATTGTTTCCAATGCCTAAGGATAAAAAATAAATAATTAAAATTGGGGTTTCAATAATCAATACAAGAAAAGCCAAGGATATGATTCTGGTAAGATGGGGGTGTCTGCCTGAGGTAGGATATGGAAGGCTGGTGGTGCTCTGGGGGCCAGGCTGGCCACCCCTAAGTTGTTGTATGTTTCTCAGCTGTAGCCTGAGTGTGGCCCAGTGTACACACTCACACCACCCTCAGTGCACAAGAGACCACATTTAAGAAAATGCTGCGACAGCTGATGGCGTGGACAACAGGACTGCTCCTTGCCTCTCACCCTGGCCCTGAGGACTCAGAGCCAGCTCTGCCTCTGAGCTTGGTCTCACTTCTAGTGCTCCTTCCTGTCTGCAGCTCTCATCAATGCTCAAAAGCAAAGCCAAGGCTCCCACTGCTCTGTTCTTACTGCACCCTGACAAGCCCTTGTGCCCTACTCACAGAGGCACTGTCTTGTTCACTCATGGTTTGCCCACTGGCCATGGCTCTTTCAGGCTGAAGGCCACGGCTCCTCATCTCTCCACTGCTAGCCCTGCACAACACCTTCCTTACCTACTCATTAACCACTTGCAGGGTTAGTATGGATGGCTTTGCCAAGTGTTGCTACTCTACAGCATTTCCCACTCACAGGGAGGCAGCAATATGATTTGGACGGCACGCATATCATGACACGATTTCAATTTTTACTAAGGAGGTAGAAAGTGGAATTCTACATGCAGTCAATCATGGATCTCTTCTGAGGCCCTGAGCTGAAAATGCCAGCAATGCTCACATTCAACTGAGGAAAAGCTGCCACCTACAGCCCATTAGCGTGACCCATAAGGTAATAGCAGCAGCAGCTAGTGTTTATTACAGTTTACCACATGTTAGACACTATGCTTTGTATCACTCAGATGTATCTCATTCCACCCTCATGCCTGCCAGGATGAAGACAACAGTAACTTTCCCTCCTGAGCAAAGAGGTGAAATGACCTTCCCAGGGCCACACAGCTCTTGAGGCAGCCAGACCCCTGAATGGTGACTAACAGAAGCAGTGGGAACAAGCAAACCTGATGTGCGCACGCCATCAAGGGAGTCCTCATCACTTCCGGTGTCCCCTTCCTCATCGGCTTCATCTTCTTCAGTTGTGTCATTGCCAGATGTTCTTGTAGCCTGCAGTTAAAAAAGAAAATAATAATTATAAATAATGTTCAATTGCCCTGGCTTAGAATTTTAAAGAAGTCTGATTTTGAGGCTGGATTGATGGTTAACTTTTCAGTTAAAAGGTACAAAAAAAAATCACCTCTTTAACTGGTCCCAAGAATCAGGGGACAGTGACAGAGGCCCTTAGTCAGGTCATTCAGCTAGGGAAAGATACTCAAAAATGAAGGCTTTCCCTGAGGGAGGGTCCAGGGGCTATAGCTCTGGACTGCCATCTGTTCTCTCCCTGCTCCAAATTCCAACTAAGCTGCGGTTTGACAAGTGATGAAGAGCTAGAAAGTTCTTGGTTGCTTGCAGTAAAACTGCATGGGCCAGTGAACTGAGTCCTGGCACTTCTCAGATCTGACTGACCTGGCCTTCGTCTCATGCTACTTCGTGGTTTGAAAACTAGCAATGGGCAACTGTAAACAGGCAACATGTAAGTTCTATAACACAGAACGTGAAGAATGCAGATTCCGGAAGACAAAGGCCTTAACTTGCCCCTGCCAGCCTGAACCACCAGCGGTCTCACTATGCAGCTTGTACCACTGGTGGTACAAATAGATCACATCAATTTTATCAGTCTTTTACTAACAAAAATAAAGAGTCTATAAATGAACCAAATCTAGTTGCTTGAATTTGAATCATTACTGCCCGAATATAAATATGAATACTATTCATACCAATTAAAATTATTAGAGTACTCAACATATTTATTTCATCAAATCAGAGCCTCCCGGCAGTGAGATGTATGAATTATAGCCCCACAGCAAAGATTAAATGCATGTGTTCCATTAAAAGATATGATGCTGGAGGAAGCAAAACTGCAAAAGATCCAAAATGGATTCATCATAAAGGAAAAAAAAGGTAAATATGAGTTCCCTGAAATGAAAACTGCTCATTCGATAATGACCACATTGAGAGATGAGGCAAACCAAGTGGTGTGATCAAAAAAATAGAGTGAACGTTTATGCTTTGCCACTAATCTCATTTAAATTACTCCCCCTCACTTCAGACACACCCTATTGTCATTGTTACACTCTTTTGTGTCTTTAGTTGGGCTGTTGTGGTCATCTCAGTGTCCTAAATTGATTCTAACATTTACTTTCCTGCTCATTTTGACTTTAAGGAAGAGCCTCAAGGTCTAAGGTGCCAGCTCTGGTGAATGTGGCCGACGGGGACACACAGCTTTTTCCAGCCTGCCTTTCCACTGACTGGCATTTAGCAGTAGCACTCACCTTAGTTTTGGTTAGACCTCTTAAACGCATTCATGAAAGAGGATTTCCTGAACTGCTTCAGAGTATTTGCAGCAAGGTGTGTGTTCTTTTTTTTTTTTTTGGGGGGAACCAGGGATTGAACACAGGCCCTTGCGCTTGCCAGGGAAGCACTTACTCTACTGAGCCATCTCCCCAGCCAAGGTGCATGTTCTAATGGATAGTAATGGCAATGTATCTATTAATGTAATCAATTTAAAAAATTTAAACATATACCATATTACTTGATCAATTCTTTTATTATTTTTTAAATGTATTTGGTTGTTGTAGTCTCACTACACAGCTCAGACTCGTGGTGATCTTCCTTCTTTCTGGAATACAGGTATGCACCACTACACCTGGACTCCGGCTGGCTCAGCCAGCCCTGAGGGCGGGGCTGGCAAGGCATGTGGTGCTGGGGATTGAACCTCAGTCCCTGTGCTTGCCTAAACAGGCACTTTAGTCTGCTGAGCTATCTCACTGGCCTCTTGATCAGTTCTTATATGGCATGGGAGAAGAGCACTGCAATACACACATCACTCGGTGGCACAGCACCTGCCTGGCAAGTGTGCAGTCTTGAGTTTGATTCCTGGTACCTCCTACCAATACATGTATCAAAGGACTCCTGGCCAGAGCACATAAAAATTCCTACAATCCATAAGAAATATCTCTGGGGAGATAGCTGCCTGGAAAGCACAAGGATCTGAGTTCAATATCTGGTACCACATGCTCTGCTGGCCCCTGAATCCCAGGAACACCATGCCAGCCACCAAAACCCAGTGTGGTGGTGCAGGCCTGCAATCCCAGTACTAGGGAGGTTGAGACAGGAGGACCATTATGAGTGCCAACTGTGTAGTGAGACCCTGTATCAAATAAGTAAATAAAGAAATACAATTAACAAACAAAAATAAGAAAAAGGATAAAATAAGAAAATGGGCCAATGACTTGAAAAGCCACATGACCTAAGTGGATCTCCAAATTAATAGTAGCATATGAAAAAGCACTCAAAATTCAACAACAACATTAACATCAGGAGCTTCTATCTAGCAGAAGATGACAGAGAGCAAGACAAGACAAGCCACACTTCAGGAGGAGCCATCTGTATCATGGTCCAGAAAGCAGAAGAATTTAGAACATTCAGAGGACTAGAGAAAAAACAATAGACCAATCAGCCCAAGAGTTTAGGCAAAAAGACCTAAACAAGCATTTCACACAAGAGAAAGCAGGAAAGCTATCCAAAGGTACAAAACATGCTCAAATCTTTAATAATCACGGACATGTGAATTTGATACTTTCTTTACTACCAGATTTCAAAAGTGTAAAACTGGCAAGAACATGAAACTCGCGGAATTCTTATGTACTGTGGGCAGCAGGAGAGGTTACCTTGGAGACATTTGTGTCTGTCTTTCTTGTCCGCTTCATTATTTCCTCAATTCTCTATTTAAAGGAAATAAAAAATGAAACAAAAAGATTAAAACCAGTGGTCATGAAGCAGTTAATATCTCCACTTCTCAGAGGCAGTCAATGACCCTAATTGCTCTAAAACCACAGATTAAGCCAACAAAACGCCCAGGTGGCAGCTGAGGTCCTCTTCCCGTTCTGGTTTCAGCTACAAAAGGCCATGAATGCCAATAGCTGTCCTTGGTATCATAACACAGACACTCAAATGCCAGCTCCTCATTCTTATTTTCACAGACATGGACATTCATTTCCTGAGACTAAGCACATACTATTGCAAATCAATGAGAGCATCTAATAGAATTTTAGTCTTAACGCATTATTCAGGAAGCTGATTTTAATGAATGTAAGGTACCTCAACCCTAAGACCCTATGGTAATAGGGTCAAGAGAGTTAGTTACGAAAAAGAGAAGACAGGCGGCAGAGGAGGAATGTATCCTAGGGTGGGATAAGAATTCTTTCTTCTTCTTCATGACATGAGGCCAGCTGTGGCTCCTTGGCCACCTCAGGGCACCAGGTCTATTGACGGAGAGGCCTTGTAGCATCTCACATACCAGGCTTCTGCTGTGTTTCCCCCAAAATAAGACCTAACTGGAGAATATGCCCTAGCATGATTTTTCAGGGTGCTTGCAGTATAAGCACTACCTCTAACATCAGCCCTAGTCAAGATCGTCAGCCAGACAGACACATGTAGTGTTTGTTGTAACACATAACAGACACATGAATTAGAAATAATGTTAATATAACCACATACAAATATTATGGAAATTAATACTTAAAATGCATGATAACATAAATTAAGTATTTTTAAATACCCAAGCAGGTGCCTTCAGAAGAGAGGTAAATGTCTATGTAAACAGAACTGGAAAGTTATTGTCAAATGACCAATTGGAGTACAGACAACACATGAATATCATGCGCACCAAATAACAAGTGGACATGATTATGTTCAATGTGAACCTTCATAATTCAGTATGTCATGTGAGGTAACTGATGTACTTAATGCCTTTACCTTATGTGAAATAAATGTTTTCTGCATTTTGTGATCTGCAATTTTTTGTCACTTTTGTGTGAAACACCATTTTTTTATGTGTTTGGTACAGGGTCTTACTATGTCGCTGGGACTCATAGTGATCCTCCTGTCTCAGCCTCCCCAGAACTGGGATTATAGGCATGTACCACCATGCCCGGTCTCCGTGGCTGGCTCAGTATGCCTGGGGTGGGGCCAGCACGGCATGTGGTGCCAGAGATCAAACCCAGGACCCTGCGCTTGCCAAGCAGGCACTTAGACTGCTGAGCTATCTCCCCAGCACCTGGACCATCATTCTTAACTGTCATCATTTTTCTTGCCACTCCTGACTTGGAAGTCTTCAACTAACATTTGACTGAATGGTAGATGAGCCATGTGAGTTGCACAAAAGTGGCCCTACCATGGGCTGTGCATTGGCTTTTCAAAGAGGACTACACTTCTTTGCACCACAGCTGCTGCAAATGCCAACCCAGTGGAGAAGAAAGTAAGTCCCACCAACGCCTACTACGGCTGGAGGCACCTGTTCAGGGGGGCTCTGTTCCCCTGGATCTGATACAGAGGCACTGCTGTAATGGCTAGCAAGGGTATGGATGCTCAGGAACAGGAGAGCCTTTTATGTAGAAGTCAGCTACTTGGATAAGGAAGAAGAGAGTATGCCTAGTGGAAAAACAGCCAGGGACTAACACATATCCAATCTGCGGTTTTCAAGAACGTTCTGGTATCACATCTCCAACACTATTTAATACAACCCAAATCCAGACAACAGAGAACAAATACCTTTTTTCTTTCTAATCTTTCTTGTAGATTTTGTAACATAATTCTCTCATGTTCCTTCTTGCGTTTATCAGCTTCTTCATGAGCCTTTATTTTGGCCTCCCCTTTCTAAGAAATTGACATAAGAATGTCATTTAATCTCAATGTATCCGAGTGAAAGAGAATCTTAGTTTAAAATATTAAACAGTTGCAGTCTTTTGATTCAATTATATATATATATATATATATATATATATATATATATGACAGTCATAGGTTGTCATTTTTAAAACATTAGTTAGAATGCACAGACTTTATCTGAAAGGCCTGGGATGTCAAAGTTATTATACACAACAGATTACTTTACTGTAAAAGTATGTAAGTGGCTATGGAGCTATACATTAAAACAGTAATGAAAACATCTTAGGAACCAACGTCTTAGGTTTCTCAAAAGCACCAAGAGAATTCAGAAGTGTCTTCTCAAGGACTGCCAGGGGACACATTCATTTAGGAAACATGATACACTAATGCTGGGCACATAAATTGGGCTGTGGTAATACTGCAAAGTGAGTGTAGTCTGTGCTCAGTTTGGGGCTTTACTTAGCTGGCAGTTTGAATTTACAAGGGTGATCCATTCTTCTTGGTGAGTTTGATAATTTTAAACTTTCAGAGGCATCCCCAATCTCTTTCTTTCTTAACTGCTGAAGGGTGTGAGGTGCAGCTGCGAGGGCCAGGTGTAGCCTTGCAGAATGTAAGACAAAAAATTGACCTGGCTGTTTAAGCCAAGTACAGGAGTGGTAACGTATAACATGTTGCTTTCTGTGTTTGTTTGCTGCCCTTGGGAGATGCTGCCTTTGGCTGGAGATGATCTATCTGCTCAGAAACAGACTGCTAATCTGAGTTTCAACTGGTTCTTAGCTGGTGATAAAATATGAAGCCAGCAAACCTGCTGCATTGTTCCCTGGTATTCTTGGGGCTGAGGTCCTCTGCTCTTTTCAGTCTCTTTTTCCTGTGGTCTATCTTCACATTTTGATAACTGTTCAACTTGGGCTTCGTCCACCCTCTTTGCCGCATCTGCCACTTTCCTAGTAACATGGAGTACATATAAATACATCTTAGTATTCATCTTAGTCACTACCACATACAACTTACAGTATTAAGTGAAACTACTTGGGTACAGTAACACAATTTATATTTACATTAGATTCATAAAACTTTGTGTGGTTACTACACAGGACTTCCATAATTTTAACTCTTATTAATGTATTTGGTTGCTGCAGGGTCTCAACACACAGCTAGAACTCATGGTGATCCTCCTGCTTTCAGTCTCCCCAGTGCTGGGAACACAGCGTGCACCACCACGCCCAGACTCTGGCCGGCTCAGCCCACCCTGCAGACAGGGCTGGTGTGGCATGTGGTGTCGGGGATTGAATCCTAGTCCCTGTGCTTACCTAAGCAGGTGCTTTAGTCTGCTGCAATACTTCACCAGCCCCCTTTTAACCCTTTTAAATCAAGGTGAAAAAGAATGGGAGTAAAAAAGATTTCCATCAAGTACTGGCCAACTTCACATCTTAAAAATACATACATGTGCACACATGCAAGAAAGAAATAATCTCTGTTAGAAGACACTGAGACTACTCTCAAGGCCTTACTTACACCTGCTCACACTCAAGCCTCACCTGGGGATGAGGGTTAATTATAAGAGAGTGTAAAGGTGTCCTGGTGTTTAGTGCTTTCAAAGGCTTAGTTAGTTCTGTTCACATGAGGCAATGAATGATATTCTTCCAGTTACAATTTCTTGGTAATCTTAATATCTCTTTTCCCTTCCCTACTCTAATCCCATACAAAGTATGTGACTATATTTCAGGACACTTAATACTTGAAAATGAAGTCAAGTACTGCAGCTATTCTTCGCAACAGTGGAGATGGATTCACACTACAGGGCCCAACATAAAAGGAGCCTCCACATGGAAAAGCAAGAACCTCTCTTTCAAACTGAAAAGCACATCATTGCACATAAGATTCACTGCCCATAGGACATCCTTCAGAAGTCACAAAAGTCACCAGAAAGCAGCCAAATTAAAACAGTGTGGTTTTTAGGTGACAAAGCTTAAAATTACAAGTCTTTAAAGTAAAGAGACAGGCTGACACCAGTGAAGGCAAGCAGCCCAGGTTTGCGATCAGCCAGGTGCCACTGCTCAGCGACGGGACCCTGGAGGTGAGCTTGCTCTCTTGCTGCGTTCCCCTAGTGCACCTTCACAGCACACATGTACAGAGATGTCAGGGTCCTCTCCACTCAGCCAGTTACAAAGCCCTGAAGTGCTGCCTATACTTTCTCTCCTTAGAAAGCAGTGAAAGATTTCTGATCCTCAATGAAGAAAAAAAATCAATTGTTTGAGGAAAAAGTTTCAAATTTGGGGCCTTAGTCAAGATTCAGAATGTAGAAAGGCTTTGTGCTGACCTCTGTTCAACTTCTTTCTGGAGTCTCTCTTCTTCCTTTTTGTCTTTCTGTTCTCGAGCAAGACGGCGCTTTTCTGCCAAAATTTTTGTTGCTTCCTCAGCACTCATGGTTCCTGGTGTGCTTTTATTACCAGAGTCTAGTTTAAATAAACACGTGACATAGTTAGTTTAGGGAACTAATTGCCTCTTTGTCCAACAAAGTCCAGCACAAATGAAAACATCAAAACATCAAACCATGTGTGCCTAGACTAAAATGTCGGAGGTTAGGGAGACAGCTCAGTAGAATACGTGCTTGCCTGGCAAGCACAAAGGCCCAAGTTCAATCCTTGGTTCCACCAAAAAATAAATAAATAAATAAACAGGAGACTAAAATTGCTAAAAATTATCGGAAAAAATAAAATAAAATAAAATTTCTACATATCATGCAAAACACAGGTGAATTATTCAAAGCCCCACCTGCCGCCCAACAACAGAATCAGCATTTTGTTTCATTTAAACCAGTACTTCTTCCAAAATACAACAATGTACTTCTACTTTGACTTTAGCCATTTTGAAAGAACTGAATCAGGTGACCCTAGGAAAAGATTAAGAAATACTAAAAACTGGAAAAAGCTGGCTTGTATTTAGTCCATGTGTACACTACAAATGTGAAAATACTCAACCAGCCCAAAGTACACCTGGCATACATTTGGAGATTAGTACATTGTTTTTATTACTGTTCAATGAAACTCTGATAACACTGTATCTATCTGGTTATCATAAAACAAGCAACTGTAGAAAACAAAAGAAACCAAGATTATCAGTAAAATAAAGTGAACATATGAGGGCACACTGTAATATTTTGT
Organism: Octodon degus; assembly: GCF_000260255.1. Classification (NCBI taxonomy): domain Eukaryota; kingdom Metazoa; phylum Chordata; class Mammalia; order Rodentia; family Octodontidae; genus Octodon; species Octodon degus. Next base: position 565,708 of record NW_004524743.1, read on the forward strand.
GTAACACATGTTCTTATTTTAAATAAATCACATGTAGAAATGAAAATTTTAAGACATATCAAGGATGAATAATGCATAAGAAAAGGATTATTTCTGTTACAAATACTTCACTGTGGAATTCCTTGGAAAAGCAAAATCCCCTAGTGTGTTAGAAATTAAATAATGTCTACTGGTATACAAATGCACTTTACAGGCAAAACAGCAGCGTGACACTTTCAGGAACCTACGCAGAACACGAGCCAAGACATGGCATATGTTAGGCCTAGCACGGAAAATGATCTATATTTCCTGTGAAAACCTGCTCGCCCACCACTAAGCAGACATCCTGTCTCCAACCACCTCCCAGAATCAAAGCTGGAAGTGTCCATGGGGTCACCCAGACCAGTGATGGCAAACCGTATAACACTTCCAATGATGTCAAGCAGCTCATCGTGGCATGCATGCCATAGGTTTGGCACCACTGACCTAGGTCAACCTTCTCATCCAAAAATATTCCTTCCAAAAGCAAAGAGATGGGGTGAGAAGCCCCAACAAGGACAAGAAAGAAGAGAAGACAATCCCGGAGCACTGGCTGATTAAACTTCACTTTATCTCAATTGAATATTCCCAAAACCCTTCTTAAGACAATAAACTTACCCTCATGAATCATATGCTTTTGGCTCACAGCCTCAAACTCATTTGCAGTTTTAGAAACGATTTCTCTTTTCTTTTTGAAAGTACCTAACGCATTTGGCACAAGTAGAGTACGTTGAACAGGCACTATTTTGTAGGACAGAGGTGTCTGTGATTGTTTTAAGACTGGTGAAGGTGATGGGGGGCGGTTCTTTTGATTTTGCCTGAGAAAAAGTAATAAATTATGCTAATTAATTTCAGTATACAATCTCATAAAATATAATGTCTAGGAATGAAGTATACAGCTCAGTGGCGAGAGTGGTTGCTAGCATATGCAAGGTCCTGGGTTTGACGCCCAGTCCCGCCCCATGCACATAGGCACATATGCTTGTCTTAACACTGTGTGGTAATAATATTAATCTCTGGGAATTTTTCAAACTGACAAAAGTAAATCCACCTTAAAGTTTTTTCTTTATATTTCTATTTCTGTATTTGTTTCATTTATGGAATACTGAAATGAAACTGATCATAGTAAAACACCTATAAAGAACAACTGCTCATAGTCTACTTACACAGTAGTTATGGGCGAGGGTGGACGCCTCTCTTTTGTTGGAGATGAAGGCCATTTATAGCGTGGTATGTTTCCTGCTGGGCGCTTCTTGATAACAGGGTTTGTAGTCTGTTTGTTCATTTCTGGTTTCTGAGCACATCAATGTAATAAGAAATTATTAGCAATTATTTTACTGCAGCTAGCTTTCTTCTAAAAGAGAAATATTCTGAATAAAATACAACTGGTAGTTTTTCTAATGCCCAATTTTCCTTCAGTGCATGAAACTTGTTCTACACAGAGATATTTTCTTCAAGACACTGCTCAATAGATCAAAGAAATAAATTAAAAGAAATCTTACTTCAAATACCTAATTCCGTTTCATGTCTTAATTAAGGGTTTGGAATATTTCTCAAAAACTTCAGAATTTAGAAACAGTTCATATAAACAGATACATTTTTTTCTGTCATATGAAAAATTAACTGATAACCTAGCATGGGGGGAATGCTGGTACAATGAACATCAGAGAATGTAAAATTATTAGTTTAAGTGAGTTAGTTCCTTTCATTGCAGAGTACAATAAATAACAAATTAGTCATGTTGTAAAGCCTGCTGCACTGTGGTCTATACAATGAAACTACATGTTTTATTAGAAGACCTGTCAGTGAAAGACACTTGGCAAACCTCTGGAGAGTCAGTTTTGTCTTAGAGATGCTTTTGCCACTCACCTTGGGGGGCTCCTTGGGGGGCTCTTCCACATTCGCCTGGGGGCTTGCTTCTACCAGCACCTTAGGGGGGTCTTCCTCACTCTCTTTACGTGATTCTTTCACACTTGCTTTGGGCCCAGCTTCCACACTTGCTTCGGACAACACCTGCACACCCTCCAGGGAGGCTTCGATGCTCCCCTCAGGAGAGAAGTCAACGCTCTCCACAGGGGAAGCATCCGTGCTCACCTCCGGGGAGGTGTCCAAGCTCACCACTGGAGACACATCCACACTGGTCAGTGGGGAGGTTTCCTCGCTCACCTCAGAGGATGTGTCTATGCTCACCTCTGGGAATATGTCTGAGCTCACGCTGGAGGTTGACGCCATGCCACTCACCCCCGGGGTTGCATCTGTGCTCACTGAGCTGAGGTCTACATTCACCTCAGGGGTTGCCTCTGAGCTCATTGTGGGGATCCTGTCCACACTCGCCCTGCGGGTGGTGTCCAGCTTCACCTTGGGGAGTTCTTCCCTGCTTGTGGCAGAAGATGGTGTGGGAGGAACTTTGACTTTTGCCTTGAGAGTTGTTTCTACCTTCTCCAGGGGAGTCACTTCTGCTTTTGTGTCTGGAGGTGTTTTTGCAGTTGACTTGCAGTGCATGCTGGAAGTCTTCAATTCCTCACTACTGTGGCTCCGTAAGGGTGTGGGTCCATATTGGGGAATGTACTTTTTGTTGACAGCTGTAGTACATAAGGATAGACAATAAAATTCCATAAAGTCAGAAATTCGACAAGATTAAAAACACTACGGACACAGTACAAGAAGAACAGACAAAAGAGGCTGTTAGGAAATCACAAGGATTACACAGTGTGGTGAGCGGTCAGTGTAATGCATCACAGACACAAGACACAACCAGGATAAAGTTCATGCTTCAGCAGCAACACTACTAACAGGGTTCCTGAGACAACAATGGTTTCCTACTGATGTTTGCAATAAGGCTTTTTTACTTGCATCACTCTGTATTTCAGATTGGTTTGCATGAAAACTGTAAGATCTTCAACATTTTATAAAAACAATTTGAACCTCTGCTAGGCTAGAGATGTTATCACTACAAGGGTTATGTAAGGTACTCCATACTGGATTTGTTTTAGAACAGAATTACAGAGGGGTTTTTCACTATACTAAAAACTGTACCAAAAAGAACAGAACTTCCAATGCTTCTTCCAGCTTTAACTACCCCAAGTATTTCTGCCTAGGACATGTACAAACATGCTAATATGCCATGTTGAATAAGATGGAAGAAAATGGTAATACCAATGTTCAGAACCAGGTAACGTCATATACTGCTGGAAGGAGTATAAATGAGTATATTTTCCTTTTGACAATATATATCAAAAACCACTTAAAAAGATTTTTTTCTAGTAATTCTACAATTCTACTTCTATGTTTATCCTTAGCTAATAAGAGATACATAAAAATGTTTATACAAGGTTGCTACCTTTTTGGGGGGTACTGGGGATTGAACTCAGGACCTTGCACTTGCCAGACAGGCACTTATGCCACTGCGCTATATCCCCAGCTCTGCCACTGTTTATAATATTGAAATAGCTGAAAATATACACCAAATACCCAACAACAAAAAACTGAGACCATACTAAGGAAGCCTTGAATATACCAAGTGAATTTTAGGACACAGAAAATGGTACACATTAAATTTAATAAATGTAAGTTAGCTCAGTTTGTGAATAAAACATATAAATGCAAAGAAAATTATTGTTACCAGTAAGTGCTGGGGGCTTGCCCATTAGCTCAGTTGTTTACATGCCTGCTTAAAGCAAAGGCAGTGGGGCTCAGGATAGTGTGGTTTGCCCCCAGAGCCTCCTGCCTTTCTAGACTTGCCCTTACAGCATCCTGAGACAGCCAAAAAAAAATCTTTCTGAACTCTGGGGGCCTACCCATTGGCTCAGCTGTTTAAGTTCCTGCTTAAGCAAAGCAGTCAGCCTCAGAATTCTGTGGTTCGAGCCCCAGATCCTCATGCTTTGCTAGACCTCCCCTTAAGGCATCCTGAGAGGACCCCCCCAAAAATCCTTTTTACCAGTAAGTGTTGTGATAGTAGGAACACGATATTTAAAAGGTTTTTCTGTGCTAAATATTTACTGTTGGTATAATAAACACTTTTTAAAAGGTATTTTGGTAGGTGCTTTTTTCCAATTTAGTAAACGTATTCACCATCTCATCTTTAAGTATGGATGGCAAATTTGCACATGAGCTTATCACAGAATTAAAATAGAATAAATGACCAAACATTGACTATATAAAACTTTTAACTTGTTGCTTTAACTCCTCTTTAACATATTGCATGTATCTAAATAGTCTCATTATTCACCATCAGCTTGTGCTATAGAAAATATAGTATTATGGGCCGGGGAGATGGCTCAGTAGAATAAGCGCTTGCCCGGCAAGCACAAGGGCCTAGGTTCAATCACCGGTTCCACAAAAAAAAAAAAAAAAAAAAGAAAGAAAGAAAGAAAATATAGTATCATGACTAAGCTATTATTATAATTTGGCTACAGAAATTTCAAATAACAAAATATCTTCCAATAGATTGATGGTGGGGAAGACTGGCAAGAAATAATCTGACATATATGTAACTGGCCATAAAAAATGTTGGAAATCAGAATCAAAAGCAGAGAGGCTAAAGGCTGGCAAGATAACTCAGTGGACTAAGAGTCTGCTTTGGCAAGTGCAGGGACGAGGGTTCAATGTCCAGTCCCATATGCTGTGCTGGCCCCACCCTCGAGCTATGGTGAGCTGGTGACCCAGTCTGGGCATGGTGGTGCATGCCTGTAATCCCAGCACTGGGGAGGCTGAAAACAGCAAGATCACTATGAGTCTGAGCTGCGTAATGAGACACTGTATCAAATACATAAATGAAAAAAAGCATCTAAAAAATAAGCAGAAAGGCTGTACTAGAAGGCTATGATACTGTTTGGATTTACTTTATTACTCATATAAATAATGACAAAAAAGCAACAAAGGCAGGACATGTTTTGAAAAGGAAAAAGTAGAGGGTGAGGAAGTAGAGAGGACAATGCGTTAGTGCTTGCCATTGCTGGGAGGAGCCTGCTACTGCTACCTACAGGTACATCTAGCCCTGTATATGAGCTAAGAATGAGAAAGGCCACAGAACTCGGCAAATGTGTTTATTTTACCAATAATTTTTATGCCCCCAGTTAAAAAGCTGGAAGATACATTCAAAATTATGGATCCATATTTTAGGAAAAAAAGGAAACTAGAGTAGGAAAATTTCTACCTTGATATTAATGTATTAATGAAATTTTCCTACACTTTCAAATCCATAGAACTTTAAAGTGTAACAACCATCACTCTTACTTTTCTCTCACTGCTGAGACAAAATACTTGATGCTCAAATTTAAAGGTAGATAGTTTTATTTAGCTTGCAGTTGGTAGAGGTTTCAGCCCATAATCAGCTTAAAAAAAAAAGCAGAAAGGCTGTACTAAAAGGAGGGCTATGATAGCATTTGGATCATAATCGGCTGGCTCCAAGGCAGAGCAGCTCAGAGAGGGGCACTGCAGTGGAGCAACAGCCCACCCCAAGCAGAAGACAGCTAGAGCGAGCAAGCAAGGAAACTGACCACAGCTCCTTCTGCCCCTTACATCTTCTCCAGGCTGCTAAGGGTGAGTAGCACTCACATCCTTAATCTTAGTGCCCCTGAGCCTAGCACTGTACCATGAATCAATCCCAGAGTCATACACTTCGCATCCAGCCACCTCTGAAAAAGCTCCACCTATGACTGCATGAGGCTTTTGGAGACGCTAGACACAAGTCATAATAACCACCAAAGACAGTTATTTTATTGTATATATTACCCGTTACTCAGATTACTCTACTATGCTAAAAAGTCTGGACACCAACGATTCAAATGATTTTCAATTAAGAGAATGGAGCTGTATATCTATCCTATTTTGAGTATACAGATACAAAATGGTCGTTCATTTGTATCCCCTTTTTTGGTTAGTTTTGTCAGAGAAGGGCATTCAATTGTCATTTAAATACTGTAGGTGCATGAATTCAGCAAAATATCTAAATATAGTCCAATAGTCCATAACAGTAGTGGGTTTTCCATAAGAACGTCAATGTCCGAAGTTGTTGACTTGAACATTTTATAACTCTTCATATTAATATGGCTTTATTTTTTATACTTAATTCAATGAATAGAGAGGTTTGTTCTAATAGTGTTTGAGACAGGATATCAGGTCTTCATCTTGTACTATGAATAACCACTAAGAAGACAACAATATGCAATGTATTAATTATTGAAACTGTCCTACTAATCGGTTTTGAAACTGTCTCATTGCTATTTGTTTCTCAATAAAAATATTTTAAAATATATATATATATATATACATATTCTCAAAAATATTTAAAAATATAGATAGATAGATGCATACACAAGAGAGTTAGGATAGATATACAGCTATTTTCTCTTAGTTCACTGAGAATAAAAGTTTGTACTAATATTGTTTAGACAAGATATCATGTCTGCGTCTTGCCCTCTGAATAACTACTATGAAGAAAACAATATGCAATGTATTAATTACTGTAAAAATCCTACTAACCTGTTTTGAAACTGTTTCATCACTTTATTCATTAAAATGAATAAAAATTAAAAAGAATAAAGCAGGTACGTTAATGCAAAAAAAAATGATTTTCAATACTAAATGCCACAAATCAAGTGATTGAGCCCATTTGGGAAGAACACACATCAGTACTTCCAGTATTCTCCTGTATGATTGTTACCTGGACTTTCTTTTCCTGGGATGGATAATGAAGCAGCACTCTTGCTTCTGGCCACCGATGCTATTGTTGGGATGAGGAGACGGCTGATTAAACTATTCTCTGGAGTAGTATTAGGAAAGCTATGAGCTAAACGAGGAGAACACATCAGAAACCATTCAGCTTAGGTCTCACATGTGAATACAGGCAAAGCGAGCACGAGCAATACGAACTGCCATAAAAATAGTAACATTCTCAGGAACATAACACCATAGGACTTCATGTTACCATCTGTATAGATCACAGTGTAAGGCAGATAGCACTAAATAAAGGATGCACAGCCACAGCATAACATAAGGAAAAATCTAGGTAAGGTACTTAACAGAACAGTTCTCACATTATGGAGTCTCTGTGAAGGAACTCACGTGAAGAAAAAAATTGCATATGAGAAAACTTTGACAGGGACTCCTACAGACATATTCCAGTTCACAGGCAAAAATTCACTACCAAAAGCTCCCAGGGATTACTCACTGAATTCTTTTATCAAAAGTGAAATTTGTTGTAAACACTTTGCTCCAATAAATCTTTATGTACATAAAGATCCCTGTGACAACAGCATTGGTTCCAATAGCCTTTTTTTTTTTAGAACCAGGGATTGAACTCAGGCCCTTGCGCTTGCCAGGGAAGCGCTTATTCTTTTTTTTTTTTTTTTTTTTCTTGGTGGAACCAGGGATTGAACTCAGGCCCTTGCGCTTGCCAGGGAAGCGCTTATTCCACTGAGCCATCTCCCAGCCCCTCCAATAGCCTTTAACTTGAATCAGTTAAGTAGGCTCTTCTGTAAATAAATGGATCAGTACAAAACAAAAGCAATGAATGCAGGGGAAAGGGAAATGCTATGGGAAAAAGGTTTTAAAAAGCTAAGAGGCACTTTAGTAATAATTATATAATTTTTAACAGTAATCAGCAGTGAAATCACGCACAAAAGATCTATGCGGGTCATGCCACGAGGCAACAGAGCAAAGCCCTGACATCCAAAATGTGGCCAGTGATTTATACCTTCTAAACAGAAACTGATCAAATGTTTGGACAGAATCAAATCCTCCAGTACAGAACCTATCCATCTATAACAACAGTTTGTAATTTCTTTTATCAGCTTCATTATAGGCCCCTTGTCAACCGGTGACAGGAAATACATATTTCATTTAAGAACAGACTTCTCTGATTTCTGCCTAATAAGTGTAGCACTGATGCATACTTTTTAAAGAAGGGATATTTTGACTTCCAGTTTTAGGAATGACTTTTCAAAGCATTACCAAGTGACATAAATATATCTCTTTTAAACTACTATGTAAGATTTACACTTAAACATAACTTATCACCTGGCTTATCTTCCACATGTCCTGTGTCATCAGAGGAATGCATTTTGCTGTCTCTTCTGTTCAGAGATGAGCTTCTTTTATTTTCTGTTTTCCCTAGAGATCAAGTATGAAGGAGAATTACTTGTGAAAAGCTACTCATATGTATATTTCAAGAGAGTCATTATTCTCAAAATTTTAGAAAAATAGGCTCTACCCTTGTTTGTAAAAATTGACTTAATTTTACATATTGTGCAGAGTTTCTATGTCTCCAAACTTAGAACTAGTTTACTTTTTGTTACCTGAAATGAAAGTTTAGAGTATTACAAAAATTAACAGGGAAAATGTCTGATATTATTTGACAGCATCCAAGTTCCCAAATGAGGAATGTAAAACCTTTAAACATTATCCATGACATATAATACTACAAGTATCTATACCTTAGTTACAACTGGTATTTTTTTAAAAAACCAAATTGAATACTAATATTTGGTACAGTTGTCACAACTTAAACAACCCAGCTTAAGTGTAGACGCTTGTCCATTTTACTTGAATTATTCTAGCAACATCTGTTCTAAAGAGAAATTCTCTTTTGGGGACTTGTAAAGTTAGTACATATTGGCCCTATAGTATGATTTGAAAAAGCCCTTAAAATGATAACGTGACTATGCAGTGTGAACCACAGAGTGTAAGTGATTCAAATGCGATTAAGGCTTGTGTCCTCCATCAGCATACTGCAAGAAAGGACAAAGTAGTGGGAACAGCTATTATGAGGCAAAATGAAGAGAAGAAAAGCAGACTATTTAAATCAACCAAAATTTCAAACAGGGTTACTTAAGCCCTTACATGTTAGATTACGAATTCCAGTTCAGTTTCAGATGTTGATCTCTCTGGAGGATTGAACAAGTTTCATTTCAATTTAAAGAGACTTTTCTAGAATCATTAATTACAGTATTCATCACTTCAGAGTGTACACCATACTTTACCTTTAAGTGAATTATTTCAAAAAGCATCTTCCACATATACCTTGTATTAAAAACTAGTAAAGAAATCATTTAAATGATTACTTGGAATTACTCCTTCAGTGCAATTTAGCTAATTATTACCTTGAATGTCATCATCTGTCTCTTTTCTTTATACAGCTCATTAATATGACAAGTAGACATATTAATGAAAGCATACTAGTGCTTGCTTGTTCTATTAAATCTTTGCTAGACCCTGAAAGGAATTAGGCAGTGAAACAGTTAACTGTTGTGGAACAACTAAGATGTATTAGAATGAAAGTACATAAATATGACATTGCAATGAGCGCTACCTAATATTTCTAAAGGATTTAGTTGTTGAACAAGAGATTAATTTTACCATGTGACAAGCAAGGTCCTAGGACAATCTCACTTCATTAATCTATGAATGAACCTGGGCTATATGCAAAGGTGCTTGGGAAAGCACAGTGAGGGTGTGCATGGTAAGAGGATCAACTTAGACTACTACAAGAGAAAAAAGGATGCACTCAGACCAGTAACAAAATTCAAGACCTCCCAAGCTCATTGTGGCAACGGCAAGAGCTCTGAAAGTTCAAATAATATAATGTGAGTTAGAACAAAAGAAAACTGATAGGTTTTCAATGGTGTCGCAGATAGAAACAGGCAGAGGGAAAAAGGGAAACGGGCTTTATTATAAAGGGAAAGGAAAGGGGCTTTATTATCTTGGAGGACATGGAGAGAATTTGAGAAGATAAGGGATTCTCTGGATTGGAACAAAGGGAGGCTCAGACTTTTATGGCCTTTGGCCAGGGGCGGGGCTTGAGGGGGATGTTTAGATACACCTGAGGAGCTGATTGGGGCCTTCCCTGAGGTGGCGGGAAAGGTGAAAGGAATTTGCATCCTGGGCTGAGTTGGAGAAGAAGGGGGAGGTGGTCTTTGGGAAGATAAGCTGTTGTTTTAAGAGCTTCAGCCATATTGGATGACCACCATAATAATTCAGCAATTCATACTAGGGCCAGAACCTATCATTCTCATCTTTTGGTTCTTATGGACGGGGTGACATATCTCTTAGCTTGCTTCCTGCTGACCTGGGGCATTGTCCTGGGGGTGAGGGGAGCTGACAGAATGACAGTTCACACCCATGTAGAAGTTAGTGCCAGGTGTCTCAGCTAGGACTAGAAGTTTATTGTTAGTGACCGCTTGGAGACTGAAGAAACCTTTAAAAAAGTTTAAAAAGACAGCATGTTATGAGTACATGTCATCATGATTAAAGGACACAAAAGGGGAAGCAAGAGGGGGGTGTCTATGATCCGAATGTGTCATTTTACCATGCCCACGTTGAGGAGGAGCATCGATTTTTAGTTTTTGATAGCAGTGTAAGGAAAGGGAGTTGGGATCATCTGTAGGACCTCAACACAACTGTACTGAGGGGCCTCATCAGAGGTTTACAAGAAGGTGGCAGGACTGAGAGGGCTACAGGTGGAAATAGTGATAGAAGGATCCTCAATGATAGGTTCTGGCCCTAGTAGGAATTGCTGAATAATTATGGTGGTCATCCAATATGGCTGAAGTCCTTAAAACAACAGCTTACCTTCCCAGAGACCACTTCTCCCTTCTTCTCCAACTCAGCCCAGGGTGCGATTTCCTTTCACCTTTCCCACCACCTCAGGGAAGGCCCCAGTCAGCTCAGGCGTATCTAAACATCCCCCTAAAGCCCAGCCTCCGGCCAAAGGCCATAAAAGTCTCAGCATCCCTTTGTTCCAATCCAGAGAATCCCTTATCTTCCCAAATTCTCTCCACGTCCCCCAAGATAATAAAGCCCCTTTCCTTTCCCTTTATAATAAAGACTCTTTCCCTTTTTCCCTCTGCCTCTTTCTTGCTGCAACACCGTTAAAAACCTATCAAAAACCTCTTTGCCCCAACATATTACAATTATAACATTGTTTTAGACAAAACCAGAAATCTTTTCCACTAAGTTAGCCACTAACTTAATTCATTATACTTGTTCAACTGATACTGCCCAGAATCTTTTGAGTATTAGAATTTTATAGCTATCAACACTGCTCAAAAAAAGGTCAAGGCAACTGATATTATAAAGGAAACGTTTTATGATTCACACTGTTATTTGAAGTGGTACTGCTTTATCTTTTGTTCTGAGGTGGGGGCCTTGGTAAGCTGCCCATGCTGGCTCGGACTTCCAGGCCTCCAGGGATTCCACTGCCTCCGCTTCCCAAATAGCTGCAGCTACAGGTGCATCATGCGTCACACCACACCCCGCTATCTTTGTATCCTTTAATGACTAAGTTGGAGAGAATGATGGAGATATCTTTGTGATTTTCTTGCCAAGATCACACCCATTCCTTCCTTCAGAAAGAAAAAGGATTTTCCCCTCTGCCTTGAAGGATATGGTTGCTTAAAACCGCTTAATGATCAATGAGAAGCACCATGTGCCAAGAATGGCCATTGATACACACTCAGGACTCACTTCTTCAAAATGAGAAATACTAATCAAATGTAAACAACAGAAAATATGAAGCATAGGGGCTGGAGAGATGGCTCAGTGGAATAAACACTTCCCTGGCAAGCACAAGGGCCTGAGTTCAATCTCCAGTTCCGTGAAAAAAAAAAAGAAAAAAGAAAAAGAAAAAGAAAATATGAAGCTTTTGGAATATCTGTGGAAGGTAACTTTTGTTTACAACAGCACTGCATTGTTGCTATGAAGAGTTACAAAGCAGAGCTTGCCAATAGAGCTATCACTAACATTTATTTTGTGGGCAAACAGACCTCTGAGTGAAACATACAATGTGATCTACCTATTAAATGATCAAAATAAAATCATAGACAAGCATGTCAAAATAGAAATGAATGAGTTTCTTGAGGGTTTTTTTTTTGTCATCAACTTTCAATTTACTGAAAAGGGTGGTACCTCTTAGCCAGTTCTGAAGATACTTCTGAAAGTTCTATGGAGCACACTTTCTACTTTAGAACTGAATAAATTTCTGGTATTGTTTTGATCTTTGACAAATCTGGTAAATTTTCTTAATGTATTTCTGTTATTAGAAGTTTTTTTAAAAATTCATTTTAATGAGAAAAAAGGATAAAATAGTTTCAAAACAGGTTAGTAGGACAGTTACAATAAACTATAAAACAAAGAAGGTAATTACACTTGCCTATCAACTTTATGTTTGTAGAGGTAACATAGCAGACCAACCTGTAATGGATTCAATGACTACTCCAGCTAGCTTAGGAAACACAATTTCATTTATAAGTTAGCTAGACACAAATTAACTTAAAAGAAAAATAAGTCATTATGCCACTTAATGGAAACATCTTTTGGTCAAAATAAGTTTCAGTTTGAGCTACTGGAGCCCAACAAACTCATCTAATATTATTAATAAAAAATATGGTGTCAGGCATGGTGTCACATGCCCGTAATCCCAGTACTCTGGAGACTGAGGCAGGAGGATTGTCACAAGGAAGCTAGCCTGGATTATATAGGGAGACCCTGTCTCAAATAACAAAAAAATCATGACACAAGAATTTATATTGATGAAAATACAAAATATTAATCTCTCTGTATTATAAACTAATATGGCACTCTTTGAAATAAATGTCATGTTCTGTAACCTAAAGAAGCAGCACTGTAAAAGTACATACAACTGATTTTCTTAAATTGAAATTCGGTAGAATATGTGAAATAACTATTTACTCTTTGCAATAGAAATTTGAAGACCTGCAAATGACACAGGCATTGTTTAATGAAAACATGAGTCCTGTTGATGTTTTCCAGTAGGTACAGATTGTTTATTGACTAAGATATACCATTTAATCATATTTTAAGAAACTATCATTAGTAGAAACAAAGTGAGTTTTCATGATATAGTTCTTTGGAACACACACATGCATTAATTAGGCACATGATGCTTACAGTCACTCCTTACAAGCTAATAAATTTAGCTTATGTTTTATGAAATTGTATAACATTCTGTCCACACATAGGGATACTTATAATACATCAAGGCCAACCAAGGCAGACATTTTATTTTTTTAAATATGCACTGTATAATCTGTGTAGTTATTTATTATTCTTAGGTTGATTATGAATTTAGGTAAGATTTGGGATATACTGAGTTCAGATCTATTATAAACTATTACCTGTTTCTTCTGCACTGGCATATGACCTAAAATTTCTTTTTTTTTTTTGCTTTCGTTAATATTTTAATGAAAATGGAAGTGCTTACACAGGTATAAAACTGAAGTTGAACTATAAACATTAGAGACCATTTGGGCAAAATGAACACATAGCTCACATTCAGAGTCAGACTCTCACCCCTTTATCCAGCTGAATCCTGTAGCTTAGAATTCTGGCAATGAATTTTATTTATAACACAAGCCTTTGACCTAAAATTTCTTATCAACTTACTAGGTAGAGCATTTGCATTCAGTACATAAAGATTAAAAGTTCCCTAGAAAGGCAGTATTCTACCCACAGACAATACTGAAGCATGAACACTCACACACTTAAAATTGGCAACTGCATTATCAGTTACCTGGTTTGTTTTCAGAATTCATCATGGCCAAGCCTTCCCATGACCATCTCTTCTGCCGCTGATCCATACGATTACTTCGTTCCAAAGTACGAGAAAGAACAGCTTTGTATCTTTCCTATGGAAAATAAATGCCAAAACGTGTTTAAACATGGCTTAGTATAACTTTGACTTGTGTTTCTGATAACCAACTCCATCACCAAATTTCTTCATCAGCTAGAAGTTTTTTTGTACCACTGGAAATACATTTCAGGTGCTGATCAATACCAATGCTTCTCATGAATAACTTACCTTTTATCTTATGGATCTTGCAACAAGGAGCTGATCACATTACCATTTTTGTTTATATGAGGAAATTTCAAATTGAACTTTTAGCCTATTTCTAGCAACTTTACAAAGACCCAGTGGTACGCATTCATGTAAGCTACTCAGACCTTATACTTTAGTATTTTTCTACCTCAACTTTCTCCTTTGCCTCATTCCCCAAACCACAGACTTTATCATTGAGTGTGGTACACAGATATTATTAAAATTACCTTAACATTTTTTGTGGAATTATGGGGGAAAATACCAACACATGTATATATAAGTGAAATTTATGACAGAATTCTACCCTTATCTATAAAAAGTAAATTCTGGTGTTAACTAGGAAAGTTTCAACAAAGATGACCAATGACATCCTGATCGCAACTGCAACTTAAATGGGTCAGAATAACTACAGAAATTAAACATCACACTACAGTGGAGGAAGTGCACCTCTAGAAATGAGGTGCAGTGGGGCTGGAGGTGTAGCTCAACAGGATAGCGCTTGCCTAACATGTGCAAAGACCTGGGTCTCAAGCTCCAAACTACAAGACAAAGGAGAAGACAGGAAGGGACAGGAAGGGGTAGGAGGGGACAAGAAGGGAGGGGAAAAAGAAAAGGCTACTTCCATTAACCAGATGCCCTGCCTGTATAATTTATTGAGGATGTAGCTTAGTGGGACGGCACTTGTATAACATGTGCAAGGCCCTGGCTTCGATCCACAGCACCAGAACAAATCAAGACAACAAAAACCTGCCAGAAGCGAGTTCTCCGCTCAGCAGCCTCTCATCCCTGTACTGTGACATGCCACGGACTATGCCTGCAAAAACACATCAACTTCAGGGCTAGACATTTTCTATTCTTCCCTAACACCAGTTTCATAGCAACATTGTTCTTAGACTGTCCCCATCATTTCCCTGAGGGCAAAGATTTAAAATACTAGGAAAGTGGAATAAAATTTATCTAATGACAATATCTGAAAATTACACTAACAGAAAGTGAGTTATTCTAAATTACTTAGACTCCCTGGAACTGTAACAGACTATCATAAGAGATGACTCTTGCCTTATTAATATATTTCTGATTCCTAAGAATTCTATCCCACTGCTTGCAGCTGCACTGGCCCTCTGTGCTCTTGCAGATTTCTTCCGGCATCTGCGGCCCCCAGAGCTCACACCTGAGTTTGTTCCCTGAGCATGTGCATGCCCCTTCCATGTGTCCTTACTTCTCTGCTCTCTGGAACTCCTCTTTTTCCATGCCTAGCCTTCTTTCTGGGTTCCAGGTTCCCTGCTCTGTGTGGAGACTGCCCTCAGGAGCTCTCAGGGATTCTCTTCTACCTCTTCTCCCGGGCTTCCTGCCACTTCCCTCACCATGTCCCCCATGCCTTTTCTGTCCACAATACTGTTTTACTACACCCTCTTCTCTTCCTCTTTCACCTACATGGTTCTGCTTTTATTTTCTCTGTCCTTAGGACTCTCTCTCTCTCCTCCAAGGAGACTCTCCCTCATCCTGTGTTTTCTATTTTAGATGTTTTGGTTCTCAAGCTGTCTTCATTTAGTTCTCTCTCTTTCTTCCCATCCTCCTGCCCTCCCTTCTCCTCTCCTCTCTCTCTCCCTCTCCCCCTCCTCCCTCTGTCTGTCTGTCTGTCTCTCCTTTCCTCTCTCCATCCTCTTGTCCTTTCTACCCCTCTGGATTTCATCTCTTTACCCCTGAGAAGTAAAATAAGGAGATGTTTCAAAGAGGATGACAGAAAGTTACAGAAATTCAGAATGAGATTTTTACCAAATATTGGACCATGAAGCATAAAGAGGTCAACCAGCAATAGAAAAAGTTCAGAAAGAGAGGAGAAGAGGTAGTAGACCACAGATGGGGAGGAAATGGCAGAAGAGCAGTCCTAGAAGAAGGATGATCTCCAGCTGGGGCCCAGGACTGGGAGTGAGGCTTGTGGGAGCAACTGGCCAACCAGGAAGGAGGAAGAGTGAACAGCACGGAGGAGGACAAAGCAATGCCCTGGGCAGAGTGGAGCCAAAGCGAAAAGGAGAGCACAAGGAGCACTAAAACTAGAGCAACAGAAAGCAAGAGGGGGAAGCCAGGCCTTGTGGTAAAAGCCTGCAATTCAGTACTTTGCGGAGCTGAAGGAAAATCATGCGTTCGAGCCCAGCCTCAGCATCTCAGTGAGACCATGTCTGAAAACAAAAAAATTAAAAATAAAACAGGGCTGGGGATGCAGCTCACTGCCAAGACACTGGGTTTAAGTCCCAGTACTCCAAAAATCAACCAATCAATCAAATAATAAAATGAGAGAAAGAGACAGACAAAGAGAAATACATATTGAGAGAACTACAGTCACTGGAATAAAGACAGAACTGGCGTCACATGCCTGATTCAAAAGGAGGCAAGCATACTCACAGAAAAGTAGCAGACTGGCCAACAAGAAAAATATTTAGTGTCAAAAAGAAAAGTTCACACGGTGAGAGAAGGTAGCCAGAGGCCCAGCATACAGAACCAAAGGCAAACGGACTGAAGAAGCATAGAAGGGAAAAAGAGAGGGCGCAACAAAGGCACTGACTCACACCAACAGCGTGCCAATGACACCAGAAGACGCGGCCAGAGGAAGACTGGGCAGTGCCATGGAACAAGAGGCAGAATGCTGACTATGAATCACAGGTCCAGAGGGGCCCCAGGAGGAAAGGGACTGTGAGCAACAGAGGGACAGGGACAGGGAGGGAGAGAGCTGTAGGACATGGGAGGAGGACCAGAGAACAGGCAAGGGACAGCAAATGCTCACTGGGCTAAGGAGTCACAACCATGGGGCTTGGGCAAAATCAGGCAGACAGGCTGGTCAAGGGGCAGGGGCGGGGCCCCTAGTAGTCTCTGGGCATTGGGTTAAGAAATGCTAGAGCAAACCCCAGACTGCAGGTACCCTCTGGGCCACATCCTGAAGGTTTATATGGCTCCTCCTGCCTGAAGTTAGTGGGTCTAAGCCCCTGGGCCCTTCTCAGCAAGGGACAAAAAGAGCCCAAAGAACAGGAACTGTTTCCCTTCCCACAGGCCAGAAAAGGTACAGAGGGACTACAAGAAAACAGTATTTCACACCCAGACAATAGTGTTTACCATGAGATGAACAGGCTACAAAATGACATACCCTTGTTTTGTGGTACATGGAATCGAACTCAGGACCTTGTACTTACCAGGCAGGCACTGTGCCACCAAGGTATATCCCCCGCCCTACATACCCTTTCTTCCTCTAATTTTTGTTTTCTTTTTTCTTCTGCAGATATTCTTCGCCGCTCATCTTTCTCTTTTTGCTCCCTTAGCTTTCGTTGTTTTTCTTCCAAATGTTTTTCATACTGGAGCTTGGCCTTTCTTTCTTTTTCAAGGAGTTGTAGTTCCTTATTGGCTGAAATATTCCAAATACATTTTCAAGGTGCAAGAGCCAAGAAAATACTTTAAGTTTTCCACATTACACACAGAGAAGGAAAAAGTTAACACGTCTCATTCTGCTTCTTAAAATAATACAACCTATAACAGTAACTTAACAATGTATTACAGAAGTGAGCTCTATTTCATAGGGTGTTCATTTCACTCTGGAGAACCTGGGGTCTTTTAGGCCTGATGACACTCGTCTTGTCCAAACCAAAATTCCAAATTAAAAAGAAATATTTTCTTTCATGTAATATTTTCGTTAGCTTGAGATGAAGTCAAACTTCTCCAGATTAATATGCTGTATTTTAAAATATAAACTGCAACAAAAATACATGGCCTAAATGTATGCTTTGCTCTTGTGTACTAGTAAGCTTCTCTCTTAGTCTGTACCTACAGGCCACGTTGAGCACACAGGGCTTAGATTAGTGGGCTTAACTATATACTATATTATAGAAAAACATTTTCTCTTTCTTTTTTCATTGTATGTATTTGGTACATGGTACAGGGTCTCACTATGCAGCCTGGACTCTTAGTGATCCTTCTGTTTTCAGCCTCCCCCGTGCTGAGATTACAGGTGTGTGCCATCACAGCCCGAACTCAGTCACTGGCTCAGTGAGCCCCGGGGGCGGGGCTGATTTGGCATGGGGGACCAGGGATGGAACCTGGTCCCAGCGCTTGTCAAAGTGAGAAGCATTTTTTTCTTATGTTCCAATTTTCTGCCACTAAAACCTGGAGGATTTCTATGCAGCTATAAAATGCTCTCCTTAAACAGTGTTTCTTTTGACATCTTCTCTATCAAAATAAAGATAAAGCTGAATCAAGTTTAGCACTAGTTTTGTCAATGGCTTTAGAAGATCCAAGACAAAAGATACATAATTGAAAAGTATACTTTTGGGGAAAGAAACAAAGAAAAGTATACTTTTAAGTTGCATGAAGATGTTCTTCTTTTGTTTTCTTGAGACGGGGTCTTGCTACGTAATGCAAGCCGGCCTTGAAGTCACTATGGAGCCCAGGCTGATGTCAAGCTCATAGTAAGCGTCCTGCTTCCACCTCCCAAGTGCTGGGATTATAAGCATGTGCCACCATACTCAGCTGAAAGATCGTGCTTTTACGTTGTAATTTATTTTAAAATATTACACTTTAGAAGCACAGAAACCCATAAAAAGATACCTCTTTTCTTTTTTTTTTAAGAATTATCATTTACTGAATTCTTAGTCAATCTGTTTTTACAAGTGTTTTGTTTTGTTTTGTTCTGTGTTGAGACAAGGTCTCGCTACACAGTTCAGGCTGCCCCAGAACCCACTATGTATCTCAGGCTGACCTTGAACTCAAAGTAATCCTTCTGCCTCAGCCTCCGGAGTGCTGGGATTACAAGTGTGCACTACTGCATGCAGCTAGTCAAAGATTTTTCCTGGGCTTTTAAAAACCTGATTAAATAGATTTACTCCAATTGAATACACTTACATAACAGAAGTCATACTCTATCATATAAGCATAGGAAAAGTAAAACCAATTTAGAAATATGAACCTTCACACAAAATTAAGAACTTTTACAACATACCTTCTTCTTGTCTTTTCCTTTCTTCTCTGCGCTCCTTTGCTAACTTTTGTTTTATATCATTTTTAAGCACAGATCCGTCTATAACTAAAAACATACAGTGAGATATTAATATATCATATTTTAAAGGGACAACATTCTGACATCTATCAAAGCATTACAGAAACTGTACCAGGTTTAACTGCTGATCTTATATTTGGTGAATGAGTGGCCAAGGAACTAACTCCACTTTGACTTCGTCTTTCTTCGGCAATTGCCTGAGCCTCAGCAACTGCAATATGGGGTGATAAAGGAAACAAATTAGATATTAAGGGTACAAACGGTTAACATGGGAGTTAGCAAAGCTTACTCAACTACATGCTTGATAATAAAAGGTCACATCACTTTCAGTAAAGATCCTGATGCGGCTCCATAGCAAAGATGCACTGAATGTGTACGAAGCTTGACGGAACTTTAGTGAAAATTCAGTGTTTACTATGGATGTGCTGAGATGTCTGTGGCTATAAGGGAGTTGGTAGTGGCAGTGGCAGCACAAGCTTGTGGCTGAATAGGAAGCCAATGATTAATAGCTTTCCCAAATGGCTCAAACAAAACATGACACCAAGTGTTAGAAGAACTGAGTTGGCAAAGAACTGAAAAAAAGTTTTGCCACACTTGGGAATTTAGAGAAGAAGAGGTTAAGAATTTATGGATCAAAATCTGGAAGCAAATTTTTAGCACTGAATCCTCAGAGATTAAGCCCAAAATTAAGAAATGTATTTATAAATTAACTGGACTGCGGCTGTCTACTCTACTTGTACACTAGCATCATCTAAGTCACTGTATTTATTTTTTTAAGTCACTTTAAAAAAATGCCCAAGCCTCTCTTCCAGGTGTGGCGTTCAGGCATTTGCCCTTGTGTATGTAACTGAACTGAGGACCTCTAATATTCTAGGCAGAAGCTCCATCACTGCGCTGAAATCCTGAGCCCCCCAAGCTCTATTCTGATGAACAGTGAAGGTGCAGGGTGACCCATGTCCTCAAGGAATCTTCAAGGACATATCACTGTCCATAGAAAAATGTTAAGCAAACAAATCTAAATGCAAATTGCTCAAACACATCTTACATATATAGCAGGAAGGTGATTAATAAGACTTCAGGGAGATTAATAAGATTAGGAGGGCATAATTTGAGAGCGAGAAAAACTACAGGCTATAAATGGGTATTTTCATAGGGGATCCCTAGGGCCAGGGAGATAGCTCAGTGGTTTAAGCTACTGCCTGGCAAGTGCAAGGTCCTGAGTTCAATCCCTCATGCCAAAACAGCAGCAGCAACAACAACAAAAAACTATAGGGGATCCCTGAACTCTTTAATCTCATTATGACCATATCTAACAATGCCCCTAGGCATCTCAGGTCAGGAAAAGCACACAGAAAGCTCTTGTTTTATCCTTGTGTAAAAGCACAAGATACACACCCCTATGATTTATCAAAAAAAATAGTTGTTAAAGACAGGTAGTTAAAATAATTAAGGGAACAGAGGGACTATCCTCACACTTATAAAAACTCTGAAATTTTAGTTGCTCCTGGGGAAAGCTCTCTGGGAGCCATTTTACACTGTAATCAAAACAGCATCACAGGAGCTGCCATCAGGACCATCATTTCAAGAGAAAGGAGGATTTTTTTTTTTTACAATCTATGACAGAGCTAAATTTGAAGGTGAAACTCTTCTCAGCTTCCTTAATATTCAACAGTTAACTTCTGGATTTGAGACATGTGTATTAGCAAAAATTCCTAAATACAGTCTATACATGAAACCTTGCCACATATCCCCCCCACTCGCAACATTTTTATATGAGTACTGTTTTTGCACATTTAGTTCTCCTGCCTAGAAGCCTTAAGGTTGGTAGTGTGTATATGACACAAATTAGTTGATGATAAGGATAATTTCAACATGTATAATTTTACCAGATTAAAGATTTTATTAAACACAAATAACCTTAGAAGTAGGTATGGTGGGAATAATGAACTGAACTATATAAAGACAAATGTAGTAATCTCAGATCTGCTCTTTAGACCACTCTATCCAAATTCCTACTGGCACGAAATCGATTCATGAAATGGACAGGCTTTGAAAATGTACCAACAATGGGAGAAAGTCTTCATGTTCAGACTTAACAAAGTGAACATTTCATTCAACTACACTGAAGAAAGGATTTAATGTTCAGTTAGATGTATGTATCAGTGCAGACACACATAAAATTAACAGCACTAATAGCAAGGTGCAGGTCTGTAGTTCTTATCCTAACACTAAACCTAAATTAAGATAAAAGGTTGCCTTCTGCCTGAAGATAAGGAAAATGGGTAGAAATTAGTACTAAAACTTAATTCTGAATCTTAATATTTATGGTAGTTTTGTAAGAACAGTCATACCAAATAATATTTATCAACTTACCACTTACAAAGTTCATCCGCAGTACTTTATTTTTGCAGACCCAGGTGCTTATTCTACTGAGCCATCTCCCCGGCCCCAGTACCTCATTTAATTCTTGCAACAATTGTATAAATTTGGAATTATCTTCTGCAGGAAGTAGAATCTTCCAGCAGACTCCTATATCCAAACCAAGATAGTATGTCCTGAATAAAACTGGGGGCAATTTTCTATATTTAAAGCTACCTACTGCAGAATGGCTATGTGGAAAAATATTCAGCTCCCTGTTAGAGAACACATTTAAGTTGTAGCTGCTCAGGATTTTCTAGCGGATGTGTGGGCCACTAGAGTAACATTGTTTCCTTCCACTCTAAAATTCTACAGTCATCTGATTCTCAGTCTCTGTAGTTTTTTTGATTTGCAGAAACTATTCTTTGAACATCTTATTCTAAACTAAAAAGTCGTGTGAGAATTGAGAAAAGAAAGAAGAAAAAGATGACAAGTCAGTGGCTCCTCTGGTCAAAATGTGCAAACAACCTTCATTTTAAAGCAAATCTTTCTAAATGTGAAACGCAGTTTATTAAAATATGTTCTTACAGCTCGAGCACAGTGCTAGCCATAGAAAACAGCTTGGTAAATGCAGACGTCTACGTTTATGTCTTATAGATGATATCCACTAATGGTTACATTTATAACTGAGGAAAGTAAGTGTTTGCACACTCTACGCTGACCTACATAAGGTATTTTGTTCAGGACACAATTCTAACTCAACAGTTCTAAGCATGCTAGCGCCGTGAAAGTCAAGTATCTGTCTTCAATTCCTAATAGGAAGGATTTAAATGAGGCTTTTAGATCTAGCCTTTTTTTTGGTAGGGTTTCACTTTTAAATTTATTTTGAAATGCTGTATATTCATGCAACTGCCCAGCAATTTTAAACTAAACTCTAACATTCCACATACAAAAATTTTGGGCACTATCCTGACCACAGCTCCTTCAACATACTGGGATGCATACTGGTTAATAGCAATCAATGAATCAATTAATTATCAGAGAACCTTAGGTGTGGACAAGCAATGCAATAATCCATTGCAAGCTCACTCCCTTGGTGAAGGCGAGAGGCACCGTGAGAACATATTTGCTTCTGACCCAGTCTTCCAGAGGTGATGCACAGCGTTATTCGGTAGCATGCGGCCTCCCAGTGTCAGTCTAAACTAGCTTTTTAATTGGCAGTGAAAAAATCCCTAAGAATTACAATAATAATCAACAAAATCATTTTACTCAGTAGTAGGAATTAGCCGAAAAACAGGCTAAAAGCAACCTCCTACGAGTAAAAAATACTATGTAGCTCAGTCGTGGTGCAGTCTCCGGAACCAAGCAATGCGCTCCGCTCCCAAATTTGATTAAATGAACACCTTTTGGGATGGGGGAGTATTTTTGGTGATGGGAGAAGAGAGCACTCCAAAGTGCTGCTCAGTTCGGCCTAACGGACTGCAAGATGTCCCACGGAAGGTGACATCTTGTCTAAGTCATGTGGCACAGCAGACAAATCAGGAGATGCCCAGAGTCAAGTTTTTTCCCCCTCCCGCAACTTTCAACTCCCCTTCCCCCAGCGCCTTCCTCCCTGGGCCGCGACCAAGAGGGCGTGAGCGCCACCGGGGAAAGGGTGAACTTTCCGAGCGGGAAGCGCCGCTGCGGCCGCGGGCCGGGCGCTCTTCCTCCACAGCCGGCTGCGCCCCGCGGTGCGAGGCGGGGCTCGGCCGCGCCCGGGTCTGTACCGTTAGCTCCAGCACCAGCGGCGTGGCGGGCAGCAGCGAGCTCGGCCGTGTCCCTCCCGCCCCAGGCCGAGGACGCCCCGTCGCGTCCCATCGCGAGGCTCAGGGGGGACCCGACGGCGCTAGGCAACTCCGGTAAAAAGTTTACAAGAGTCCGCCGCGCCGCGCCGCCGCTCCCCGAAGCCACGGAACCCCGCCTCCCGCGCGGCCGAGGTGCTCCCCAGCTGCCGGCGGCTCACCCATGCGTTCCCGCAGCCCCCGCAAGGATGTGCTGCCACCACCGGCGACAGCGCGATCCGCCATCTTCAGAGCCCGGCTGGGAACCACCGGTGGCTGTGGGTCCGCAGTGCGCAGGCGCTGGAGCAGCCTCTGCCGGCCGCGTCTGGGACCCTGGGGGGGGAGCGGGGGCGGGGACCGGACGGGGACGGGGGCGGGGCGGGGCGGGGCGGGGCGGGGCACGCAGGCCTGGGTGCTGCTTTGGGACCTTCAAACTAGGCGGCAGGGCTCTTCACCCACTGCTACACCGGCTGGGTAGCAACTAACTTCTCTGAAGAAACCTCTGGTCTTCAGCGTTCTATCCGCATCCTGAGCTCCAGCCAATCAGTGGCCCGCTTGGCCAGCCAGCATCCCTTTATCACCCTACCTAACAACTCAGTAACATTCCATCCTTCCCCACCCATTCATTTAGTTAGGGAGCATTTACGACGTACCTTCTGTGTGCATTTGTGTCATGAGTTTGTTAAGATTTGAAACACTATACAAAGAAAGGTCCAAGTTGAGGTAGGAGACCCAAGGAGAGGCTGGGAGGGGTATAGGTTTCTGTGAGGTGTTGGGGTCGCCATTCACAAGGAGGAACTTTCTTACAGGGTTGCAGAACCAACCGTTATACTGTTAGGTCTCAAAGTTGAGTACAAAATCATTAGGGTGTTTGTAGGCTTTCAAGGTGAAGGAGGGTTTTTTCCCATTCGTGAGGGAAAGAAAAGGTCTGAGGTACATCATTTCGTGCGCAGGTGGAGTCATCCTGCATATTAAAGTGTGTTACGACCAAAAGTTGTCATGGGGTTGCAGGAGAGTTCAAAATGAGGCAGGGGATGACTCGGAGGATGAAAGCTTTAATGAGCCCACTGAGTTGTCAAAATGACATAGGAGCTATAACATAGGAGCTATCCTAGCAGACACTAGTTGCTGTGCCAGGTTCTGTTCTGACAGCATGACATTTATCAATACATCTAGTCTCCCTATTATGCTAAGAGACATTCGCCATTATCACCCCTGCTTTAGACATGAGATCATTCAAGCAGAGACATCATTTAAACCATTTGTCCTGAGGCATATAGTAAGTGGCAGCACTGGAATTTGAACTCCAAACATTCTGCTTTGGTAGTCATGTGATTCAGCTTAAATCGTACTGTTTCCTAAAAGTTGAGACCCAGAAAATATATTAATGATTAATATCCAGAATGCACAGAGATCTAGAAGTACATAAGAAAAAGAACCTCTAAAAAGTGGGCAAGGGCCCGGGGAGATGGCTCAGTAAAATAAGTGCTTCCCTGGCAAGTACAAGGGCCTGAGTTCAATCCCCAGTTCTGAAAAAAAAAAAAGTGGGCAAAAGGCATAAGGAGACCTGCCAATTGGAGAGAAACACATATAACACATAACTCTTTAGTAGTCAAGACAAAAGAGAAACACTGCTAGGTATTACACCTATAGAAATAGCACATCTAGGCAAATCTAGGCTGTGACATTCTCCAAAACAAGTGACCTGGACTCCTTAAAATGACAGCAATTGAAAGAAACATCAGGAAGCCTTCTAGACGAGAAAAAATACAGAAGATCAAATGCAATGCATGATCCTGATCAGACTCTGGATTGAAAAATAGCTTTCAAGGACATTATGGAGACAGTTCGGAACTTCTGAATTTGAGCTGTATAATATTGTATGAAAGTTACAGTTTGAGGTATAAGAATGGCATTTTAGTTATATAATATCCTTTTTCTTAAACACTGAAAAAACGAGGGATGAACCCCCAAATATCTGAAACATATTGCTGAGTAGTTCAGAGGAAAAACATAACAGCAAATACTGTGGGATGTTAAAAATCTAAAAAGTTACATGAAGTTCATTTTACTATTGTTCCAACTGCTCTGTAGTGGATATTTTTGTAGTGTAGTAAGTTTGTCTTCAGCTTACTTGTAAACACCACCACCTTGAAAATAAGGCTTTATTATGAATTACGTATAGGGAGAAACTTACATAATCTTTTCATTGTTTAGGGCTTTTAAAGGCCTTAGTTTAGTGGTCTGGCAAGAGTTGGGAGAGAGGGGGTGGAGATAAGACATCTACAGATGACCAAAAGCAGGCGGCATACGTGAGGAGTTAGTAACTTCAGTGGCTTCTAAGAGCTTAGAGGGATGAGAAACTGGTCCTGTTTGGGGCTTCAGTGTCAGGAGAACTGACATTTATGGTGGGCCTGAGGTGGAGACTAAGGGAATCAGAGCTACCGTGGCTGACCATAGTCATCGAGTGCGGAGATGGCCCATCTGGGGCCAGATACCCCCATTTTTTCAAAATAAGCAGCAGATCTAGCTTTTATACCAGATCTCTTATATTAAAGTGATGAGAGCATTTAAAGCTTAAGTAAAATGCTGTGCATGGCAAATAAAGCTATCAAATATGTAAGCAGTGTCCAAAGTTCCTGATTGTTTTGTATTTAATGTTTGAATAAAGATCCTAAGAAGGTCCATACATTGCCTTAAAATTCTTTTTGAATGTCTTTAAATGTATAGATAGCCCTTTTTTCTGTAACATCTTTGATAGGCTGTGAATTTAGCATCCACACATTCAGAAGGAAGGCATTCAGTTAAACTTCTACTGACCACCGTCTTTGAGACTGACAGAGAATCCTTGTCCTCCAGACCTGCAAACCTCAGTGTCTCGAAGCTATTGCTTCATGTTGGGGTGGCCTTAGAAGTTTCCTTGGGCTAAGGAGACTCACATGGAGAGAAAACATTTTCTCAGGCTTTCACAGAGAGCAAATTGGTCAAGCAATGGCTGTGACTCATCCACATGGCTGACACTGACAAAGGATCTACAAACTGCGGTACAGGGTTTCAGGGTAAATCCTGAGGGAATTTGACTGACCTTGGCAGATACAAAAGTTACACTTCTTGTTATATAGGTCTTGCTTTCTGTTGGTCTTAACCATCCAGCAGAAAAGTATAAAAACGTGGTATATAAACTAAAGCCATATTAATATGCTGAGCTGTGAAAGGCTCAAGTCAACAACGTCTGCAGAAAATCCACTACTATTGTAGACTGCTGGACTATGTTGGATTGTTTTGCTGAATTCACGCACCTATAGTATTTAGATGTCAATGGAATACCCATCTCTGACAGGACTGAACATAAAAGGAGATGCAAAGGAAGGACCATTTTGCATCTGTATATACAGATTAGTTAGGATAGATATATAGCTACTTTCGCTTAATTCAATGAGAAGAAAGATTTGTACTAATAGTGTTTGGACAGGATATCCTCCCTGCTTCTTGTACTATGGATAACCACTAAGAAGATAACAATGTACAATGTATTAATTATTGAAACTGTCCTATTAATCAGCTTTGAAACTGTCTCGTTGATATTTGTTTCTCAATAAAATAAAGTTGCCTTGGGCTAGAGCAGCTCCCTAAGAGCCCTCTCCAGACTGAGCACTTCATAGGGAATACTGGAACTGAAGACTGCTGGCTTGGGAGAGGCAAATTGGTGTGAAAACAGGCTCAGAACAGGAAAGAATCCAAGCAGCTCCTTTCCTCCTTATTTTGGGAAAACATGTTCAGCGAGTGAAAGAGAAATGCCCACTTTTTCCTCTTCTACTTTTTTTTTTGGGCCTTAGACCTTATACCAGCAGGACTTGACAGTTTTCTATTATAAGATGGAGCTTTAAAACATCAATTTCACGTTTAATACACACTCAGAGAACTTACCCAAGTCTAATAAAGTTGCATTTACACTGCTAAGTTTCAGCTTGCCAGCCATATGGAGGATTTTCCTGTCCATTCTGAACTACCTATTAGATTCATCTAGTGTACCCACAGCTGAGACAGAGCTCTGCTGTGCGTTCTTTCTCCTTTCATTTTCTTTTAATTCTATGTATTTGGTACAGGATCTCACTACACAGCTTGGACTCATAGTGATCCTCCTGTTTAAGCTTCCCAAGCTCTGGGATTACAGGTGTGTGCCACCATGCCCTGTCTTGGTGGCCCTTTTGGCACGCCCAGGGTGGGTGTGGGGCCGGTACAGCATGTAGTACCGGAGAGAGAACCCAGGTCCTTGTGCTTGCCTAGGCAGGTGCTCAGATTGCTGAGCTATCTCCATGGCTCCTCTCCTTTCATTTCTGAGTCTCGCCCTGTACCCCTTGTAGCCTGGGTGTGATGCCACCTTCTGGACTCCTCTCTTGCCAAGCCCATACACTGTCCTACCCTTCCTCAAATCTGCACTTTCTTGACTCCTGTGGTACAGCTCTATCTGGTCATTTCATTTCTCACTTGGTTGATGGAAGCCTTCTTAGTTCTGGAATGCCCACAGCAACTGTGCCAGCCCTCCCACCTCCAATGGGCCCTGTAGCACCCCTCATTCTCTAATTTCAGCAGGCAGATCTGTGCCATCTTCTTTTGGGGAGTGGTTCCCAGTCTCTCCCTGCATAGGGGTGGGGCATTGCTTTTTATTGCCTAAACTCAGCACACTGGGGTTTGTGAACCTATGAGGGGAGGAGAAAGAAACCACCACTGAGGACATTTCTTTCCACACTGGAAATTCAGATAAAGCTCAGAAAGGGCATGGCCAAGGTGGCAGCTGTAGGAAGGTCTTGGATACTTACTGGTAGACAGAAAGAGCTGTCATTTGTCAGGTGACTAAATGGCAGGCACATGATAAAGGTCTGGCATAGATAATGTGTAATCATCATTGCAACTTTGTGAGTAGCTCCTGTTCTTATCCCTATTTTACAGATGAGAAAGCAGGAGCAAGGTGATAACTAACTAGCTCAAGGATAGCTCAGTCAGGAAGTGGCACTTTGGATTCCACTTCAGGTATAAGTGAATACCATGGAGCACACTTTCGATTGTGCATGTCACTTTCCCAGTTGATAAGTTCTAGTATATTCTGAAGGCCTAACTAATGATTTCCACTACTTCCTTTATCCAGTGTTCACATTCTGGTTACTGAACCTTTGTAAAGTTGCACTTTCTAATTGGTAAGGTCTTACCACCATGACATCTCCCAGCCCAACTATCAGCACAGCTGTCACATAAGTCCTTAATGGAACCAACTATTCAAATTACTGAATAAGAAACTATTGAAAGTGTGAGTTTAATATGTCTAGCAATGACTATTAAAACAGCCTCTTTTTAGAAAATCTCAGCCCCAATCAAAATACATGTATAAGGGGAAAAGAATCACATTTGGTACACTCTATATTTGATAAGGAATATTGTTGACCGAATGAAAGACAATACTAAAAGACTCCCTGGAGTGCTGGGGTATAGCTCAGTGGACTAAGCACTTGCTTAGGTAAGCGCAGGGGGCAGGGTTCGATCCTTGGCACCACATGCTGCAGCAGCCCCATCCCCGCAGCATGCTGAGCTGGCAAGAGGCCAGGCGTGGTGATGCATACCTGTAATCCCAGAACTAGGGAGACAGAAATCAGTAGGATCACTACAAGTCCTAGCTGTGTGGTTAGACCTTGCACAAAAAAAACCTTAAAAAATAAAGACTCAAAAAAATAAAGACTCCCTGGGTACTGAAGGAGAAAGAAATGAGAGTATTTTGGGTGGCCATTGGCAAGTAAAGTCTAGACTTAAAATTGCTTAAGGATAAGAAAATGTTCTCATTTTCTTTCACAACTTCAGATAAAGTAGAGCAAACACAGGCTGTGCTTTCTCATTCTAAATACAGGCCTGGAATATAAGGGAAGATTTTTGGATGGCAAAAGTGCAAAACATCAAGTACTACCACACTTCAAGATCTCTGACTGGTAAAACCCAGGTGGGAGAAAGTGAGCAGAAAAGAGGAGTCAGGGTGGTTTGGCAACATACAGATTCTTAGATGTGTTGATTCTATCGGTGTTATTTCTAGAGCACACACTCCTGAGGAAGGGGGGGGGACTGTATCATGTCAAACTTGATGCCAACTACATTGGCGGGCTTACATTCTGTGCTGATATTGGGCCTTATTAGAAATGCTAATGCAGATCTAGTGTCATGTGCATCCTGGATATTTCCTTTATTTTTTTAACCAAGAGCAGGTAGAAGCTTTATCCTTGGATACATGGCAAACCAGACAAGCATCAAAAGAAAGTACACTACAAGGCAGGAAAATGGGGGCCACATGACACACAAGGAGAGGCAGCAGGAATGTTTATGCAAAGGATAAAGTATTGGTCTTTTTCTCCTCATACAGAACAGTGTGTACACAAACCAAATTACATTTTTCTAATAAGCTAAGTAGATAAGAGGGGAAAAGTCCAGACATTTAGAGGTCTTGTGCAGGGCGTGAAAGGCAAAAAGCACTCCTATTGAAAGTTATCAGGGAATTTGGTCCAGACTGAGAGGTGACCACATCCCATCACCTGAGACATGTAGCCCCTACTTTATCATGTGATTTAGAGGGACTGTTTGTTGCTTTGAGTATTGATTGATACAGAGGTTTGGAAGCTGCATGGTGGAAGGAATTTTGTTCATGTTTATATATTAAACTTCATGAATCATCAACTCCTATCATTCTAAAAAGTATTTGATCATTAAGACTTTGAGACCCAAGTTCAAAGAATTTGTAATGGTTACAAATCTGTCCTTACTCTGGCTCTTTAGAACATTTGCAGAATTCAGTTGTCATTGGGCCACTGCTGTTGTGCAACTGCAAAGCTGCCCTGCACACCTCATTGTTTCTTTGTCAGCTCAAACATCTATTTAAGGATGCACACTGAAGAAAGAAGAAGGGCCAGAGTCACGGAGTGACCCGTGCACACGCGCTCTAGGACTCATGGTCTGTTGGCTTGCTCAAGGGGCAGCCAAGAGCCAAAGCAGAGTTCTACTATGGATTCTCATCATCTCTGCATGCACTGGGGCTAAGGATTCAACAAAAGCAGAGTAAAACTTCTAAGCCTTGAGTTATCCCAAAAGTCAGTCCTTCCAAGGTGCAAAGAGACTTCAGGAATATTCAAGGCAAAAGGTGAGGGAAAAAAGAAAATGCAAATGCCTTCTTCAGATCAAGGGATAAACAAACTATATTTCTCTGCTGTCACAAAAGACACATAACCCATGGGCTTTGGTTTCCAGTTGTTGCTTTGGATGACAGATGACAGAATGGCCAGGCTAGGAGTGACCATCCAAGCCTTTCATTTGCTCCAGAGGCTCAGAAGCAAGAGTTGACTCAAGTCCCCATTGCTAGAACCCAGATCTCCTGACAGCCAGGCTAATGCTCTATGTTCTTTAGATGCACGCATGCACACACACACACACACACACACACACACACACACACACACACACAGAGGCTGCCCAAACAGGGTTTGGGAAGAAAAATAAAGTATTGCTGTTGTAGTTCTAGTACCCACTGTGTGATCCAGCTGGAAGTCACACCATACCCTCCAAATGAAACTGAAAAACAAAAAAGGCAGAAATGGAGGGAAATGCTGTTAAACCGTGAAAGGTACACTTCTAAGGCTGTTCAGCAGTCATTCTTCATGAAGGTTCTTGGGAGTTGGCCCCACCTTGCTGTCCCTGACTCTTCTTACTGCTGCTCCCCTAGCAGTCACCTCTGCCTCTTGACCCTAATCCTTTACCCACCTCACAGAGACAGGCTCAAATTTGGGACACTCAAATTTCCTGATCAAAGAGATTATGGAGCCAAAGAGGAAAGTGATCAATGATGTAGAGTGTGCCTAAGGAGAGTCACATGGAGAGAAAGCATTCTCTTAGCCTTTCACAGGGAGCACGTTGGCCAAGCAATGGCCGTGACTCATCCACATGGCTGACACTGACAAAGATTCTAAAATCTGAGGTACAGGATCTCAGGATAAATCCTGAGGGCAATTGACTGACCTTATCAGATCCAAAAGCTACAACTCTTGTTGCATAGGTCTTGCTTTATCTTGGTCTTAACCATCCAGCAGAAAAGTATAAAAATGAAGTATAAGAAGTAAAGCCATTTTCAAACCAAAATTAGAGAAAATGAAGGGCCGCAAGGAAAGCCAACATTTTGGCCCTAGCCTTCCAAGGTCAATTAAGACTCAGGACATAGGAGAACTTGTACTGTAACATCATGTAACTCAGTAGCGTCCCAAATTTTCTGATCAAGGAGATTATGGGGCCAAAGAGGAAAGTGATCAATGATGCAGAGTGTGCCTAAGGAGAGTCACATGGAGAGAAAACATTCTCTCAGGCTTTCACAGAGAGCACATTGGCCAAGCAATGGCCGTGACTCATCCACGTGGTTGACTGCGACAAAGGTTCTACAATCTGAGGTACAGGATCTCAGGATAAATCCTGAGGGGATTTCACTGACCTTATCAGACCCAAAAGCTACAACTCTTGTTGCATGGGTCTTGCTTTACCTTGGTCTTAACCATCCAGCAGAAAAGTATAAAAACGAAGTATAAAAAGTAAAGCCATGTTGTTATGTTGAGCTGTAGGGGTCAGCAACTTCCGATATTGCCAGTGAAGCAGAAGATCCAATACTATTATGGACTACTGGACTATTTTGGAATATTTTGCTGAGTTAACACACCTATAATATTTAAATGAAGGAACTAAACAAAAAAAGGGATACAGAAGAATGTCCATTTTGTATCTGTTTATTAAAAAATAGGATAGATATACAGCTACATTCTCTTAATTCAATGAACAGAGGGATTTGTTCTAATAGTGTTTCTAAATGGAATATCATGTCTGCATCTTGTACAGCAAATAACCACTAGGAAGACAGTATGCAATGTGTTAATTATTGAAACTGTCCCATTAATTTGATTTGCAAATTCCTCATTGCTATTCGTTTCTCAATAAAATTCTGGAAAAAAAAAACAAATTTGGGACACTAATCTCACTGTGGATGGAGAAAGATTTGCAGTAGATTGAGGGGCCAAAGGGAAAGAAAGAAGGTTGCTGGAGAGAATGTTTGACAGCCTAGGCCACAAACTAAATTAGTGGGCAAATCCTTGGTGAGGACAGAAAGCTAGGAAGATGGGTGAGCACAAGCAGACCTGAGAGGCTTTGCCAAAGAGGCTTTGTTGTTGTTTTATTGTATTTTGTTTTGTTTTGAGACAGGACCTCACTATGCTGTTCAAGTTGGCCTCTGTCTCCAATTGCTGGGCTCAAGTTATCCCCCTGCCTCAGCCTCCCAAATAGCTTGGGCTACAGGTGCACCACCATGCCTGGCTGGCTAGAGAGTTTTTGTATGTGTTTTCCACAGCATTCAACACAGTGCTGTGTGCAGGGTTTATGTTCAGCAAGTTTTTGTTGCTGCTGCTGATGGCATTTACTATTATGCCTGGGTATCATTAATTCAATGGAAGCAGACCCAGGAGGAGCTGCTCATTCTTTTGGAGCAAACTCTTCTTTTCTCCCTTGTTTGTCTCAAGGATGGGGTAGGTGTGACCAATTCTCGTTCCTTCTGGATGTGTGTACACTGTCATACTGCAGATGAGACTGATTTAAGCAGGCCTAAGAAACAAAGCAATAGCTTGAATTTTGGTTCTGTGGAAATTTGGGGGTAGCCTGTTTGGTGGTGTTTTGGGGATTACAAATGACCCAGTGTGTGCACTTGACAAGAATATCAGCCACAGCATGCCTGGCATATGCTTTTTCCCATCTCCGTATGATCCATTTATATCTTAATCCAGAGCCTGCTCGGATGTAGCCTGGCCAAGCAGCACTTGGGGGACCTCTGTCAGTTGATCTCGTGCTATTTTCTTAGCCTATGGTATTCAACACATCTATGTTCACTTTGAGCACAAATTTGGCCCTGGGCCTGTAGAGTTGCCAGAGGGCTGACTGCAGGGGAAAGAAAATCTGAAATGTGAAATGACTTTGTTCAAATGTGAGTCAGGAATGTGTTTATATAAGGAGGATATGACATTTGGAGGGAATTAGTTTGGGGAGAAATACTGTCATTTATAAGCATTCAAATTTCAGCAATAGACTGGCCAGGACAGTAACTGGTTAGTATGCATGGCCCCTCCTGTGTCCTGCAGCCACCTCAGTGTGCTAAGGGGAGTGTGGGCTTGGACTGTAATGCAGCTGGGCCAGGGTCCCAGTTCTGCCACTTAAGGATTACAAATCCTTACGCCTTGTTTTCTTCATCTGTAAAAGGAGGATAACATGACAGCTCCTTATCACTGTTTTATTAATTATTCAAGTCAGTTGATATAGAGGATTAGGTACAATGCTCATAAAGGCTTAATATAAAAGGGTTAGTGGTCATAATATTAGCTAATACTAGGAGGCAGTCCTGAATATGTTAGACACTGAATTGAACATTTTATTGTCATTGCTTCACTTGTTTGTGGCAATCGTGCTACAAGCTTAGTAGAATCAGGAGAACTATCCCTTAAAATGCAAACACTATACATAATGATAAGACATTGCACAGCTCAGCTGGGAATAGCTAGCTCCAAGCTTGTATCCCTGTCCCTACTCCAGTTACTGGAAAGCCTTTGCTTCATCAGCCCTCACTGCCACCCTGCCTCTCAGTGTCGGCATCAGTGGGCAGAGGGCTGGGGATACTGGATTTCACCAGGTTATCAGCAAATAAAGACAGGGGTATTTTGTAACCCAAATGCTGTCAGAGAGGTTTGCTGTTTGAGACAAGAGTTCAAGTTTTCAGGCAAAGAATAGTAATTGTGTGTAACGATCTCACAAAGAGTCTTGTTTGGGGGCAATAACACAGGAGCTATTCATATACTTGAAATCTTTTTTTCAAAAGCCAGAATGGCAGAGCTTCACAGAGCACCAGCGCTCTTTGTGTTCCTGCCCCACCCCCTTCCTTCCCCCATTTCCCTCTGCTGTTGGGGAGGAAAAGGCCTGCTCAGAAGGAGACAAGGTGGGGTCTACTCCTCAGAGGTGGTGGCAAAGCCAGTGGTGCAGTCACAGACCCACCCACCTCCACTCCCAGACACACTTCCTCTTGCCTAAGCCAGAAGGCAGAGCAAACAGTCCCAGAAGTTAGATTGCACCCACCAAAGTGCTTGAGCCCTTCCTTCCATTCTCACAGACGGAAACCACCTTGCCACAAGATAGCTCTGGCAAGAGGAGGAGGCCTCTCCCAAGGCTGAGGTAAAGGAGGAAGCAGCATCTGACGGGAACTCCAGTCTCAGCAGTTTGAGGTGAAGAGAGAGCCATGGGAGTCATGAGGAAGGTCAGGGTAGGGATAGGCTCACCTGACCCACCTCAGAAGGGTGCCTAGTGCTAGAAGGATGGGAGTGGTGTCCCCATAAGATGAGGTGGTCTCAGCGATACCTGAAAACCACACTGCTTCAAGCTCCCCTTAGCCTTGGAATGCCACAGCACAGGGTTTCCACAGTTTTCACTTCAACTCTCCACGTATGGCTTGCGATTCTGCCTAGGTATAACTCTGTCCCGCTGACCCCAATCTCAGGCAATGGTCTGGATGTGGTACAAAGGGACCACTTTCTGTCTGCTTCCCAAAGTTCACAGAAGTATGGACAACAGAGAGGGTACTTCCAATTGCACCTTACTTGGAAGTAGGAAGGTCAGTTATGTTTTCCTATGGTGGCATCTGTCCTCACACTTTCTAAAACCTGTTAATGGTCACTTCCTGGTAGACAGTTAGAGCTTCCATTCTCGGAAGCATTGGAAAACTAAAATTATGACTCACTTACTAGCTTCAAGGCACTCAGATTTAACCTTTAATCCATCATTTATCAAAGGAAATAATTTAGGTGGAATGACTTGCCTAAGGTCAAATAGCCAGTATGTGGCCCAGCTATTTAATTCAAAGCTCCATTTGCAAAATGCTGTTACACATAAACAAATGATAATCCAGGCAGAGCTTCAAAAATTAATTTTTGTTGTACTGAATCTTGAACCCAGGACCTTGCACAGACTTTCATCCCTACCCTCTTTATTTATTAAGAGTCTTTCTAAATTGACCTGGAATTTGCCCTCGTCTTGCCTCATTCTCCTGGGTAGCTGGGACTGCAGATGTGCACCACTTTGGTCACTTTAGGCAGGGTTTTTCATGGAGAAATTAGCAAGATTATCAACTGCCATGAGGATTAAGTGAGATGTGTTTATAAAGTGGTCTGCACAATGGGTAAAGCAAACTCACTTAAGATGTTCTACCCGCTACACTTGCTTTCTTTCCTTTGTGCTAATGCCCACATATCTCAAGTTTGCATGTATATTGCATTAGAATATTGTTTCTTCACTTCACACACCCCACACACTCAGCATTTGGGTGCCAAGATAACATTCTCTCGGATCAGTAGGATACCTTTTATAGACACTCTACCAAGGTCAAACATTTGGATTGTTTCCAGTTTTTTCACCATTAATGGGGTTTGGAGTGACCTTAAGTCATTTTCTACCCTTCCCTCCATAGTCCTTTGGGAATTGTTTCTTGGGAATAAGGTCTCAGGAATGGGGGAGAAGTATAAAGAGGATTGAGAGCAAATTACTCTTTAAGAACTACCACCAGTTTACCATGTTTGCACGTTGCCAGCACTGGTAGACCAGATAGCCAGTGGTGGTGCTGGCGGAAGTGCTTTATCTCTTCCACAGGCATGCAAAAGGAAGTTTGGGTTTCTTGGCTCCAACTCATCTCCTCACACTCACTCCAGCCCTCTACTGCCCTCACAGTTAGTGCTTTCCTGGCACTTTTTAAACTTCCTCCTCCTGTGCAGAATCTTGCAGCTGATGTGGCCATGCTGCTGTAGAACACGATGAGCAGTTTCTGCACCAGGACCAGGCAAAACCGAACAAAAGCTACAAGCAAGCAAGCAAGCATGAATGCCCAAGTGCTTCACCAAATCAAATGGTGAAACTCCTCTGTGAATTTTTGTTTTGGGTGAAACACGATTTTGTTTTCAATGATCGATGGAAAGGAAAACCCTGCTCCTCCCTTTTGTCTTAAAGAAAGAAAAGTCTGACTCTGAATCTATATAAACATGTGGGTTTTTTTTTTTGGCAGAACTGGGGATTGAACTCAGACCCTTGCACTTGCCAGGGAAGCACTTATTCTACTGAGCCATCTCCCTGGCCCCCAGAAGTAACTTTTTTGAGTGTGTGTGTGTGTGTGTGTGTGCGCATGTGCATATGGTATGTACATGTGTGAGTGTGTGTGCGCATTTGATACAGGGTCTCACTGCACAGCTTGGACTCATAGTGATCCTCTTGTTTTCAGCCTCTCCAGCACTGCGGTTGTGGGCACACACTACCATGCCCAGTCTTGATGGCCGGCTCAGCACGCCTAGAGTTGGGGCTAGTGCGGTGTGTTGTGCCAGGGATCAAATCCCGGCCCTTGCATTTGCCTAAGCAGGCACTTAGTCTGCTAAACTATCTTGCCCTGCCCCCAAGAAGTAACAATTTTGAGTTTTGAACTCACTACTTGTGAGATATATATATATATATATATATATATATATATATTTCCAGGGGATTGAACCCAGGACAGTGCAATACCACTGAGTCATACTCCCAGGCTTTTTAGTTTTATGCATTCTCAGGCAGAACCTTCCTAAATTGCTCAGACTGGTTTTGAACTTGTGATCCTCCTGCTTTGGCCTCTCGAGCAGCTGAAATCACAGATACGCCACCAACCCCAGCTTCGGCACATTTTTAAATTCAATTTAATTCTCATAATAAACCTTAGATTGAACTTTTTCATGCCCATTTTATAAAGGATGAACTGAAGTTCACAAAGATAATTTAATTTGCTCAGAGTCACTGTCAGAGCTGTGATATGAACGCACTCAAGAGCTCTACTTCTTCTAACTCAGGACCTTTGTTTTCTCTTTCTCTTTATTTCTTTTTTTCTTGCTAAGGTGCCTGGCTGTGTTGCCCTGGGCTCAAGTAATTCTCCTGTCCTGGCATGCTGAGTACTGAGATTACCAGTACTGCCCAGTGCCCCTTTGTTCTTGATCTAGTTCTGCCTCTTTTTTATAATCTCATTTCTGAGATAGTCACTTATTAGCTGCCATAATGATTTCAGTGTTATTTCAAGGGTCAAGTGAGACAAAATTTGCAAAGTGCCTTGTAAATAGTGAACAGTACGTTGTATAAATATATAGCTATTTGGTTAATGTAAGGCACCACCATCAATTGGACTTCGTTTAGCTACAGTGATTCTACGAAGTTTGAATTTATCCAGTTGTGCCTGGCTTGGGCCTGGCTGCTGTGCTCAGCTTCTTCCTGCTGCAGCCTGTGGAAGTGAACCTGCTGTGCCCCTCTCCCAAGATGTTCTGCTCCTGGACTAGCTGGGTGGTTCTGGCCCCTAGCCTCTCTGCAGGGACTTCAGCTGCAGAGTTTCACACCAGGCCTATATGCCAGGCCTGGGCTGGGTCTGGAGGGGTCCAGAGAGCAGGACAGAAGGACTCACTCACAAGTGGGGCCTGGGCTGGGTCCAGAGAAATCCAGCAGGCAAAGGGGAGCACAGAAGCTCTCCCATATACTCACTGGGCCTGCTACAGTGATTCTATAGGGTGCTACCAGCCACAGCCATCTGGCCCAGAAGTTATGCTCCATAGCTTGGAGAAATTCGATAGCTTTTGTCCTAGGAGCGATCTCCTGGAAGTGGGTGGCTGGTGCTGTTGCACTGCATTTGCAAATGAGATGCCCACTTGAATGAGACTCACCTGTGCAGCTGTTTTTCTTTCTGAGAGCCTTGTCCATGTTGTCATAGGGTCTGATGAAGCAGAGGTGGTTCTCCGAGGCTGTCAGAGGAAGTTCGTCTCTACCAGGTCTTTGGTGCCCATAGGTGATTGGTGGATGAATCGGGCAGTTGCCTGAAGGAGCTGCTGTCCTTTCCACTTCCTCTCCTAAGGGAGAAAGCTGAAGTGAGACAACTTGAAGAACTCATTGGCATTGGGAGAAGCCTTGGATAGCTCTCACGTGGTGCCCACCTGCTTCCCATTTCTTACTTCTTGAAGATAGCCTGATTGTTTTGGATAACAATCCATGTACTTTCAAGTATGGGAAAAAGAAGAAAAGCTCTAGATACTGTGCTGTATCAGACTCTGTCAAAGGAAATAGTGGTACATAATGCCACCAGACATCTCGGTGCGTGACATGCCTACCCACTTGTGCTGTCCCTCCCTGAGACGTGCCTCCTGCACTGTGATGTGCCTCTCTGTCCCTTACATGTAGTCTCATCTAATTCTTTTTAAAATTTTTTTCTATTGTTTTTAGTGTCATTTAATTCTATGTCTCAATGATGTGTACAAGTTAGATATTTTTATTATCCCCATATTGAGGATGAGGAA
Source organism: Octodon degus (assembly GCF_000260255.1). Classification (NCBI taxonomy): domain Eukaryota; kingdom Metazoa; phylum Chordata; class Mammalia; order Rodentia; family Octodontidae; genus Octodon; species Octodon degus. The sequence continues at coordinate 604,213 of NW_004524743.1, forward strand.
CTCGAGGTGCAGAGAAGTTAACAAGCACGCCCCCGGTTACACAGTGACTAAGGGAAAACACCTGGCATATTCATCCCCTAAAAGAAGAAAAAAGGAAGAGGGTGGGACACTCAGCTAAGAATTCTGGGCTGCTTACTACTTGTGTGACCTTCTGCAAAGGTTATGCTCCCATTCTTTTGGGGCTTTAGAGCCTATGCTTTTCGCCCCTCAAAACTGTTCAATTATTTGAAGTTATATCTAATTGGAATTAAACCTATTTAGTTGCTCAGAAAAATAAAAATAGAAATGCAAAGTACGAAGGTGTTGCCAAATCTAACATATGGATAATAGAGATCATCATGGAAAAGACAACTAAAAGGCCTGTGTCTGTTTGGCAAAACCGAGCGCTGCTGCCACCTAGCGAGTAAAAGGAGCATGGCTTTCGCGCAAGGTCCGGTCCTTCTGACAAATAGCAGAACTCAACTTGTGGGATTTCAACGATGTATTTGTTGAATACCACAGTTTTTATTCCATCACATTCAAGGCAGTATCTTTTTCTTTCGATAAAAATGAACGGGTTAGGAGAAGACCTGGTTCTATTCATTCCTACCTAGAATCTCAGAACCCTAGAAAGTCTGAGAAGGAAGGAATCATCCTCTCAGAATTTCTAGGGCCAGCTTGGGTCAGACTGCAGAGCAAACTCAGTTTGACCCAGGCCACAGAGATAGCTCACACAGGCTCCACTCACTCCAGAACTTGGAAAGCTGATGTGAAAAAATCTGCTCAGAATAAATAACATTGGATATTTATCAAATCACCTTCCTCAGGAGAATAGAGCTCCTAGGCTTCTGCCAAGATTAGGAGACATATCAATGATGTGAACTTGTATTTAGAGGCAAACAAGTCTTTCTGGCAGGGGTCCCTGGAGAAAGAGAAGCTGAAGAAGAGCTTCTGGCACTAGGAGGCGCTCTCCGCTGAGCTGCAGGAAGCAGTCCCTCATCCACCCCTAGGACGCAGTGAATGTCCCTGGTCAGCCAATCGCACCCTTGCTCAGATCCATTCACCCCTGCGGGAGTGCCCAGAGCTTGCAGCGCCCCAGGTGAAATCTTGGTCTCTGCTCTTAGGAAAGAATATGGGACGTGAGAGTAAAAGGCAGATTATTGTGGGATAAATGAAATCTGGTAGAACGCATTTTTAAAAACTGGAAAGCTTTAATTGCTGTCAAATCCCCCAAAAGGAGGATTGTCACAGCCCCTAGTGGAGATGAACCACTTATTCTTACAGTGGTTCCCTGCACAGTGACTAACCTTAATAATAATGACAATAGTAACAGCAATGGCTGATATCACCACGGGCATCCATTGTCTCCGGTGCTTTGCATTCATTTTCTCATAGAACTGACAATAAGTCCTTATTCCGATCCCCATTTCACTGCTGACGAAGCTGAGGTTCAGAGAACAGCGTGTCCAAAGTCACATGGTTCTCCCTCACTCCCTCGGCTCATTGTCAGCCTGCCCGGATGACCTAAAACAAGGAGGCAGGAGGTGACTGTACACTCTGGCTAGGGACCATGCATGGTGCCGTCTCTGAGAGGTGGTCCCTCTCGCCAGGCCTGGATGGACCCTGGTGTAAATCAGTACACAGGTGGAGTGGCGTTGCTGCCTCTCCTCAGGGAACTGAGCCACAGCTTGGTAGGAGAGTTGCCTGTAGGGGGAGAGATTACTTCGAGAAAACATCTCCCCGAATGTACAAAAATTGTTTGCTGGGTGGGAAGACAGAGGGGGAACCTGACTGCAGGAAGGTAGGTGACTAATGAATGGGAAGAATTTTTGATTATCTGTTGTTTCAGATGATCAGCGATTGCTTCTCTTTATTAACAAGAATGATTAAGAATTAGCTATGTAGTTGAGTAATTCAAATCTTCCTCTTTCACGCACAAAATTGTTTTCAGTAATAGACAATCACTGCGGAATTATTCATGGAAAGAGACGGACTTCCTTCTGGTGCTTCTTGCTAAACACAATCCCTTCCTCCTCTCACTGAGCCACTAATTAGATAAGTAGATCCCTTAAACAAGCTACGTCTGTATGCATGCATGTATGGATACATTTACCATCTATCTATTTATTACATATCTAGCTATACAATGTGGACAGAAGATACGCATGATCTCACTTTTGTCCCCACCCACCCTTCCTTTGTTTTCTCTGTGTTCCTTAGACTAAGGATGTATGGTAAACAAATTTAACGTTTTATGTGTTCCTTTGTAGTTTTTAAAGGTAAAGAATAATACAAGGCATTTTGAATACGTGAACAGGAAACAGTTGAATGCAAGCTGAGAATGCTGTTTTAAAAAGGGGAAGTGAGTCTGGCCCTAAAGGAAGTTTTGTGCTGGAGGGTCACCAAAAGAGAAAAAGCCTTTTAAAAAAAAAATAGAGGACTCATTTCATGCCAAGCCTGCGTGTTGTTAAGACTGGATGACAAAGAATTTTCGGCTGTTTTCTACAACAAGCTGGAGCTACAAAAGAGTACAATTTTCCCCTAGGAGTTGAAAATGTCTCACGTATCGGTCCTTTCTCCCGTGTTGTCTAACTGAGCACTTGAACTGTTTTGGGTGCTTAGGACATATTTAGTGAATCAAAAAGCACCTTTGTAACAGACACCAGGCTTCAAGAATAAAGCTGTATTAAAAAAATCAAAAGAGATGAGAACTATGGGAACATTTTTTTCATAGTATGAAGAAAAATTATAAAGATGTAAATGTTCTCATCTCATTTTACATAATTGAGAATGCAGGACATAAGGGCCATTTCTGGTGACGTCATAGATCCTCTATAATCTAGCTTTCTACCTTTACTGGAGTGGATTCACACTAAAATATTTTTTTTTTTTTTTGTGGAGCCAGGGCTTGAACTCAGGTCCTTGCACTTGCCAGGCAAGCGCTTATTCAACTGAGCCATCTCCCCGGCTAAAATAATTTTAAATTAAAAAAAAAACTGCTCTATAGAGCAGTTACTTTGTGTGTGTGTGTGTGTGTGTGTGTGTGTGTGTGTGTGTGTGTACAAGTACGCATAGGCACATGTGCTTAATCTAGAGAAGTTAGAATTAAAAAGAACTTTTAGAATTAGAGCAACTCTTATTTTTAGAAGTTTGTGGTCACTTTCATGATGCAGTGTGTGAGAAGTTCCAAAAGAACCTTTTGCTTTTTTACCTAGTTCCTCTTTAGAGTTTTTTTCTCCACGCATGAAGCTTCTATTTGAAGTCGTAGGGTTTCTTCCTCTAGGGGGCATCTGTTGAAATCATGTATTTGGGAAGAAAAGGATAGAAGCCTGCTGAAATCTTGGAAGGAGCTACTAGCCATAGTGTTGGCAAATAAGCATGTGAAAAGATGCTCAACATCAGTAGTCAGCCGGGAAGTGCAGATTAAAATCGCAGTGAGATCGCACTGCATATAGCTAAAACGGAAACAAAGGAAAAACTGATAATACCAAATGCTGACAATGATGCACGGAATATTTCTAGCCAGATGAAAATTCTCCAAAGAAAGTGGGATAAAAACATGTAATGATTTGGTTTCCTGCCCAGAAGAGAACTTTTCTCCCCCGCCTCCAAGGACTAAGGAATAAAAGCATTGTATGAATAGCTCCCAAAGGACCAGAACCTAAGAACAGTGGTGTCCATGTGTTGTGTGTCAACTAAAACAGTCAAAATGAAGAACCAGAAAGAAATAAAGTCCTTGATCTCAATTTGAAGCTGGGTGTGAAGAGAAGAGGTTAGTTATCATTATGGTTAGGAAAACTGCATGTTTCTAGAAATAAGGTCTTCCATCAGAGTCCCTATTTCTTCCAATTTTCAGCCACTACTCCCTCAGTACCCTCCTAGTAGAGAGAAGGAGAAAGGAGAGGAGGAGGAGGGAAAGAACTCAGTCTCTTTTTGCAGGTGGACCTGGGAGGCCAAGGGAGAGAGAATGATTTTTGCTAAGGTTACACCATAGCTTGGAGCCAAGATGATGCCCGGTCTAATTCAGGATTATGTACAGCTTCCCAGTATCAGTGATTCTTGGAGAACATCGCCTGATAAGGGGTGCATGTGGTCATAGGATTTACTGTGCCTTTCACAATCAATATTGATTACTTCCCCTTCATTAATGGCCTTCGCTTTCTGCAAAGGTAGGGCACCTCCCTGGCTCTGTCATTTCCCCAACAACTATAAATTACAGTCAAGGTCCCTTCTTATCTCCATCTGACTCAAATTACTCTCCTGGCTTGGGAGCTCTGCACAGCTTAGTAGAAAGATGTTGCTATGGTCATATTTGCCTGACTACTTGCCAACTTGGTTAATATAGGCAAATAAACTAATGTTCTCTGTCTTTTGCTTCTGGAGTGGACCTGTCTAGAGTTAATTGAAACACAGAGCATCAAATAATCTGAATAAACATTCATAGTATTACATAGGGCAAATAAGTCAAGCTGAAAAGTAATCTAAAGTAATGACCACTATATGGTAGGAGTCTGTGTTGTTATTGCATGCCTGAGTTGCTCACTGGGAAGCCATTTTTTGGGATTAGAAAATGACCAATGATTGTATGATCAATGGGATTACCATCTGGTGAATTTCATTCCTGTTTGGCTGAATGCCATCAACCACAAAACAATCCCTCTGACTATGGCCATTTCTAACTGCTCAGACAGAACTGACTGAGCACTTTTTCAACCAGAGAGACCAACTTGTTTTTTTATGGCTTTGATAGGAATGTGGAATCCTTATTCCTCTGTAAATGATTCAAAAGGTCTGTTCTCCTTCATAAGGAAAACATACATCTGCCCAAAGCAGGTTAATGGTATATCATCTATTGCATGTGTAATGAAATCACCACTCTAAAAACAATTGTTTAAATCCTCAAGTCCTGCCTATAGGGTGACTTTAATGTCTTTATCTCCTTCCTCCTAGGATACCCCATGACTCCCAGCATTTCCCAGCACTTACAGGGAAGTAAGAGCCTGTTCAAATATGGGATCTGGGGCCAATGAGATAGCTTAGTGGTCTAAAGTACCTACTTAGGCAAGTTTAGGCAAAGTGCAAGGACTGCAGATCAACCCTGGCACCACATGCTGCACCAGCCCCACCCCCAGGGCAGGCTGAGCTGGCCACAAAAAACCCCCCAAAACTAAAAAACTAAAAACCAAATATGGGCTCTGAAGTTTATGTGACACTGCCACCACACCTCCTCCTCCCCCCTTCTTTCTCTCTCCTCCTCCTCTTCCTCCTCCTCCTTTCCTCTCTCCTTCCCTTCCTTCCTCCTACAGTGCATGGTGGGACTCATGTGAATGCATAGATGTATCAACTAAAGAAAACAGAAAGAAGCCCTATGCTTCCCGCACTGTGTGCATGTGATTTGGGGCTGGTTGTGTAATGGTCTGCTGGTAACTACCATTACCCCTCTAAGCCCCACAGAGGACATGTAAGAAATTGTGCACAATGGCAAAAGGATTCAGAAGTGCTCAGAACACATCATTAGAATGAGCTTGTAATAACCATAACAACTACCATTTCTTAAATCTCAGCCCCTGTGCTTGATATTTTCTCCTACACCATCTCATTTCATCCACATAGTATCGGCGAGAGAGAACATCCAAGGCACTCAAGCTCCATATTTCTGTGCCGAGTCAGAACTACTTTTGAACCACTACACTATTAGCTGGGGAGAAGAGTCTAGAAATATACAGGGCTACTTATGAGAGGGAGGTCAGAGTGGTTGCCAGGATGTACTTTGGGTCTGTTCCTAGGGAACCAGACAGAAGACATTTGTTTGCTTATTGGGCAGGGTACCTGTGGGAGCAGGATCTGACCTTGACTGGGTCTGGATTCAGAGTGGGGCCAGGCTAATGATAAACAGAAACATCCAGCACTGAGGAGAGTCTCAGGCTCGCTTCTCAGTTGGGCAAGCCTGGACTGTGCAGCGCTTTTGGCCCTGCACTTGCCAAACGAGTCTTCCTGCCAAGTCAAGCAGTCCATTCAGCAAGTGGTGGAGTGGCACGTGCTGGCTCTGTTGACAGCTCGCAGGTGTGAGGGGGGTGTCAAGGAGGTGAGGCGTGAGGCTTCAAAGCTGTAACCCAGATGAACGGGCCCCAACTCCAACCCAGCCCTGCCCTGAACTCTGGGTTAGTGGAATGAGAAAACAAGCAGCCTTCCATGCTTATCTTGGCATTGAGTTATGGAGCGCATCGTCATTCTAGACAGAATCGCTAACATCTGATTTTCCTGGCCCTTATTTAACTTCTAGTTATGTTCCCACTAAGTAACTACTGTAAATGATGCAAAAGGGTAGTGAGAGACAGAGGCAGAAGGAAAGAGCAAGGGAGAATTAATTTACCACTGGGTAAAATGAAAATGTACCAAAGTGTAATGGAATTTCATTAACTTTGGAAATGATGATGAATGCTGTCCAAATAATTCTTACTAATGCATAATTCACAGCTGAAAATAGAGCCAAATTCTCCTAAAAAGCACATCCATTTATGCCCCCAAATTAATTTGGTATGTTATTCAGAATGGTTGACAGGATAAAAGATCTACTATGAAATGTAATCATCTATTAAGACTGGGAATCTATGAATCTTTCTAGTTTAGTAGATGATGGTAGCTGATAACAAGTGGCACCTTGAGAGGCAGACACCCACAGTTCTCATTCTCATAATTTGAATCTCCCCAAAGACATAATTTCAGATATAACCACAGAGAAGTTTCAATGAGCTTTGAGATCTCCATAGCAACCATGGCCCAATTCATATATACCCCAAAGTAAATTAAAGTGAGTTTCAAAAGATTCACATGGGGTCAAGAAAAGGCTCACATGTTTTCTCACTGGCAATGCCATTAATAATCAATTCATATATTTGTTGAATATGTAAATTATATGTCAGATATTATATACATTTACATATAATTAGACTGAGAGATTTTAAAACGTCTTTCCCATTTTGTGTAACAATTCTACCCTATTCCACAAACCATCAGTGACATTTTGCACTTAAAACATCTTAAGACTGTGAGATTTTAATCTTTTCATAAAAACCCATATAGGCTTTTTGTATACTCAAGAGAGTGGTAATGGGAAAGACACCTTTTCACCTTTAGATCTGACATGAACCCCATTGGTGGTTGGCAGAGACAGAAGACTAGTAGCCAGCTGGAGGCCAGCCATTGGCTCAGATTCCACCAATGGGGATCTGTGGATTAAGAGGCCACTCACTACCACAAAACATGATGGCACTTCCCACTATTATAAAGGAATTTGGTCAAATATGTGAATGATACTCTCAGAGATGACTTTTGTAACCCAACGAACTCCTCCAGGACAGGAAGCACTATGCTGAAAAGGGAACGATATGGAAAAGGACTAAACCCTCCGGGGCTTCCTAAGTCTGTGAAGTGAGGCACTGGGGTGAGACTCAAGCACACTGGCTGATGATGGAGAGGCTATGTTTCCGAAGCAGGGTCTCTCTCCAATACTGGGGTACTTCAGTGGGCCACCACTGCTCACAATAGGAACTTCATAGGTCCTTCACGTCAGGTATCCTGAGAGCCACTGAGAGAGAATCCTTTACTGCTAATGTATCATCAATAGAGGTAATGGCACCTGTAAGATCATAAATCCCTTTACCTGGGAGGGTGTAGCATGTGGAGAGGCAGAGATTCTAAAGGAAGCATTAACTTCTGAGGCCACGAAAATGTATTGTAATTATTAGCTCTGTGACTAGAGGTTCTGGAGTGAGAACTGGCTGGTCACAGAGAGGCCTTGATTTAGTGGGAAGGCAACCACTAGACAGCTGTCATCAATGAGAAATTTTAGTAGAGAGGTCATCCATGATCACAGTGGTGACATCATGGCTTCTTCCTGCTCAGGGTTCCCTCAGACACACACAGAGCACCTTGTGGAGAAATGTGAATAATCACATCAGGGATGATTGCTTGAGAATGTTTAGTCCTCCCTTGAGTGGAGTGCAAAGAATAGGTGTTTAAGTGTAATGTGGGAAACACTTTCTATAACTGATGATATATTACTCTTAATGTTCATACCCTATGATTTAAAATTCTGTGATGTTAAACAAGCATACTGGATCCACATCACAAAGTAGGGCAGATGATGTCATCACAAAGTAGGGCAGCCATTGGCTCCTCTTCAACCAATGGGAGACCTTGCCTAGAGTGAGGCATCATGGTCTCTTCCTCTCTTGGGTCCCCTAAGGATCTTGGAGAAAATTCTATTGAAATTTGAATAGTAATATAAAGATAGTCTATATACTTTATCTATATGAAGGTACTCTAAATGCTGGCCCTCAGGGAAAGTGAAGTTTGGGAAGGTCACAGAGGGAGTGTTACCTGCTGGTACCATATACAAAAAAGAAACAGAGACTAACACAGAACTTTCTTTTCAGCCTACCTCCTCCCTTGATAAATTTTTTTTCCTGAAATTTGAATAGTAATGTATTATTGGTAGGTGTGATAATTTCTAAAACCATCTCAGGTTCTCTCCTTAGTACACAGTGTGTTATGTTGGTGGTGTTATTGTGAGAGTATTCTTTTCTGGGGACACATTTTCCTCTTTTAATGGACAAATCCCATGGTGCCACATTAGGTATTGCAGTGAGATGCAAGCACATTGGCTTGATAAGGTAACAATTCTGCCATTGGCCCACATTCCACCAATAGGAAGCCTCGGTTTAAGAGGTCTCAAACACAAGTTCAAACAACACTGAGATTCCATCTCACTCCAGAAAGAATGGCTATCATCAAAAAGTCAAACAATAACAAATGCTGGAGGGGCTGAGGGTAAAAGGGAACCCTTCTCCATTGTTGGAGGGAATGCAGGCTGGTACAACCACTATGGAAATCAGTGTGGAGATTCCTTAAGAAGCTAAGATTGGAGGTCCCATTCAACCCAGCTATTCTCCTCCTGTGTATTTTTTTCCAGCAGAACTGAAAACATCATACCACAGAAATATATGTGCACCCATGTTTATAGCAGCACAATTTGTCATAGCTAAATCTTGGAAGCGACCCAAATGCCCATCAATTGAGGAATGGATAAAGAAGATGTGGTATTTTTACACAATGGAGCATTATCCAGCTATAAAAATGGATAAATTTGAGACTTTTATCAGTAAATGAATGCAACTAGAGACCATACTCTTAAGTGAAATAAATCAAACCCACATATGCAAACATCATATTATCTCTTTAGTGTGAGAACGTCAAAGTGAAAATAAAATCTTAAGGGTACAGTGGATACTGGGAAAAGGGAATGAAACTGTTCAAAAGGAAAGAGTCAATGAGTTGAGGAAAAGGACAGGAGAGGGAGTGGAGGGAAGAGATTTATTTATGTATATAAGCAGGATGGTTTGGACAACTTTACTGTGGATTTCTGCTTGTCTGTGGAAAGGAGCAGTTAGTGCTTAATTTGTTTTGTCTCCTTTTTTCAATTCTTTTCCCATTTTCTCTCTTCTTACTTTCTCATATATTTCTTTTTTTCTTTATTCTGCTAATTTTGTATGCATATATCTGGTAATCTGAACAATTGATTTGAAGACAAGACTATACAATGCAACAAATACTGTGAAATTCGTATTATTTTGTTTAGTGAAATTCTGTATCATTTGTATTTTTTCCTGTTTTAATACAACCGTGTACTCTCTAAAAATACAAAAATTGAAAAGAGGCCTCATAATGCCTCATAATTGGAGCCTAACTCACACAGATGATGTGTCTCTTTCACATTGATTCTTTCAACCTGTTAAGGAGAACCTTGTGATATGTGACAAGTCCGAGAATGTGTGCCCCTCTTTAAACAGTTTCCTTGGAGCAGAAGAGCTACAGAAGCCTATTTTAACTAAGAGGTCCTCAAAGTCTTTTTTCATCCCTGTTTTCCCCCTCATCAACTGTCCCCAGCCTACCTCTGTTACTAATATTGTGACATCTTTTATCACAGAAACTTTTGTCAACCCTTATTCCCCTGTAACACCCATCCGTCCTAGGCAGTCATGTTCAGTCACGTTGAAACACATAATCTACCCTATCATTCAACATATTTTTCTAAGACTTGTCTTTGATGACGTTTTGCATTATTTAGAACCTTTAAGCACTGAGTGATTGCAAAGGACCCCTCGGCAGGCAGGTATTAAAGATTCGGTATCACTTGTTACTGCTCCCCTCAAGTCTTATCCATCTCCCATGGCTTCTCCCTGCTCTCTCTGTGCTATCTTTGCTTCCAGAGCTTTGGTGAGGCCTCACTGGAGGAACGATTGTTCTCCCTTTATGTAAATTGTTTCTTACTTTATCTCCACCCAGACAAGTACCACTTTCCTTTCGAAGTCCAGATTCATGATCACCTGTGAAGCCTTCTTCTACTCCAAGTTCAAATGTTCTTCCCCATTGCTACTACAATGAACTGAGACCCGAGTCTTCACCTTATTTCTAGACCAACTTATTTGCTTAATACCTTTAGCCCTTTACCATCTATCTTTTATTTTATCTAAAATTTGTTTATATGGCCAATTCCCTTTGGACAAAAAACAGTTAATACACCATGAATAGTAAATAAATAATCTTTCTTGGAGAATTTTACCTATCAACCTTGTTTTGGTGGTCTCACCCCGTTACTTGATCTATGTGCCCCAACTATGGGCATTTCCCATGAATCTTGTACCTCTTGTCAGTTAGGCTTGCTTCTTCTTAGGTGACTTGGCTGATGTCAATTGGAATTGCTCACCTGATTGGTGGATGGATGCTGGATCTCTGATGTGAACCTCCCCACAGAGGTATGTTCTGATGCCTTCCTCAGGCTCTTCTGCAATGCCTGAACTGTCTTGGAGAGGGAGCCTGTTTTTATACACTGGCCCCTCCCACTGCAACATTGTGTTCTAACCAACCTACTATGATGCAACCTGAAGTATGCCATGAGTGGACCAGGGTTAGATGTATTTCAAAGATTACTTTTTAAGGTAAAAGAAACATATTTGTGTATAAGAATAACAATTGACACAGTAATTGTCTACCATAGTTTCTAAGATCTTAGATTCACAATTCCACTGCCCTTTATGTTCATAAAGCATCTAAACAGGCACTAAGAATCCTGGCTGTTACATGGTCATGAGAAGCCTGTTATTTAAATCAATCTTTCATTAGAACCAGTGGCCAAGAGATCACTCTTTATTTAAATGCTATAGTAGCAAAACTAAAACATGTGAAAACTTCAGGTAATTTAGTTGTGACTAAATTCAATGGTTATCCAGGAATGCTTTTGGGAGGATTGCTTCCTTTTCAATTTCATGGAAGAGTCTGAAGAGTATAGGGACTACATCTTCTGTAAAT
>NW_004524743.1:615768-618730 GCF_000260255.1 Octodon degus
GTGGTAATTACACCCTTTTCATTTCTTATTGCTTGCATTTGAATTTTTTCTTTCCTCTGTTTGATGAGGTTAGCTAGGGGCTTATCAATTTTATTTAATATAAGAATGCTTGTACTGTTAAAAACAAACAAACAAACAAACAAACAAACAAACAAAAAAACCACCAAAACAGCACTTACTTGGGGAAGCTTAGTAGTAGAGTATTTGTTTAAAATGAGACGTTTGGTTCAGTCTTCAGAACCAAAAACAAAAAAGGAGTCCTTTGAGCTTGCTTCTTAATATCTTGTAAAGCATTGTTTTGGCCCATTTCTCAAACACTATAAAGCCATCTTCTTTCCTCTACCTAAAAAAGGAACACTCCAATTTTCTTGCCTCTGCTAAAATTAAACACACACACACACACACACACACACACACACACACACACACACACGATGCATATATCACATTGATCTTCTAGAGAATCCCTTGATTCTAGAGACTCCCTTAATTTTGTTTGTTATTTATTCATACATAAAGAGTAAAACAAAAAAATTGACTTATAGGATAAGTAATCATAGAATTAAACTCACCCTTAAAAGATAAACTTTTCACAGAAGTTAAATCAGTTCAGATGGTTTCACTGATTGCCATCTTGCAAATTTACCAACTGACAAAGATAAGTAAATTAACTATATGGTTTTAGATTAGTCTGACTTCAGAATACATTGAAATAAAGAGGATTTACTTATCTCAAGAGAAGCAACTACAAAAATGGACAAATGGAAGAACTTTAAGATGTTGTCAACTTAAAGATTTACCTATAATAAAAGTGGAACAATATTCAAGGGGTAAGGAGCCAGAATCTTATGAGAAGGTCTTAGCTCACTGCCAGGCTGAACAAATAGCTTTAGCCAAGATAATTGTTTCTTTAATCACTCAGAAAGATCCTTAGAGGAATTAAATGACATCATTGTTAACTGTTAGAAATAAGTTCTTACTGGGAACAAAGATATTGGAAAAGTTTGAAGACTCCTTGCATAAAAATATCTGATTCTGTTTGGATGGCTGACCAGAAGTACCAAATTCTTTAAGATGGAATTTAGCAAAAAATCATTATGATATTATCCATGTTATTGGAAAGAATTGGACACAATATTAAACCGATACAGATGGGGATAACTTGCTGTTGTTTTGAGACAAGTTCTTGCTATGTAGTTCCAGTTGGCCTTTAGCTCACTGTGCAGCCCAGGCTGGGTTTAAACTTGTGATCTTCCAGTCTCAGATTCCTAAGCATTGGGATTACAACTATGCGCCACCATGATTGACTGATGCGGGTAATTTTAAAGTTATTTTCAAAGATATCTCCAAAACACATCTTACCGGCTAACATACAACCCTGGGTAACCTGGAAAGGTGACTTGTGGACAGGAACTAAAGCCTTGAAGCCCCCTGGAGTACCTCCAAATGAGCTTTATGCAAATACTTTTTCAGTGGATTATATTTCTGGTATTTGTTCATTCTCAGGATGAGTGAAAACTTTTCCTGGCAGAATGCTGCCCTGTATTTGCTTGGGCTGCTACAATATACCATCACAAACCCGGGAAGAATGGTAAACAAGAATGTTTGGCAGAAGTCTGAAATGAATATGTGTACAGAGTTCGGTCCTTTTGAAGGGCTGTAAAAAGAGCCTCCTTTTGCTGGGGTGCTCTAAGCCTCTGTCCTTGGCTCATTGGTTATCTTCTCCTGGGTTTCTTCACATCAATTTCCCTTTATGTGTGTTGGTCTCTGCATCTATTTTCCTTTTTATAAGGATGAGGGCCTACTCTAATGACTTCATTTTAACCTAATTGACTACTTCTTCAAGAAGCTAGTTTTAAATAAAATCACATTTGAAGGTATTAGGATGAAGTTTCAGTATATTAATTGGGGTATAATTCAACTCATAGTAATTCCTGATAGTGGCATAAAAGAAAACCTTTATTACGTTTTTTTCCTACTACAGGACTTTAAATTCTCTGTCTATCCTATAACTCAGTGGTGTCCAAAATTTTCTTATCAAGAAGCTTATGGGGCCACAGAAGAAAGTGATCGATCCTGTAGAGTGTGCTTAGGGAGAGTCACCTAGAGAGAAAAATTTCTCTCAGACTTTCACAGAGAGCAAATTGGTCAAACAATGGCCGTGACTCATCTAGATGGCTGACCCTGACAAAAGGTCTACAAGGTGCTGCTGTACGTGGTTCCAGCGTAAATCCTGAGGAGATTTGACCTCGTCAGATACAAAAGTTACATTTTTAGTTATACAAGTCTTGCTTTAACTTGGTCTTAACCATCCAGCAGAAATGTATTACCACAAGGTATAAAAAGTAAAGCCTTATTAATATGCTGAGCTGTAAAAGGCTCGAGTCAACAACTTCTGACAACTGCCAGTTCTGCCGATAACCCACTACTGTTATAGACTATTGGACTATATTGGGTTATTTTGCTGAATTCAAGTACCTACAAACTTTAAACTGGCTTCAAGTATGAAAAGTTCCTTTATTTTATTTATTTATTTATTTATTTATTTATTTATTTTTGGCTTTCAACTTTATTTTTTTATTTTTATTTTTTTGCAATTCCTTATTAAACCAGGAATTTGGAGCAAAAAAAAAATAATAATAATAATAATAATAATTTTATTGAGAAACAAATAACAATGAGACAATTTCAAAAACTGATTATTAGCAGTTTCAATAGTTAATACATTGCATATTGTTGTCTTCTTAGTGGTTATTCATAGTACAAGATGCAGACAGGATATCCCGTCCACAAACACTATTAGCACCAATCTTTCTATTCACTGAATTAAGAGAAAGTAGCTGAATATTTATCCTAACTATTTTGTATATACAGATACAAAATGGTCCTTCATTTGTATCCCCTTTTTTGTTTAGTTTTGTCAGAGATGGGTATTCCATTGTCATTTAAATATTGTAGGTGT
>NW_004524743.1:618830-633319 GCF_000260255.1 Octodon degus
CATCTGTATACCCTTTTTTTGTTAAGTTCCGTTATTTGAATATTATAGGTGTGTAAACTCAGCAAAATATTCTAAAAGAGTTCAGTATCCCATAATAGTATTGGGTCTTCTGCTTAACTGGCAATGTCAGAAATTGTTGACCTGAGTCCCCCACAGCTCAACATAACAGCATGGCTTTATTTCTTATATTTCATTTTTATACTTTAAAGACTTCTCCAATACAGCTTCTCTAACTGCAGAGGAACACCCATCTCTGAAAAAACAGAACAGAAAAAGGGGTTATGTTGGGAGTCATGAAGCTAGGAAATTGATCAAATATATGTAGGTGGGGCTTGACCCAGTGCCTAAAGCAACCAAGCTACCTCACTCCTGAGATGAACATCCTGTCTGGCTAAGCTTTGCTATCAGCTACTGAGCAACCTAGTGTCATGTGTTACTAACTTCACAAAGTGTAAATAAAAGACAGGTTTGTTTTGAAAAAAGGGGGAAGAAAAAGAAAAAAAGTATATATATATGTATACACAAGAGAGTTAGGATAGATATACAGCTACTTTCTCTTAGTTCACTGAGAATAAAAGTTTGTACAGATATTGTTTAGATAAGATATCATGTCTACATCTTGTCCTCTGAATAACTGCTAAAAGACAACAATATGCAATGTATTAATTATTGTAAACTTCCTACTAACCTGTTTTGAAACTGTTTCACCGCTATTTTAACTTTTCTCTCATTAAAATGAACAAACATTATAAAAATATAAATTATCTGTCTAGTGATAGAGGAACTATTGTTATTAAGAAATTTTGTAAAGTAACATCTTTTGTCCAGAAACTACACTGTCCTTTATTGTGCATAGTCTTTATAAAAATTAGAATTTATGGAATTCTAAAACTAAAACCAGCAAAACTGTCAGAAATTCTAAGAGTTCCTTGACCCTTACCATTAACGATAGGAACAACCTCCTTTAGAACCTACTAATTAACTTATAAGTTAGTAATATCCCATCCTGACTATGTGGGAATTTTAGAATCAGTTTTAGAATCTACCATATTACAATAAGATATGATGATTTAGATTAAGGGACTTATAAATACCTTCTACTTTATCATCAATATGTACAAGCTGCATTTCCAAAATTCCTTTGTAAGATCCAGAACCTGAGATTTAGTTTAGTGGATAAGACATTAGGGAAGTACCTCTCTCTACTTTTGACAGCAAAGACCTTATTAGGTACTATTAACCACTGACACAGCCTTATAACTCTCAAGTGGTGATGCTTGGATCCATGTTGCCCAATTCAGGGTCATACATCACTTCACCTTCATTGCATGTCCATGTTATTTGGAGACTTTAAACTTTGCATCTTTAATAGTTCTCTCAAAGCTGCTCACTTCAGTTTCCATCTGGTTGACAGAAAAAGATTAATTTTTCAATTCTGCAACCCCTTTGTTTATTCCCTTACTCTCCTACTAATCTTGTCTATTATTTCCACTTAGATGCCTGCTAGAATACTGACATCCTTTACTTCTACCCTATCATTTTCCCTCCATATTTACCACTTAAGAAAAGAAAATTTTCCTATATGTTTTTCCAATAACCATACTCTGAAGTTAGCTGATTGTAGTGCATGACACCTCCTGCCTAATATTGCCGATGAAAATGTAATAGCTGTTCTGTTAAACTTCAGGAGGCAGAGTTCTTTTTTACAGGCCTCTTCTGGTACTTGTTTCTCTCATAGGATTAACCCCAACCTTTAGCCTAGCAAAAAATAAATCTTGACCTCACATTTACAAAATGTGCTAGATTTCATCATAATCATATCAGAAAGATGTTAGTCAATCACGAGTGGAAACTAATTTGGAGGATGTTCTGGTTTCAGTGATCAGTTTGTTCTCTTCAACTTTCCTTGCAGGAACTGTTTCCTGTAACTGAAGGGACTTGTCCATCTCAAGAGACACAAGTTGTTTCACTCCTCCTGTCATAAGTGTTGTTAGGCTCTTAATATAATCTATGCTTCACAGTACTGCTTGTTATACGTCTACTTGTTATATATACCTTTTCATACATCTCCTTACGCACATTACCTTATCCTGTGGTATTGGGATAACTTTTAAGGAAAACAGTCATCCCTCTAGCACTTCATATCACCTTAAAAAAACACCAAGATGCCTCCAAAATGAGACAAACACAGAGAATTTACAGGAGGGATAATGTATTCTCTCTTTATGCTTACACATGCAATTCCCATAGTGACCTATAATACAACTAGAAAGGTGGTCTGAAACTTGTCTCTGACACTAGTAAGTATGACTGATATACCTGTGGTCTGGTGGACAGCAAACTAGTCTATATTTATTAGCTAAAGTGGTTATCAATAATCACTCAGACCTTGATTTCCTTTTAGGCAGCCAGGGAGTTTGTGCTATAGCAAACACTATTCATTATACCTGTGCAAATACTACATGAAAAGCATAAAAGTTTGTGCCTAAACTAAAAGAAGTTCACCTGGCTGTCTAACATAGATCCAGCTGGATGCTGGGACATGTTTTCATTGCCAGGGTTTCATAGTCTAAGCTCCTGACTTTAAGGGTTGTTACTGATGTATGTTTCTAATAATTGATTGTCTTACAGTTGGCTGATGTAATCTTTCCATAGTCTTTTTATACTGAATTCTTTCCATGCAGCCATTCTTATATTAGAGAATGCAACAGCTTATCCAGCAACAAACAGGAGAAACTAATCATAGTCCAAATGCAGATCTGATTCTCTGAATGGCCTCTTGATCAGCAATGGTGATAATCTAGATATCACAAAACAACATGTTGCTGTCTGACTGCATCTTCCGTTGGCTACAAGCAACAGAAAAGCAACTTGTCACGTATAAGAACCGGTCTGATGCTAGGGCTTGCTGTTGATACATGCCGGTTAGGCGGTCATAGCTAGAACGGCTTTGCCCTTGGGATCTAAATAAGCTTTCAGAATTATGCCAGGTAAGTTACTCTAAAATCATGATAAAGTAAAGCAAAACAAAATTTCATTATTTTGTCTCAACAGACAAAGACAGTTACTGTGCTGTCCACAAAATGCCAAACATCTTCCTCTCCTGGGTAATATGAGTTACTGGTACTTCTTTGCTAATTATGCACAGCTTTATCCTCACTCTAGTCTATCTCTCCATAAGATTAACTACGATGTCAAAATGTAAAGTGAACCCTGGCTTCACTAAACCTTCCCAACTCACTGGACCAGAGCCAAAATTTTGCAGGAGTCTTTTCTTTCTCTCTCTTCCTGAGATGGCAAAGGAGTCTCCATGCCATGTGTTTCCCTTGTTGCAACAACTTGTTCAACTGAAAGTTGTTTCTGGGAGGCTTTGGCTGGAGGGCCTTGACATTAGACAGCTTTTCTGGCTGTGAAGAGCTTCTAGTGAATTTCATCTCCAAGACCCCAAAGCTAGACCTTTTCCAGAGAATTAGCTAATGATATTGGACATAGTTTTCTATCTGTTTAAAAGTTGTGACATACTTGGTTGTCCTTAGATTCCCATCAAGAGGACAGAGGAAGAAGGTTACTGTTGGTCTCTGGTAAGACTTGGAAGGCACCAGAGAAGGGGAGTGTGCTCTTATGGAAGTCTCAAAATTCAACAGAGTTATGCTTTACAAGCTTGTCTCCCTTGTTCCCATGCCCCATGCCCTACATATCTATAGAGCCTAGCTTGCTGCTTCCTTCCTGGAAGTCCTGTCACCACTCTTTATTTTCAAGGATTCCAGCACTCCAACTTGGAATTTCTCTTGTGTTGTGAGGTCAGGCCCTGTGACGCTGCACTTCCTTGAGTTTCATGTTAACAGAACCCTTCATTAGGATAAAAGGAATCACACAGTGTTGTTTTTAGATCTCTTAACAACCCAGGACAATGACTAGAGGAGAGTTACTCTATTCCCATGATGGAATATGTGACAGCACAATGGGCTGAATGGCTAATGGGGTGAGATGCTGAGGAAAGTGTAAGGAGCTGCTCAGAGAGAGCTTCACAGAAGAAAAATATGGTTGTGTTGGGTCTTGAAGGATGAGATAGTCAAGAACTGGGAGAGGGGGGTTGGTAAAGAAATCAGCATTTGCAAAAACACAGAAAAATGAAACAAAATGGATCATTTTGGAACTCTGCAAGGTGCATTATAGGCACAATGTAGGATATGTTCAAGGAAAGTGGAGAAGTATTTAGGGATTAGGCCATAGAAACACTTTCTTTGTAATTCTTCAGGATGTTAACTTTATAGGTGACATTATCTATTAAAGAGTTCTGGCATAAAAGCCACATGGTTAGATTTGTCTTGTAAAGAAAAATACCCACTCTGTTAAACAGAGATGCATCCTCCTGCTTTCTCCTTAGACCCCTTGGAGTGAAGTTTTGCTATAGCATCCTGAGTGGTCATTAAAAACTGTGTCAAATCATGTCACTCTTCTGCCCAGGCCTATTATGATGCAGATCTTGATTTCTAGACACCATTTCTCTCAAAAAGGAACCAGGCATCCTTAGAGAAATAGTGGATCCGAGGTATGAAGCAGGGGAAAACGCATGCTAAATCGGAGCCTAGAAGTGCTTAAAGAACCATGCCAGAAAGATACAAAAGCCAGTTTGAAAGGGCTATCATTGGATAAATTGGGGACAATGTGAGCATCAGCATATTTTATAAGAGATTGTAATCCTCTGATTAAAATAGGAAGCTATGAGTTCATACTGGATGAAGAAAGAGTGAAAGTGAGTGAAGGGAAAAATCTTTATTTATTTTATTTATTTTTTATTAATCTTATTGAGAAAGAGATAACAATGAGACAGTTTCAAAACAGGTTAGTAGGACAGTTACAATAATTAATACATTGCATGTTGTTGTTTTCATAGCAGTTATTCATAGTATAAGATGCAGGTATGATATCCTGTCCAAACACTATTAGTACAAATCTTTCTTCTCATTGAACTAAGAGAAAATAGCTGTATATCTATCCTAACTATTATATATATAATTAACTATTATATATATATATGTAATAGTTAATAAATAAAGGACCATTTTGTAGTGACATATATATGTATATATATTTTGACTATATATATATATATAGTCATTACAAAATGGTCCTTTATTTATATCCCCCCTTTTTTGGGAAAACTCTTCATTTCAATAGAAAACTGAAAAATCAATGTAGAAAAACAATGGAAATAAAAATCATCATTTGACAACCATCACAGAAAAACTAACAAGAAATACCAAAACTATTGTTTGACGCCTTGAGGAAGACCAGGATGTTTACATAGACTTAAAGTATTTCCTTACAGATGACCTCAATTATGCATGGGGAAATAACTACAGTGGAGAAATCTGGCAGACATCCATGTAACCAAGTGATCAGAGTTAGGGTCTTCAAAAGTGAGGCAAAATGACATCTTCATTTGTCATCACGTGACACACTGAAGAAGATATACCATCACTTTTTTGCTGTTTCTGCCCAAAATGCATACCTTGAACCAAGAGGAAATATTAGACAAACCCAAATAGAGAAACATCCCATAAATAGGGGGTCTGTACACGTCAAAAATGCCAATGTCACCAAAGGCTGAAGGACAATTCCAGATTAAAGGAGGCTAAAATTCATGGCAACGAAGAAAGGAAAATGTAATAAAGAACATTGGTGTGACAGAGAGCTAAATATAAATATAACTGTATATGAGATAGTATTTTTTTGGCGCAATCGGAGATTGAACTCAGGCTCTTGCACTTGCCAGGGAAGCGCTTATTCCACTGAGCCATCTCCTCATATTGCATCAATGTAAATGCCCTCATTTTGATAATTGTGATTATGTAAGAAACTATTCTTTACCTTAGGAAAATGCCTGCTGAAACGTGTAGAATGACATGTCCTGGGCTGTCTAATTTACTCTCAAATGCTTCAAAGTGTACATAAAGAAAAGGCAAATATGGCAAAATGCTAACAATTGAAGGCTATATGAAAGTTCTTGTACTGCTCTTAGAACTCTTCTGTAAGTTTGATGTTGTTTGAAAATTAAAAACCAGGAAAAGCATTTGACAAAGTTCAACACCCATTCATGACAAAAACCCTACAGAAATCTGGAATATTCTTCATCTTTATCTTTTTTTTTTCTAGTACCAGGGATTAAACTTAGGACCTTGTGTTTGCCAGACAAGCGCTTTTCTACTGAACTATCTCCCTGGCCCAGAGTCTTTATTTTAATCTGATACAAAAGTTACATTTTTTGTCATATAGGTCTTGCTTTATCTTGGTCTTAACCATCCAGCAGAAAGGTATAAACACAAGGTATGAAAAGTAAAGCCATATTAATATGCTGAGCTATAAAAGGCTCAAGTCAACAACTTTTGGCTTTCCTGTTCTGCAGATAACCCACAACTATTATGGACTACTGGACTATATTGGATTATTTTGCTGAATTCACGCACCTATAATATTTGAATGGCAGTGGAACACCCACCTCTGACAAAACTAAACAAAAAAGGGGGATATAAATGAAGTTCTATTTTGTAGTGAAAAAAAACTACCTGTATATACAAAATAGGATAGATATACAGCTACTTTCTCTTAGTTAGATGAAAAGAAAGATTTATACTAATAGTGTTTAGACAAAATATCATGTCTAAACACTATTACTTGTACTCTGAATAACTACTACGAAGACAACAATATTCAGTGTATTAATTATTGTAACTGTCCTACTAACCTGTTTTGAAACCGTCTCACTGCCACTTCTTTCTCAATAAAATTAATTTAAAAAAAGAAAATTAAAAACCAAATTCAAAACCCTGAAATGTGTCCCTATTTCTCCGGGGTAAAGCTAGAGTTCTTATAATGGCTCATGAGACCCTGCATGACACGGTCCTACGTGACTGCTCTACCTGCTCCATCACTGGCTTCTCCTTCACTCTGGTGCTTATGTACTGCTCCGCGCTGCGCTTTAAGTTCCCTGTATTGTGCAGAGCATATCCTCCTTCCCTGGGTCCTCTTTCCTTAGACATGCCAATAGTTCACTCCCTCACTTCCTTCACCTCTCTGTTCCAACATTAGTGTACCAACAGGATGCCCTCAATTGAGCTATTGAAAACTGCTTTGCCATCCCTTTCAGAAATCCCTATAATTCTTTTCTACTTCATTTTTCTCTATAACATTTATCATCTTCTGCTAATGCTGTATCTTCTACTTATTCTTCTTGTTTAGTATCTGCCTTCTCTCATTAGAACATGAACTATGTGAGGCAAGAATGTTATCTATTTTTCTCACTGCTGAATCCCTAGTATCTTATAATTATGCCTTGTACATAGTAGGAACTTAAAAGCTATTGACAAAATAGTGTTGAACTTCAAGAAAAAGTTGCAGAAGAGTAGGTGATACTAGCTATTATTTTTTATAAAGAATTGTATGAGATCCTTGCATTTAACCCATGAAAATGTTAGAGATGGATGCTATCATCATAAATCATTGCTTCCAGTTTGTAGATGAGGAGGCTGAGGCTGTGAGACATAGGTAATCCAAGCAGTGTGGCTCCAGCCTACTTTATTAGCTTCTGAGCTGTACTGCCTCTCCAGAGTTGATGGTCAATTTTATATAATACTTAAAACCATCCATATATATATATATATATATATATATATATATAGTATATATTAGTATTATACAAAACAATTATTAAGGGATCCCAACATATGTAGTACATGTATGACAATGAACAGGTGATGAATTGAATGGTGATGTTTAAGGTGGCAATCCAATATAATCAAGATTGTCTTTTAGTCAGGCATAGTGGCTCATGCCTGTGAGCTCAGTTTCTGGTAGGTTGACACAGGAGGATTGGAAGCTTGAGCTTAGCTCAGGAAATTTAGTGGTTTACTAAGACCCTCATCATATATAAAAATTTGAAAAAAGGCTGAGGATATAACTAATTACAAAGACTCTGTGTTCAATCCCCAGTATCATAAATGGGGGAGGGAGAGAGAAAGAGAGAGAGAGAGAGAGAGAGAGAGAGAGAGAGAGAGAGAGAGAGAGAGAGAGAGAGAGAGAGAGAGAGAGAGAGAACAGACAGAGACAGACAGACAGACAGAAATTATCTTTCAAAACCTCTTTCACTGTTTCTATGGTTGAGCTTAACAGCTAGATTATAGTGGGGACTATATTATATGGAAATCTTCACCTCCCAATTGCCTTGGTCAGATATTCACACTCTGAATGGGGAGAGAGAACCATGTCAGCACCGACCTCAGCAGCTGAAGGGTCATTTCTAGTGTCAGAAATGGGGACACAATCTAAAGCCATTCAGCTCAGCCCTGCCTGTGCAAAGACAAGGAAATCAGTCGAGCCATATGGCTGTAGGCCTGTGAGTTTCCAGGGCTAGATGGTACATGCATCTCATGATAATTTTTCTGGGGTTCATCAACTATCGTCAATAATGACTTATTTATGCCCAACTCATATCTCTCACTGCAATTTCAATTCATTTCCTATTACTCTGTAGATATGGACAACAGATGGTCATCATTCTCCTTATAACCTTCCAGAGAATAGAAAGCTATGCACTAAAGTTCTCCAAGGTGGCATTTTTCCTTATCAAAGAGTTCTTATTTCTTCAGTTTTAGCACAAGCTTAATTTTCTGGTCAATTATTTCATTTGAACTATACGAATTAAAGAAAAACTCAGTGGTTTTACTTGAGAAAAGAAATACATCCAGGTGATTAAAATTCTAACATTACTAAAGAATATGCAATGGAAAGTGAGTTTTCCTCCCACCCAAGACCCTTCAATCTTCCTCTCTGCAGGCAACTGTTGTTACCAGGTGCTCCTTCCAGATAGTTTTCTTGACATTTCCAAGTATGTATGAATATGTCCTCTTCAAATTATCTTCTTTATGTATTACCTAGCTTCCTACCACTATAACAAAATACCTGACACAGGCTACTTGTGAAGCAAAGAAGCATTCATTGTTCTGGAGTTTAATGTGCAAGGCTTGGTGATCCATTGCTTTGGATCTTTAATAGGGACAGCACATCACATGTCAGAGCCAGGACTTACATTTTGAGCTAGGGAACAGAGAGACACTGGAATCCCACAATTCCCTTGCAGGACACAACCTCAGTGACCTAAGGACCTTCTATTAGGTCCCATCTCTTAAAAGTCTGTAGCACTTTCGAATAGTACTGTCCTGGAGACCACACCTTTAGGCATGGGCCTTTAGGAGACACTACTTATATACAAACCGTAGTAGTGTCAACTTAGCAAATATCGATAAACACCAATTGTGTGTCAAGAGCTGTGCTAACTCCTGGGTAGGGTGCAAGCGAAGTGAATGAAATATATTGCCCTCTACCGAGGAAGCTTACACTCTACCTGGGGGGGGGCATAGTCCTTCATCTGTTAAGTATTGACTAAGCTCTTTCTGTGCACCAGGCAATGGATAATATGCATCTTTTGCCCATGCAGAGTTGAGTGTTGTTTTGAGAATACTACTGATGAGAAAGCGTGGTTCAAGTATCAGCAAATGCCAGGGAAATGCCACAACGCTTCTTGACAGTTGTTTTACAACTTCTTGTAAGCTGTGTGGGGGACAGGCACAATATCTAAGCCTTACAGGCAGTGGAAAGGAGACATACTATAACTCTACACCCAGCACCGGGCTAAGCACCTTTGTACATGTTGTCTCATGGGATCTACATGGCAATATGAGTTGAGCTCATATGTTTTACAAATGAGGATGATAGGATCTCCAGAGATGTCAAACAACTGGTTCTAAATCACATGGCTGACATTCAGAGTCATATAGCTGAAATTCAATGGCAAGCTTATCTTTTTGCCAAGCTTTTTGTTGTTGTTGTTCCAGAACTGGAGATTGAATTTAGGCCCTTCACACTGAGCTACATTCCCAGTCATTTATTTTTATTTTTCATACTGAGACAGTGTCTCTCTAAGTCACTAAGTTGATCTGGTTGTGTGAGGGTTCTTATCTAACACAGTCATCACCACTTCCAGGGGGCAGGGGAATAACGAGTAATTAAGATACACTTTCTCTTCTCTCTTTCCTTATGGAAAACCCTGACCTACACACTGGTTGAATTAGTCTACTGTTAGGCTGAATTTTTTTCTACATAAGCGATGAGACAGAAAGGAAAGTGTACTAGTTGGGAAGTCAGGAGACTCCAGTGCTGTCCCTTCCTCTGCCTTCACAAGCTGTATGACCTTGAGCAAGTCCTTCTATTACTCCTTGGGCCTTAGTGTCCTCAGTTGCAAAATATGGTGGCTAAAGGGAATCATCTCTGGATTCGTGATGGGAACTGGTGATATTTTCATGATCCCATTGGAGCTGCAATGATATCTTCTGGCACAAAAGTATATCCCTGTCTCCAGTAAAATGCAAATGCTGGTTCAGTAAATCTACTTATTTTCAAGGCAATTTGAAGAACAAATCTCCAGTGAAGGTAAACATCTAGCTTCACATTACTGACAGTGTGAGATATAAATATGCTTATTCTTTCTTGATTTTTGCTTTCTGTTCCTAGTTTTGATCTCCCACCAATTTTCTCAATAAAGTGAAATGAGCCTTAATTAAGTGAGGAAGTACCCATTTAATATATTCAATTTAATTAAAGAAATAATTAATTATAGAAACTGAAGATAATTCTTAATGAAAGTTGGGGGGGAAGCCCTCAAATTAATGGATTATTGCAGGTATGTAATAAACTGCGAACTTTGCTCAGGCTGATTTGATGCTCAGAGAAGCAAGCCCATGACGTGCCGTAAGCCACAAAAAGAGGATCTAACCTGTCAATAAGCTCCATAAGGCTAAGAGCGGAGAAGCAGAGAGGCTGGTTGGATCTAGAAACAGAGGTGACGGAGGCCAGCAGATAACGACTCTCCTGCGTTCCGCTCCTTCCCTTTTCCATAAAACGCAGGGATTTAAAGGCCAGATCTGCTCATTTGGAAAGCAGGTTCTTCTTTGAGACCCCACAGTGACACAGGGGTGGAAAGTTAAAGAGACCTTGTGCTTAGGTAAGTGTTTCTCTTCCTTTCTCCCTCTTGTCCTCCCCTCCTCTTTCCTTCCTTCAAACATTTTAAGATGTAAAAATAACTATCACTCATTATAAAAGAACCAAACTACATGGAATTGTAAGAAGTACAAAGTAAAAGTCCTGAATTTCTATCTTTTCTTTTCCTTCTCTTCCACCTCCCTTTCTTTCACTTTAAAAAATATGAAAGTAATGCATGCTCATTATAAAATAATGAAACTGTAGAGAAGTGTAGGCAGTATAAACAAAATCTAATTCCTATTCTTCCTTCCCTGCTCTTTCTTATTTTTCCCTTTTTCGCTCCCTTCCTTTTTTCTTTTCCTTCTGTTTCAAAAATTAAATGAATACTATTTCCATGAAAGATTTTCAGTGTAGAATTGTACGATCTATAAAGCAAATATCCTGAAGCTTATCTTCCTTCCCCAGCCCACATTTCTATGCATGACATGTAGTGCTACCTTATTCCTTTTAGGAGCTGCATACTATTCTTTTGGTGAAGGCTGATTGATTTATTTATTGGGTGCCAGGTAAGTTTCTGAAACATACCTTGGAATTGCTATAAAGGTTTAGAGGAAATAGAAGGAAAATATAAATTGGCTTGTTTGCTGCTGAAAATTCCATTTTATAGATAGTGATCCTATCCATTTCCATAACACGTTAGGCTATGAAAATTGCCTTCAAACTATCATTTCATTTTATCCCTTTCTAGAGAAGCTCAGGGAAATTGGTAGATTTTTATCTCCATTTTTACCGATAAGGAAACTGAGTCCCAAGGACATTAAGGGACAGAAATTATTATGGTCTCACAGTTCCTGATTTTCAGTATAGACCTCATTGTAGACTGTAAATTTAAGCTGCATTTCATCTTACAAGTCATAAAAGATTTAGACACCTACATCCTTGTAAGCTACTAGTTTAGAAAATCCATTCAGGTCATACAAAGTCTCTGATTATTCTAATGAAAGGGAAGTAGAGCACTTGGTACATGTGACGAGCTTGATTAATGCCTGGTGTTCACAGCAAGTTCACAATTCATTTGATTTTCTAGTTGGCTTCTGTTAGACTATATGTACAGTGAGGCTATTCACTCCAAATCCTATTTAGAAATTGAAACAAATATAATATGTTGCATCATCCTATAGGAAAAGAAATGGTTAAATCAGTAGTAAATCATTCTGAAGTGGATTTTATTTAAAATCAGAAAACATCAGTGAGTAGTCTACTGCCAAACTTCTGTACAATGTTCCAGTAGGATTTGTGACTTGAACAAAATTTTATTTGGAAAATTGGGGTTATCAGTGCATTTCCCAAATAAGATGCTTCTGTTACAATTAATTAATGAGAAAAGCTGTGTGAATGTAATGAGATGGTGGTCCGTTTCTCTAAGCAGATTTGCCTTAATGATTTGATGAAATCCTTTCGTCAATAAGATCTTCTTTCACTGTGTTCCTTCAAGCTTGATGTGATCATTACACAATGTATACATGTACTCAAATATTGTAACTCATACATGTATAATTATATGCCAATTAAAAATGAAAACAAGCACAACAAAAAAGTCTGGGATCATTAAAACTGGTAGTTTTGGAGGGGGAAGTTGTGCACATTAAGATTGTATGCATCACACTCTGTAAGTACGCATCTTGAGTGTCTTTCTGACTGTGCTAGCTGCCCCATAAGGACAGGTGTCTCTATCTTGACTTATCAGTATTGTGTTCCCAATAGTAACACAGTGTCTGGCATATAGTAGGTATTTAATAAAATTTTTTGAGTGAATATACAGATAAATCAATCAGTGAGGTTTCAGCCAGTACAGACCACTCAGGTAAGTGTATCCTGGAGTCAGTTGACATTGTATTAAGCAATAGGAAGAAACCTAAAGTGGAATGCAAAGAAGTGTTGTCTCATAGAACTTGTTCACTTTGAATCTGAGATGGACATATTTTTGACCTTTTGAACACAGGTTTAGACAATGACAGAACACATCGTACACCACAGGCTTTATGGAGTGATTCTCATGTCAAGTTTTATCTTTCTTTCAGGTAAGAAAATAGAATGTTATTATCTCTTGCAATGTTTCGCATATGTAGCTTCAAGAAAAAAATCATTTGAAAACATTAGTGGTGATTTGCTTGGCTGCCTCCCTTCTTTGAGTCAGTATAGGTAGGACAAGGCAGACTTTTGGTAAACGCATATTTTCACTTAATATTTTGCATGTTCAATGGAAAACTGATCCCAAGAAGGCAGTAGCTGGGACTACTGCCTTTAACACTCCTCACTGCAACTCCAAAATGTTATTTAGTGGCCAGTGTACTCTTCACATAAAATTTGGCTTTTATGGGGGGCCATTTCTCTCATGCATAATGATTCAGTTCAAATTTCTGTGTCGTGCTCTTTTTTCTGTCTCCATTATATATTTATAGCAATGATCAAACAATATGGACAAAGAAACTGAGACATGCTAAGAGCTACAGTGATGTACAGATATCTAAAAGGTCCCATACTCTGTGGTAGGAGAGGACATAGAATCTTCGTTTTTATTTTGCAGTAGTGAATGGAAGATAAGACAGTTCAATACGTTAGTTGGTAATTTGGAGATTTAAGTAGAAAACTGTTTTCAAAAACTGCTATCTCATTCTTATTAAATAAATTCTGTTGATAAAATTCCTCTCTTAGAACACTAGTCTTTAGCTAAAAGCTCATAAACCTCAGTGAGTGACAATTGCTAATGAAATTAACCTAGGGTTTGATTTGTAAGAGTGTTCAGACTTTGGGTCTTCTCTTTAGGAAAAATACCAAATCATCATTACCATTAGTAGCAATCCCTGACTGGATCTTTGCTACATGTTCAGAGCCTGATGGAAACCACAAGTTTTATAATAAAGGTTGAAATGGGACCTATGGGGCACAGTGGCAATTTTGTCTCCTGGGCTTGCTTACCTGTTAAGATGTTAATTTATCTTTCTCCTGTCTGTTTCCTCAAAGGCAAGCAGCATTTTCTTTAGTTTTTTGTTCAAAACATTCAAACCAGGTTTTGACACACAGATTACATTCTCAGTACATATGTGCTGAATCATTAAATTAATGCAACTTGAAGATCTAAAACTTTGGGCATTTGGATGATGATGATGATGAATATATATATCTTCATAGGTTTGTGTGGATGTTCAGAAAGCATGAAGTAGAACAATCTAGGAACAGAGACAAGTAAGAGTCTTTTGTAGGCATAGAATAAAGAGTCCTGAAAAACTATAGATACCGCAAAGTTTGGGTGTGTTTTTGAAAGAATGTCATTGGCCAGTAAAAAATTATTATAAATGTACAGATTGTAAATGTGCAAGGGTCACTTTAAAACAGTCACAGTGTCTTCCAGATGGTCACCGTCCCAAATTCATGAGTTGAAGCAGCTATTA
>NW_004524743.1:633419-656226 GCF_000260255.1 Octodon degus
TATATATGTCTGTAGATTGGTGAGAAGTGCATCACTTTTTTGGCTGGAAAAAAGACTGTTGCTCTTGAATCAATAGTATAAGTCAAGCCCATGTCACTTTATGCTCTAGACAATTCACCAGCTTCTCAACTATGAGGGTCATTGTGGGGGAGAGTATAAGGCTAAACCCAGCAGAGGTTGACTCAGAAATGTGCTAATTGGATGGAGCCAGAGTGGTGCTAACTGAGTTCACTCAAGAATTGCAGGTGGCAACTCTGGTTCTCTATGTTTGCCTGCGTTGTGGCCACAGTGGTGTGGATAACACACCTTACCACTATCAGTCACCATTCTATTATTTCTGCTCACACAGCCATGAGTTTGCTACACTACAATATGTTCTACAATGTTTCTCAATTCTTTTGAACATTGATTTGCAAGGATTTGTGATACCAAGTGCCAAAGGTTTCTTGCTTAGGTGGAAGAGGCCTCAAATAATATGGAAATACATATGGAGTACCTTTGGCCTAAGCTCACCTCCCCCTAAGCCTGGCCAGGTCCTTTGAACTATAGATACAACCAATGCTTCCAGTGGGCCTTTTGCTACAAATCTGCTGCTCTTCCTTCTTTATTTCTCTTGTCTTTCCCAATTTATAGTTTGAAATCCCAACCCCCAGTAGCTCAGAATTTAGCCTTATTTAGAAATAGAGGCATTGCAAATGTAGTTAGTTGAGATCATACCATACAAAAGTGGGCCTCTAATCTGATATAAATAGTGTCTTTATAAAAAGAGGAAATTTTGACCTAAACATGCACACAGGGAGAAGATCACGGTAAAACTAACTGGAAATACCAAGGTGGTATAACTGTATGCTAAAGAACACCAAATAATGCCAGCAAACTAGCTTTACCAGCCTTCAGAACCACACAATAAAATGATGTTTTTTAAGTTATTTAGTTTGTGGTCCATTATCAGATAACCCTTGAAGTCAAATAGCACAGAAATGATTCTTTGTCAGGCTCACTGGCTCAGAAATCTTGAGTTGATAGTAGGGAGGTAGGTTTCCTCATCAGGGAGAGAATAGTGAGCAGACACACCCCCAGTGCCCGATCACTGGAGAACACCATTTGCCTGCTATCCCTAAGATCATGGAGGGGAGTGTACCTAAAATTCAGTCCCAACCTTTGAAACGCTGTTACATTTTAAAGAGAAACTTTGCAAAGAAAGCACAAAAAAATCATTACAGAATAAGTCTGATGGTTACTTTACACTTTCTTCAGGTAGAAAATAATCATTTGGAACTGTCTTAGAGTTGTAAAAATTTTCCTCTGATTTTTAAAACAAATGTATTTATTACTTTGGAGGTCTGGCAGGGAGAGAAATTTCTGCTTTTTTTGCCAAAAGTTCCTTAAAATGGAGGGCAGAGCATAATGTTGGCCTGCTGATTTTGTGGCGGGTGCCTTATCCATATTTCTCTCTCTCTTGACATGAGAGAGTGACCTCCATCTCCATTTGCCTACATCAGCCTCCCACTCTGTAACCTAAACAGGGCTCAACTGTTTATATATACATTAAATAGCTGGGAGCTGTATGTCAACCAATTTGGATGCCCCGACTCACAGTGGGTACACAGATTCATTCAAAATGTCTGAGAGACCTAAATACAACATGTATATCTATACAACTCTGAGGAAAGTATGGGAACAAATCTCCATTGTTTGGATTTAGCGATTGGTTCCTAGAAATGGCACCAAAGACAAAAAACAGACACCAAACTGACAAAGTCAAAATAGATAAACTGGATTGTATCAAAATTAAAAAAAACAACTTTGTGCATCAAAAGATTGTCAAGATAACCTACAGAATGTGAGAAAATATCTGCAAGTCATATATCTGATAAGGCTCCAGATGGGAACATAAATAATAATTGCATCTCAAAAACAAAGACAGCTCGATTAAAAATAGGCAAAGGACTTGAATCAATCTTTCTCCAAAGAGGGCTGGCGAGATAGCTCAGTACACTAAACTCCTGCATAGGCAAGCACAGGGACCAGGGTTTGATTCTGGGTACTGCATGCTGTGCCGGCCCCATCCCTGGCTGTGCTGAGCTGGCCACTGACTTTGGGCCCGGAGGCGCAGGCCTGTAATCCCAGTGCTGGGGAGGCTGAAAACAGAAGGATCACTATGAGTCTAAGTGTGTGGTGAGACTCTGTACAAAAAAAAAATTTCTCCAAAGAAGATATGCATGCAAATGGCCAATAAGAATATGAAAGCATACTCAATGTTGTTAATCACTATGGAAATGCAAATCTAAACCACAGTGAGATTTAGGAGAGCAGTAATAGTAGTAGTATTAGTAATAGTAGTAGAAGTAGTAATAGTAGTAGTAGCAGCAACAGTAGTAGTAATACTAGCAGCAGCAATAGTAATAGTAGTAGTAGTAGTAGTAGTAGTAGTAGTAGTAGTAATGGTAATAGCAGCAGCAGCAGTGATAGTACTAGTAGTAATAGGAGTAGTAATAGCAGCAGCAGCAGCAGTAGTAGAAGTAGCAAGTGTGAGGATCCAGGGAAACACGAACCCTTCTGCACTGATGCTACGAATGTAAAAGTACAGTGATTTGGGGCACAGTTTGGCTGTTACTCAACAATTTAAACAGAAGTTCTATGTACTTCAGTAATTCCAGTCTTAAGTATATATCCTAAAGAAATGAAAACCTATATTGAAACAAAATGGCATAAAATGAAATGAAAAGATTTTATCGAAATAAAATATATAGCTAAAAGCACACCCGCATCATTCATGAAAATAAAAGCAGAATCAACCCAAATATACATTAGCAAAAAACAAACAAACAAACAAACAAAAAACCAAATATACATTAGCAGATGAAATCGTTGAGCACAATGAGGTATCTCTACTGTGCAATGTTATGCAGTCCCACCAAGAATGAGACACTGATAAAGTGCCACGTCATGGATGAACGTTCTGCTACACAAAAGAATGCAGACATTAAAGGTCGCAGACTGCATGACTCCATCTATATGACATGCTCAGATTAGGCACACCCACAAACATAGAAAACAGACCAGCTGCTGCCAGAGGATGGGAGAAGGGTAGACACAGAATAACTGCTTAGCTGCTACACGATTTTGCTGTGGACTTGCTGAACATCACTGATGTGTTCACTTTTAAATTGCTAAAATAATGAATGTAATGTTATGTAATTTTTCCCAATACAAATTAAATGCTGCTCAGTGCTCCTCGGGCTGTACCGCAGGCATTTTAATGAGGCGTACGATGGGCTTCTCCTAACAAGGCACATACGGATGTTATCATGCTAAGTGAAAAAAGAAAAGGACCATGTTCTCCGCACAATAGGATCCCAGCCGTCCAGAAACAAGAAGAACCGGGGCACAGGAAAACCAAAAGCAAATGAACAATGAATCAGAGGAAAAGTGCTAAGGGGTCCATGGTGGTCTCTGCGTAGCAGAATTCTTGCTCTGACTGTTCTCATCTTTTTACTT
Source organism: Octodon degus (assembly GCF_000260255.1). Classification (NCBI taxonomy): domain Eukaryota; kingdom Metazoa; phylum Chordata; class Mammalia; order Rodentia; family Octodontidae; genus Octodon; species Octodon degus. The sequence continues at coordinate 636,921 of NW_004524743.1, forward strand.
CCTAAGACTTTTGACTTTTTCTTTACAAAGGAAACATGTACACTGTCACTTTTATAAAGGAAACCACACATCTATTTTTTTTTAAGTAAGGAAAATACTAAATGGGATTTGAAGCAAAAAGAAACAGCAGATAGAGGTAAATACACCCAGAGAAGCCAAAATCAAGGGAGAGCACACTTTGGGGGAGCAATCATACAGTTTGGATGAGGAAATTGCTAGTGAGCAGATGGTACTGCCCAAGAAGACATCTGCAATGGATAGCAAAATCATACGCAAAGACACAAGTGGCCTTTGAAACAGGCCCTTGAGAGGCCTTGCAGAGAAGGCAGCTTGTCTGGCCAAGCAGAAGGTTCAAAGCCCTCTCTGCTCATAACAGCTCAACCTCCTCAGAGCTCCGCCAGAGGCCTGGAGGCTGCAGCAGGGCTCAGCGCAGATGCGCTTGAGTGTGTAAGACTGTGCAAGTGGTCATGGGAATAGGAAAGTTTCTGCTAATGATACTGGCAAACATCACAGCTGACATTTGCACGGCACCTCATGGTTTATAAACATTCTCATGCAGATGACCTAAATGGTAGTTGCTGTCATGTCCTCTTTCATAATGGCCCAGTGAGGTAGGGAGTTTTTAATCCCATTTTATCATGGAAGCACAAGGCACACAGAAGTGACACAAATTTATTTATCTAACATTTATATAGTGCTCACTATCTGCCTGACACTGTCCTGAGAGCTTTATGTGCATTAATTGACCATGTCCACAGCTACCAAGAGACACAATTGGGACACAAATCTGGCTTTTCAGCACTATGACACTACTGTTCTGCTCAGGTCTAAGTAGAATTTGCCTCTGTCTGTAGAGTCTCAAGTAAGGTCGCAAGTGGATCTATCTATCTCTATCTATCTCTGTCTATCTATCCATCCATCCGTCCATCCATCCATCCATCCATCCATCCATCCATCCATCTATCCATCCATCTATCTGTCATTTATCTATGTATTCATCCATCCATCTACCCACCTACTCACCAGTCTATATTTTTCTGATGATTAACATAATACATGATTGTTAAAGATACAGATTTTATGAAAGCGGGTGGTATAGAAAGTCAAAATCTTTCTAAACCTCACACTAAAGATAACCATTCTTAACTATTTGATGTGTTCTTCTAGATTTTTTTCTCAGTGCAGGCTAACACAGTTTTAATTTTATTGCAATAAGATAATATGTACTTACACTTAAGTAAGTTGCATTTCACATCATATTAAGCCTTGAAAATCACTTCATGACTATAATAGTCAGCCTTATAGGTTGTAATACTTCATCATATAGAGGCAGTAGTTTTCCTAAGCAGCTCCATAGTGATAGATACACAAGCTTTCAATGTTTCTTCATCACAAGCAATGCTGATGTGTGTGTGTGTGTGTGTGTGTGTGTGTGTGTGTGTGTATAGAGAGAGAGAGAGAGAGAGAGAGAGAGAGGGAGGGAGAGAGAGAGAGACAGAGAGACAGAGAGACAGAGAGAGACAGAGAAACATAGAGAATAAATTATGGAATCGAATTGTTGGGTCAGAAGTATACACATAAGGGGCCGGGGAGATGGCTCAGTGGAATAAGTGCTTCTCTGGCAAGTGCAAGGGCCTGAGTTCAATCCCCAGTTCTGCCAAAAAAAAAGTATACACATAATTAAAATTGCCATAGATATTGGCAAATTATCCTTCAAGTATACAACATAATTGGCACTCCCACTAGCAGCAATAAGAGTGACTCATTTCCATATGGGCTAGCCAGTGTTGGGGATTCTGTCTTCTAAATTTTATCCATCTCATGGGCAAAAATGGTATGTTATTGGGCCAGGGAGATGGCTCAGTAGAATAAGCACTTCCCTGGCAAGCGCAAGGGCCTGAGTTCAATCCCCAGTTCCACAAAAAAGGTATCTTATTCATGTATTAATTTGTTCTTAAAATAATGAAGTGACATGTTTTTATATTATTGGATTTCATATTTCTGATTTTGTAAGTCGCTTGCTCCTGTCATTTGACAATTTGTTTTACATTAATATATGGCAGAAAGGAGAGGGCCTCATAGACCACATGAGGCCATAGTACATTCTTTTTGAGGGACAAGTAAACTCTTGAGATTTATGCTCACCATAAAGACAGTTCTTAAATATTGTGTTTGTTGTCATTTTGTAGAGTTTAGTAGAAAAACCATGCTAACCAACAATAATTGAGACTTTAATTATGGTCTTGTGGGATTAACTCTTGATTTATTAGCCACATGAAACATAAGATTATAGAATCATCTTAGCCAGAGACAGAAGTAAGCATTTGTTCCTCCAACATACACAGTTCACAAATAACTGGCAAAACATGGCATGATTCCTGCAAATGGATGTGTACAGGTTCAACATGTGTGTGTAGCAGGCATTCACATGTACTCCTTTGTTTTTTGAGTATGGCCAGTAGAGGAACAGAATGAGAAAATATCGTATGATCAGAGAATATCTGGAGGCTCTCATCCAGGGGCGTCTCCTAGAGACAAGGAAACAGTAGGTGTGCTCCGCTTCTGTAGTGTGCTGGTTTGGAGTGGTGTCCCCCACGTTGCCGCATGATTCAGAGAGAAGTTTCATTCTGCCAAAAAACTCTTGGATTGGCCTGGACTGTACTGAGACTGGAACTAGGTTAATGTCATTTGATTCTCAGATATTTATGAGCAGTGGCTTGTGACTGTGAATTTCAAGTGGTGATAATGTCACCATTCATTAACTTCCTATGAAACAGGGGACATACCCAAGTTAAATTTTTGTAGATACTGTCAAATTGCCTGCCCAAAGCCCATAGCAGTGGACATGCCCTTCAGTGGTAGAGTGGAGTAGAGAGGTCTTTGTGTACTTCATCTCACTTAATCGTCAAATAATAAGTTAGTAGGGGCTGCCTGGCATGGAGTCGAATGGGAATGGTGACCCCTTTGTTTGAGCAGACAGAACACTGTGACTCTAGGTCTCCATTTTACTGAAGCAAACATTGAAACAGTTAAAGGTTGTACAGCTTATAGGTGTCAGAGCTAAGACTCCACCTTGGGCTATCTGACTCCAGAGCCAGTGGCCACTGGAACTGTAGCTGTCTAGAGTGCCTTAAACCCACTGTGGCTACCTTAGGAGAGAGAAGGGGTCATCCGGGTGTGCTCAGCAGCAGCATCTCTCCCATTTCTGAGTCCAAGCAGAAGCCCTGGAGCTTCTGGATTGTTCAGCTGGTCATCTTTTAGGCATTTGTCAGTGCCATTCAGTGAGAAGCCAACTCCAGAGACAAAACAAATCAGAAATTCAGCTCAGGAAAAGACATTGAAGAAACAAATGAACTGATGCATCATGAATACAATAAGGGGTGTTAGGTGGGTGGAAATAATTCTCTTTTGATTATATGCATGAGCATTATGGGTAGAAAATGTAGAGTGCAGGCTGCCTTTTCTAAGCCTCTTCCCCCACTAGCCACAGACTGGTAAGGACCTCGCCAAACTGTCCAGGTGGTGTGTGCGCCAAGAACTCTAATCTAACTTCTTGTTATTAGTCCAAGAGAAACAGAATTACAGAGACTCTTCTGCCAAGAAAATCACATGATAATGTCAAGAGGAGATGATTTTTTGTGTTCCTACTATTTGCTTATTTGCATAGGATTGACTCATAATTATATTATAGAATTTAACTATACTGCCAAAGATAATAAAAGACTTCTAACCGAAATTTCATTTGTTTTCTCTGTCTCCCATCTCCAAATTTGGACAGACATGCTTTCACTAAAAGGCAAAAGACTGGATTTTTATGGAAGAGGTGACACACATGTAAGCCTGACCAACACCGTTCCTGAACTCAGCCGATGTACAGCATGCATTGATCTGGTGTTCAGGGGTGACACTTCAAGTTCTTGGATAGCCTTCTCCTATATTACTAATAACCGCTTCCGCGGCAGAGAAGACATAGACCTTGGACTTGCAGGGAACCGTCAACAGCTAATAATATACAACTTGGGCAAGGCCTTTCATATCAGTTACCATCTAATTCCACTTCAATGGCACACAATATGCTTGATATGGGATGGTGTGAAGGGCAGATTAGAGCTCTTCCTGAATAAAGAGAGGATATTGGTAATCATGGATCAGCCACACAACCTGCCACCGAATGGGACTCTGGTCCTAGGACACTTTCGGAAGAAAGGGGTTGGCCACCTTAAACCTTTGATACCTCGCTTTACTGGCAGCTTGTACTACTTTCAACTCTGGGACCGCATCCTGGAAAACGAAGAATTTATGAAGTGTTTAGGTGGAAATGTAGTTAGTTGGGAAGCAGATGTTTGGCTTGTCAACAAGATCATCCCAACTGTTGACAGGAGATTGCGCTGTTGTGAGTAATTTACCAATTTTTCTCTTCAGCAAGGGTAACATTGCTACGGTACCACTCAGCTTTCTACTTGCAGTAATTACTCTTAGATCAAGATTGTCTTCCTCCAAAGAGACCAATGTTGTCACAATTTTATCATCTCCTTTGTAGTGTCTAGTAAACATCATTTTCTCTTACCTTTTATTTTTATCTCATTTCAAACCTAAAGAAAATTTGCCAGAATAACAGAATTTGCGTAATCTTTACTCAGCTTCCCCAAAGATGAATGCTTTTCCATTTACTTTATCATTCCATGTACCTGAATTTCTCACTTCTCTTTTCTCCTCTTCTGCCGACACACACACACACACACACACACATACACACACATGGGCGCGCACACGCGCGTGCACATCCACGCAAAATTTTTGTTTCTGAATCATTTGAGAGTAAGTTGTCTGCATGGCCTGATTTTTTTTTATCACTAAATATATCGGGTGTATTCCCTGAGAACAATGAATTCTTTTGCTTAAGCCTAATACAGTGATCAAAATCAGTTTAGCATCTATACAATATTAATGACTAACTCACAGTTCCTATTTATAGTTAGCCAATTGCTGTAGTAATTTCTTTTATAGTTATTTTCTTCTTACTTGATCTAGAATCTAATCTGAAACAGACTCTACCTCAGAATTTTCTTGCTTTTTGGAACTTAGACATTTCTAGAATGCAGTCTAGTTATTTGGTACAGCATTTCCTAATTTGGGCTTGTGTAATGTTTCCTCAGGGTTAGGGTGAGTATATGCTGTGTATTTTGGGTAAGAACATCTCAGAATGATGTATTCTTCTCAGTGTATCTCATCAGTAGGCACGTGGTGCTAAGTCGTTCCCCTATTCATGATAATAACTCTCACCATGTGATTCTGATGTCCATCAAATTTCTCTGCTCTGAAGTTATTATTTTGGTAATATTAAAAAATTTTGAAGGAGATATTTGGAGGTTAGGTAAGTATGTTTTACTTATCAAACTTTTGTCCAATAATTTTATACTTAATGATTTTTGTCTGAGTCTTCTTAACAAATCATCATTTTGCTACCATTATAATGATAGTGACTCAGGGCTGGCCAAATTGCTCAGTGGATTGAAGTGCCTTCAAGCAGGCCCACAGCCTGGAAGTTCAATCCTTGGCCTGCCATGCAGGCCCCACCCCAGGGTGCACTGAGAGAGCAATTGAGCCTGGGCGTGGTGGGGCGTGCCTGTAATCCCAGCTCTTGGGAGGCTGTAAACAGGCGCATCACTACAAGTCCAATCTAGTAGTGAGACCCTGAATACCCTGTAGATCCTTCCCTAAAACACAAAAATAAATAAATAAATAAATAAAATTTAAAAATATATAATGATAGCGACTCAGACAGAAATCATTATAATGGTGGCAAAATGATGATTTGCTAAAGAAACTATTATTTTCTACATTTATTAGTTGAGATTCTATTGTAAGTAAGAATTTTCTTCCATTTTCACTTGTTAATTAATTCACATGTTTTTTAATATAAGTAGGATATCACAGAAATATTTTATTTATTAAGTTATAGTCCATTACAGTGTTTATTTTGATGCTCAAATTGGCCCAAATTTGGCCAGTGGGAACCCTTCAATCTTGTGCTCTTTAGATATGTTCTATCATTCCTTGATCATTTTCTTACACAACAAGATGTCCCAGGCTTATCATGTACCTTTTCTGCTCCATCATTTTGCCGGTGAGGTTTGGTCCCTTTGAATTGGAATAGTATTTACCAACAAGTCACTTTCTTGTGAGTATCAACATGACATTGAAGAACTATTTATAATGAAGTTCTTGCAAAAAAGCCTCTGCTTTCTTGAAATTATACATACACTTTTCTCTTCTTTAGGTTCTAGAATGAAATAAGGATTTTTTTTGTACCAGGGATTGAACTCAATATTCTACTGAGCTATCTCCCTGGCCCCAAGGATTGTTTTTCTTTGTACAATCCTTCTGTTCCCTCATTTCCAATCCTCTCCATCATCATCAGTAGCAGCAATCTTTAAGTATGGGTATCCAATAATAATACTAATGATAATAATAACATCAATATAGGATTTCTCTCCTTTCCTGGGGTGTTCACATACAGCAGTATTATTTAATGATAGTATGGATTTTGGGCAAGAGAGGTTAGGAAGGGAATGGGGTTACATCCAACCCTAGGAAGGCTTTCACAGACTGTGGGGACATGCGTTCATCAATAATCCTGATGCTATTTGAGTTAATGGCAGAGACACATTGCAGATCATTTCTGTTTCTTTGAGATCAGACTAAAGCAAAGGAATAGGAAAGCTATTGCTTTATGCTGCTACCTGAGGATACTTGGGTTGTATCTTTTTGAGAACTTGAAAATAATTGAGGCAGTCCTAGCTGATTCAAGCTAGAGATTAGTAGCTTAAGCCTGAACAGTTTACACAAAGCAGTTTAAAGTAATGTCATCTGTGGTTTGAGGAACTGGAAGTATGGCCCTGGACAATCACATGCTTTTGGCAGTGGTCTTTAAAAATCTAATATATCCAGGTAATTACCATGGCCTTTTCTATCACTTGGCAGGTAAATAGCTCAACCTAATTGATGTGTTAAATTGCTACACAGATTTCATTTATTTTGCTCTTTGGTACATTTTAAAAACATATAATTCATCCCCTTAGTCTAATTCAGTCCTTATGGACATAACACACAAGTAATCCAACAGAAGAAACAGAAGAAAATGCTGTCTAATATGACTGAATCAAAAGAGTAGAAGACATTCTTCTTACTATTCAAGTTTCTTCAAGTATTCTTCCCATGCCTTTGAAAAGGAGTTCCTTTTTTTTCCCTTCTTCTTCTTCTTCTTCTGTATTTAGGACAGGATCTACAGGGCCTACAGGGTCTCACTACTTAGATTGGACTGGTAGTGATTCTCCTGTTTTCAGACTCTCAAGTGCTGGGATTTTTTTCTTTTTCTGTATTTTAGGGAAGGATCTACTGGGTGTTCAGGGTCTTGCAATTAGATGGACTCAGTGATCCTCCTGTTTACAGTCTCTCAAGAGCTGGGATTACAGGTATGCACCACCATGCCCAGTCTCAATCGCAGTCTCAGAGCACCCTAGGGGCAGGGCCAGGTCGGCACGCCAGGGATTGAACCTCCAGCCACTGCGCTCTGCCTAAACAGGCATTTTCGTCTGCTGAGCTATCTGGCCGGCCTTTGAGCAGGAGTTCCTAACCTGAGGGTCAGAATGGCCTTGAAGGACTTCACAAAACACTTAAAATTGTACTCAATACTCTAAAAACTGCAAGGATTTTTTTTCCCCTGAGGTAGAGTCCATGCTAGTTTTCATGACATTGTAACAACAGGACAACTTTTAGTAAGTTGTTCTCATGTGCCAAGTATTTTATAGATGAGGAAAGAGACGCTCAGAGAGATTAGACAAATTGCTTAAGAGCTCCAATCAAATAAGTAGTAAAGCTGAGGTTTGCGAAAAAACACGTCAGCTTGCAAAGCCTGTCTTTTCACCCTCACACCGTGAAGGATCATCCGAAGGGAACCCGTGGCCCCAAAAGGTATTGAGCCATTCTCCTAGAAGCTTCCTTTACAAGGAATTTCTAACAGTGACGACCCATTGTGAGGGATTATGCTACCGGCTGGAGTCACTGCCGGCCTTGCTGCTGAAATATATACAATACCATAGGACTTCTACTTGAATCTTAGGCGTGCAATGTCCAAGAGAAGGGTGACAATATGGAAATAAATTCTATATTATATATGACATATTAGGCTTTTAAAGGCCACTGTCAAATATATTATGAAATTTATAAAAGTTTTATAAATATAAATATTTTCTATTTTTTGTATTTTAAGGAAGGGTCTACAGGGTGTTCAGGGTCTCACTACTAGATCAGACTCATAGTGATCTGCCTGTTTACAGCCTCCCAAGAGCTGGGATTACAGGTGCACACCACCACACCCAGTCTCAATTGCCATCTCAGCATGCCCCAGGGGCAGGGCCGGCACAGCAGGCCTGGGGATCGAATGCCCAGGCCATTCGCCTGCTTGCAGGTGCTTTAATCCACTGAGCTATTTGGCCAGTCACATAAATATAAATATTATAACATGTGTAGCCTTAGATTTTGCCTAATTGGTATTTATAATCTACAGAAGGATTATGACCTTCAAAATAAATTTTAGTGAGCACATTGGTGCATACCAGTCTCTGTAAATCTATTTACAATTAAGAAGGCTTTTGGGGAACATTTGCTACAAAACAGAAACCATATCTGAGTTTACTAAGTACTCATTGTAGTTGAGCTGTCTCAAGAATATTTAAATAGCGCAGTAATAGTAGTAAAGGTGTTAGTTGCTAGGAATTTGAGGGTCATTTAAAATCTTTCCTTTATTTAAAAAAATTACAAGCACAATACTTATGGTTGTAAATAAAATACAGTTAAATGATACAAATGTATGTGAAGTATATAGTAACCCGTCTTCCATCTTCTCCATAGAGTTGTCTACTTCCAAAGACTTTCTTATGGGTTTATGACTATGTTTATGTGCATCTGTGTGTGTAAATGAAGCAAAAACAATGTGCATATGTACATGCACATGCAATTTGATTTGCTTTAATAGTATTATTATAGACACATCAGCACACTTCAAACTATTTTTACGGCTGTTCATATTTCATCTTATAGATGTAACCTAATTTATTTTCCTAACCTACTAGTGATGGATATTTAAGTTGTTTTACTTTTTATAGTTATAAATAATGCTAAAATAAATTTCCACATATATATGCTTATCTCTTGGCATACATGGAAATGGGCTTTCATAGGACACATTATTAAAAGTAGAATTTCTCAACAAAATCATTTAAGCTTTTACAATTTAATTTATCATTTTACTAGTTATATGATTAATTAATTGTTCTTTAAAATGAGTCCTTAAAGTATAATTAATAGATAAACACAGTAAAACATTTTAAAGATATGAATTCAAAATAAAGTTTCCTTTCATTTCAGTCCCTTACCTCAAGTGCCTCTTGCCCAAAATATTTATTAACAATCTCTTAGGCATATTTGCAGAAAAATGTAAATGTCGGATTTACAAGTAAATGTTTTTTTTTTCAGTTGGGATCATCATATGCACAGGCTTCTGCATCTTTTTTTTAATTTAAGAATACATTGTGGAGATATTTCCATACCTGAAAACATAGAGCTATCTGATTATTTCTGGGCGTAGTGTTTGAATAGAATTATAGAATAAGGATATGCTCTAATTTTTTTAAAAAAACTTTCTTTGCAAGATGTTAACCATTCCTCTGGGTTTTAGCTGTGATCAAAGTAACAAGGAAACTTTCCCGTTTGGTGATGACAGAAATGTCTTAGAGCAATTGTTAAGGACTGATAACAAATTAAAGTCCTCATAAGATATGGTGAACACAATTTCCTAATCTAAACCCAGAGACATGATCCAAAAAAAGAATTTGTTCTGACTGTGAATACATGAAGATGAAAAGTTTTCCAAAGACATAAAGGCTAAATTCTCCTTTCTTATACATTGAAGCAATCTTTTATATTGAAAAGAATGAAATACCATGAATAGAGTTCATCCTGGGAAATCTACACTGTATTAAAACATAGCATTCCTTTATTTGTGCTGTCATTACTCTGCTGAGATTTACTAATTAACACGCCAGGTGCTTTGAATTATTTTCTAACCTGGTTATACATAAAAATATGCAGAAATGGATTTTATAGTTTATGTTCTTTCTAAAGACCTATTTTGTCTTATTATTAATCCATCTCTCCCATTATCAGCTCTCATATAAACAGCTCCATGGAGACAAGCTCTGTAGCTGAAAGGTAATTTGGCCTTGCCCCTGTGCATCAATTCTCTGCACTACCCTCATTTTTCATCATGAAAACATAAGCATGAACTGGTTGTAGTTTGCTCAAAACTTCCTTATTTGTATTCCCCTGCACAGGGTAACATTCTCCTATAAATCCAGAGATGAAAGCTGTAACCTGTTTCTTTCTGTTGCAGGACCTATTTTTCATGCTTTCGCTTAAAGACTCGATGCAGAAACCAATTTTTTCCTTATCTTCCAAAAGATAGTCACTTCGTATTTTTGGTAGTCCACAGGCCAATCTGCTCATGGCAATTTCTGGTCACCATTATCTTTTATACATATAATCAACACAATGACGTATATTTACAAATGTCATTATTGAAATAAAAGCCAGATGTGACATTCAGGTTAGAGCAACACATAGATTTAATATGATGTGGTATGACACAATACGATAAGATACAATATGTGATATACCAAGAATCACAACCAGAATATGGCACCTTAGCAAGTGTTCTCCTTAATATTCTGTTAGCAGGTGCATCTGTTACAAAATGCCTCATAAATATCCTGCAACTCTATACCGCTGTTCTGCAGTTCTCAATGGTTACAAAAGTATACTTTGTCTAGAGTGAAAGAGCAAATGGCAATTAAGTCCACAGACCCTTGTGACTTCATATGGATTGTCTCCACTTTCACATACAGAAATAAAAACAGAATAAGTGTGGCAAACCATGGGGGCGAGACCCGTAACTTCTGTGGTCCTTCAAGTACAAATATACTTTAGATTATTATCACTCAACTACTCGGATCATGTCAGCTTTTACATTTGCTTTGTAAATGTGAATTTGTATGGAGATGATCACAGATTCACCTGTATTTGTAGATTCTTCATACACTTTACTTAGGTTCTCTTAATAGAAACATTTCCCAAAGCTACCAGAATATTGACAGTGATACAAGCCAACAATCTCATTCAGATCTCTCTAGTTTTGCTTCTGTTCATTTTTATGTGTATGTTAAGTTCTTATTTTTTTTATTTTTTTATTTTTTTTGTGTGTGTGTTCTCAGGTTGCCTTCAGTGCAGGTTTGGTTTGGCTTGACAGTCTGGGGAATCTAACCACAGCACCCTGAGGCTGACTGCTTTGTTTAAGCAGGCACTTAAACAACTGAGTTAATGGGCAGGCCCCTTTAAAGTTTTTTTTGAAAGCTTGTTTTCACAAGAAGTGTTTGTGTTAGTCTATGTGACATTTTGTGATGTTAGCAGTTATTTCCTGAAATATTTAAAATGAAATAAAATCACTCTGTTATTTAAACTTCTACAGAATTTTTTTTTTTTTGCAAAATCTTTATTTATTAATTTGGTACAGGATCTCGCTATGCAGCTCAGACTTGTAGTGATTCTGCTGTCTCAGCCTCCCCAGAGCTGGGATTACAGGTGTGAGTCACCACCCCGGTTTTGGTGGCCAGCACTGCATGCAGTACCAGGGATCAAACCTGTTTCCCTGTGCTTGCCAGGAAGGCACTTAGAGTGCTGAGCTATCTCCCCAGCCCAGACTTTTGTTGTTGTTGCAGTATCAGGGATTGAACTCAGGACCTTGTGCTTGCCAGGCAGATGCTAGGCACTAGCTATATTCCCAACCCTTAAGTCCTATACAATTTTGTCAGCAGTGTATGTGTCCAACACCAGATTCAAGGTGCTTAACAGTTCTTACAGCATGCTGCCCTGTTATAACCATGCTCACCTCTTTCCTACCCTTTCCCACCCAACTTCATGCACTGAATCCCTAATCCTGGTGACCTCTCATCTGCTCTCCATCTCTAAAATTTTGTCATCTCAAAAATATTATATAGGGGGTCAGTTGTTTAAGTGCCTGTTTAAGCAAAGCAGTCAGGCTCAGAATTCTGTGGTTCCATCCCCAGATCCTCATACCTTACCAGACCTGCCCTTAAGGCATCCTGAAAGGACCAAAAAGAAAAAAATTCTTCTGAAAAATATTATGTAAATAAAATTGCAGTATGTAATCTTTTTAAATGAACTTTTTTAAAAAACCCTAGCATCATTACCTAAAGAACCATCATTCTTATGCTTGTGAATATTCCATGGTATGGATGAATCACAATTAATATTTCTTTTTGTCACACATCTGTTGAAGGGTATTTGGTCTGAGTCCCAGTTTTTAGCCATTACAAAAACTCCTGTGAAGATTTGTGTACAGGTTTTCGTGTGAACACAAGTTTTTATTTCTCTGGGATAAATGCTTATAGTGCAACTGCTGAGATATCTGGTATCTGCATACTTAGGTTTTTTTTTTTTTAAATAAGAAATTGTCAAGTTTTTTGAAAATGTTTTTGCCACTTTACATTCTCACCAGCGATGTATAAATGATCAAGTTTCTCTGGGACCTTTCCAGTATTTTGTGTTATTTTTTATTTTAAGCAGTTTTGTAACTGTGTAGTGATATTTTAGTCCAGTGTTGCTTTGCATCTTGCTGATGTCCAGTGATGTCTAACATCTTTTCCTGTGCTTACTGTCCATCTGGATGTAATCCTCAGGGAAATGTCTGTTGTGCCTTTTGCTTTTTTTAAAAAAAAAGAAGTGAGTTGCTTTACCACTGAGTTTTGAAGTCCTTTACCACCTATTTTAATCTTTTGTTGGATGTATATTTCACAAATAGTTTCTACTACTCTGTTGATTATTAAACATTCTTTTTACATGGGTACTCATAGAATAAAAGCTTTCACTTAAAAACATCTGATTTAGGGCCTGGGAGATGGCTCAGTAGAATAAGTGCTTGCCTGGCAAGCATAAGGTCCTGAGTTCAATCCCCAGTACTGAAAAAAATACTGAAAGAAACAAAGAAACAAAGAAAGAAAACCATCTGATTTATCAAGTTATATTATTATGGATCAATCTGCTGGGGTCAAGTTTAAGAACTTGTTTAAATCCCTATATTCCCATTTTTTCTATTTTTTTTTCAAAAAAAATTCATAGTTTTTAAATTTTCCTGTAAGTCTGTGATTCATTTTGAGTTAATTTTTTCATAAGGTGTGAAGTTTAGTTAGAGATTCATTGTGTGTGTCTAGATGTCCAGTTTCACCAGCAATATTCACTAGGTTTCCTTCCTTTTATAGAGTTGATTCTGTATCTTTTTCAAAACTTGGTGAAGCCTAACTGATGAGTCTATTTCTCAGCTGTTTCATCCTTCTGAGTGTGTCTATCCCTCTGCCAATACCATGCTGTCTTGATTATTATAGTAATATAGCAAAACTTAACACTGGGTAGAGTGATTCCCTTCCCCTTGTTCTTTTGAAAAACGGGTTTAGCTGTTCTAAGGTTCATGAATTCCCATACAAATTTTACTTTTTTTTTTTTTTTTTGGCAGAACCGGGGATTGAACTCAGGCCCTTGCGCTCGCCAGGGAAGTGTTTATTCCACTGAGCCATCTCCCTGGTCTCTCCCATACAAATTTTAGAATAAGCCTGACTGTCTATAAAATACTGGGCTGGCATTTAATTACTGCATATAGGTTTGAGAACTGACATCATTACTATATTGAATCTTCCAATTTTTGAATGTGGTATGCCTTTTCATTTTTTTTAGGTTTTCTTTACAGTCTTAGGATTTTTGGCAACACGTGCTTTGTTAAAGTGTGTAATTGAGTGTTTTGTTTTCATTGGAGCTTGTTTAGGGCACAGACATGTGATTGATTTTGTTGTGTTTATTTCCCACACATTTCTGAGGATTTATTTATTTATTTATTTTACTCTGTTTTCTGTCTGTTGCTTCAGACAGGTGAATTCTATTTTTCTGTCCTCAAGTTTACTGGTGCTACTATCATCTCCACTTTCCTGTTGAACCTATGGACCAGGTTTTAAAATATTTATTGTTATATTTTTCAGTTTATGGTTTCATTTTTTTCATTTTTATACCTTTTACTTTTTTCTGAGATTTTCTTTTTTTCTATTTCAAGAAAATTTATATTTGCTTGTATGATCACTTTCATGATGGTTGCTTTAAAATTCTTAGAAGATAATTCCAGGGGCCGGGGAGATGGCTCAGTGGAATAAGCGCTTCCCTAGCAAGTGCAAGGGTCTGAGTTCAATCCCCAGTTCTGCAAAAAAAAATAATAATAAATAATAAAAAATAAAATAAAATAAAATAAAAAGATAATTCCAGCATTGGATCTTGATGTTGCCATGACTAGATTGTCTTTTCCCATTCACAACACTCATGCTTGGTATGGCAGGTGATTTTTACAATTGTGTTTTGGACGTTTTTTTTCAATTATGTTAGGAGATTCTAGGACTTATTTAAAAATTTCATTTCACTAGACATTCTATTTAAGTTTAGTACACAGGTTTTGGCCTACTTTTCTGGGTTGTGCTTCCAAATACAGATAAAGTTTGAGTGTTTTTGTAGTGTTATTTTGTGTTTGCCTCTGGGCCTCCCTCTGGGTCCTGGTAGTGTTGCTTGGGTAGGGAATGGCAGGGGTCTTCTACTGGGGAAGAGGAGTGGTAGGATTCTCCTATTAAGATCCCTTGGTTTGGCTTCGCCTGTTTCTATGGTCAGGAAAGGAGAGTCTTGGGTCATGCTTCCTCTTCCAGGCTGCCTGCTGCTTGTGAGATCCCTTTTTCTTGTGTCTTACGTGCCCTCTGCTTTGGTGTCTCTGGATGAAAGATAAGGATGTCAGGACTGCATGAATAAAATGGCTGCCTGACCCAGGACACTAGCTGTTACTGGCTCCTTTTTTTCCTCTTATGCCTGCCTGCCTTGGTAGTCAGATGGAGATGAACAATGTTTGCAGACCAGGCTGTGTTCAGCCATCATCTTGGTGCCAAGGGTAGAAAGTGCCTCTCCTGACTGTTCACTATTAGCAAGGCTTCCAGTCTTCTCCCCTTTCTGGTGGTGTCAGATTTGCCTGATGCTGTCAGAGGGACTCCTATTTGATACAGTAGGGGTAAGAAAGTACTCAGATTATATTATGTTGTTAGATTAGGAACTGCAAAGCAAAGGACACAGGATACCCTTTTATGCTGGGGTAGGGGAGGCAAGATGCCCACCATTCTATCATTCCTTTACTCCTAGGGTCTCTAATAAGTTTGTTTTCTTTTTTTGCAAAACCGGGGATTGAACTCAAATCTTTAACAGATGTGCTTTTGGTGGTCTGTAACATCATTTTCAGGATTTATAATTGTATTTAGTAAGGAAGAGCAAGGAAAAGTGGATTTATGCCATTTTGTTCAGTTGAGAAGTCTGTTTCTAATGGGTTTTGGCTACTAGAAGCTTGTGCGTGCGTGTGTGTGTGTGTGTGTGTGTAGACAAATAAGATGCAACAAAATGACAGAGATGATATGATTAGCATTGTGGCTATCCTAATCACTTAACTACATTTTCTTTTAAGCAAGACAGGTATTGTATTCATTGGGGTAAGAGATCACTTAGGGATCATGAAAGAATCTTTGCCCCATCTACAAATCACACTGAACCTAAGACAAACAAAATTGCATATGCATTAAGTCAAAAAGGACACCAATAAGTAAATTATCAAAGAAGTTTTTGCTCACTATCAGCCTGCCTTACAAACTGATGATTTTGATTATGTTTGTTAACACATGATAATGAATTGCTAAATAAGTGGTTGAAAGAATTTCTATTTTTATGGGTCCTAGTTCTAGGAAGCTACTGAAGATGGATTGGATTATCTTTACCTGGGATATGAATGATTGATTAAGGCAGACATTGTTTTAAGGACTGACCATATTTTGGGATCTCTATTGGGTTTAGGTTACCAACATGATTCTCTCCCCTAAAGTTCATGAGAACTATTTTTTTTTCCTGTATTTTAGGTAAGGGTCTACAGGGTGTTCAGGGTCTCACTACATACGAACTATTTCAGATGACTGCTGCTGCTTGTGCTGTTTAGCATTTGTAGAACTTGGCTTTTAGTATCAAACTCTGTTTCTCTTTGGCTAATGTTGGAAGAGGCCTTCATCTCTTTCTCCAACATGTATTTGTGGGTGCTAGATAATTGAGGCATTTCCCATCTTTTCACATTTCTTCCCTAAAAGTTTCATTTGTCAGATTCTTCTCTTACCAACAGTACAACTCTAGGGCTTTACCTCCAAATGAAAGGCTTGAAATCAATCTCTAAAACTTGGTTCGAAAATTCTATGGTTTTTTTTTTTTTTTTTTTTTTTAGGGGATTGAACTCAGGCCTTTGCGCTTGCCAGTGAAGTGCTTATTCCACTGAGCCATCTCCCCGGCCCCTAAAATTCTACGGTTTTAATGAATAAAGATTTGAATAGTTATTAGTAATCACTTTAGAGGTAGAATTTTACACAATGCTCCTTCTGGAAAAATCCTTGTATCTGGACTATCTTGTGGTATTGAATATTGGAAGTGTTTAGCTTTTCCTTTGTATCTTTCCTTGCAGCTAAGAATTTGTCTTACATCTCAGAAGACTCTTGGGACTTGGAATTTTCAGCAATGCTGAAACTATTAGGACTTTAGCTACTCTTAGAGACAAACTAAATGCCTTTTGCATAAAGGGATGTGCCCGACTCTTTGCGGGGCCAGGGGAAGAATGTTATGATTATAATGTAATGTTGACAGATTTAGTACTGGTTCTTAAATGTTCACCTTGTGAAATGATTAGAATAAGCCTGTCTTTGTATCTGGAAACCAGCTTACACAGTTATGTCTGGTGCCAAATTGAAAGGGGGTGCATTGTAAAGGTTGATATATGTGTCAACTTGAGACGTTCACAGGCTTAACTCAGCAGGAGCGAGAGTCCTCACTTTGTAAAGGTCCTGAGCCTGTGCAAGAGAAGGGCATGGAGATAGTGTGAGTGGTACGCTTATCTGGGGAGGGGATGACCTGCTCACAAGATCAGAGAGAAGAGGCTCCTTCCCTGCATTTTTTGCTTTTGCTGTTTTCTGCCACCTTGAATAGTTGTCCCTGTGCCATGTACCACCCTGCTTGAAGCCAACTAATTATGGGCTGAAACCTCTGCACACTGAGCTGAATAAACCTTTCCTTCCTTAACTTTGGCATCAGGGATTCTGTCTCAGCCACAAGAGAAAAGTAATCAAGATGCCAGGCTTTAGGTTAAAATGAAGCAATGTAAACTATATTATTTTTTCTAAGAGATCCTAAGAGATCTCTAGTCCACAGAATGTCACCTGATTAATGCATTTGTCTTTATTTATCTAAGTCTTATGTTCCTTTTAAAGATACTTACCAGAGATGGTGATACCAATTGTTCCACCTATGGCTCTGCCTTTTCTGATAAAAAATATCATTCCATTTTCTAATGGAGTTTCTCATTACTTGTTATAGCTTACTCTTATGGTGCCCTTTAAATGCTGCATCGAAGAAGATAACTTAGGCTTTTGTGATATTTAGTGTTTTATTTTTTTCTCCAAAAGTAAATGCACCTCAATGACTAATCACTCATAAAGGAGTGGAAATTATGAACCTTTCTATTAACAATTAGTATATTCACAGAGAGTGATTCAGGCTCTAGGATGCCACATTTCTTATATATACTAGAAGCAACACTTTAATAGAGGTTTGCAAAGCCACGCTGGAATTTTTAAAAACCCATTTGAGAAAATGAAAATCAACATACAAATAGAGTAATCTCTTTTTAGTTGCAGTCATGGATATATTTAAAAGCAAAAAGCTTGAAATAAATATTAGGCAGCTGAAATACACTGGTTTGTTAACAAGGCATAATAGAATATAAATCTCTGGTCACTGAAGCAATGTGGTAAAAGGTAAAGAATCCTGCTTTTAGTACTTTGCCTTTTGGCCCTACGAATGTGTGTGCTTTTAGCAATTCACCTATATAGTCAGTTGCAGGTTTCTGTGTGCCACTCATTTTACTTGCCAATGACCACAGGATCCTAAACAGCATCCTACACATATTTCAGAATCCCTTGATATGCAAATTAAAAGTAATTTTACTGTGCAAGACAGTGAAATAAGTTAGTAGATTATCTACTACCACAATTATTCCTAAGTCAATAGGTAATGTGCTTTTCAGGTGGATAAATTGAAAATGCTAATTTCCCTAATGTAAATATGCATGATTTTATTTTGGATGATTTGAGTTGGAGGAATATTATGGCTCAGTTTTGAATTTTACTATGCACTGTTTTTGCTTAGATGTTCCATCCTCATCCCAAATTCTACTTATCCAAGTTTGAATGGGATGTTTTTCTTGTGAATGAGGCTGCTTTCCAAATTTTCCAATTTTTGTAAATATCACCACTATTATCCATGCCCCAAAGCAAAATTTGAATTCTTCAGTTTTTATGTCTTCTTTATCTCTTAAGGACCACCATACAAGGTCTGGGGGCCGGCATGGCATGCCTGGGGTTCCAGGGCCATGATGGCATGTGGTACCGGGGTTTGAACTTGGGTCTTTGAGTTTGCCAGGCAGATGCCTAGACAGCTGAGCTATCTCTTCATCCCCACAGTCGCTTATTTAGTTAGCCTACCTTGTGTTTTTCCTTATATCAGAGACTGAGACTATCATGGTGAGAAACAGAAGATGAGGTGCTTGATCATACAGTTTAGTAAGGAAGGAGACATTATTATGTATATACACACACGCAAAATTACAGCTGTTTAAAGTGCTATGAAGAAGAAGTATGAGGTATCATAATGATCTTGAATAGATTGGTTTGAGCTGGGTATGAAGGTGGGAGAAGGTAGGACTCCTGAATAAGTAATGCATGAGTTGAGATCTGAAGGATGAATAGAATTTAATCAAATGAAGAAAGGAGGGGAAAACATTCTAAGTAGAGGCAACAGAACATGTTAACACCTTTGGGATGGAAGCAGAATGCTAAATAGTAGATGACTAAAAAGAGGCTGTGGGCTATGAAGAATAGGATTCAGCACAAATTGAAATTGGAGAGGTAATTAGGTGTCAAGCATGCAGAGCTTTACAGGCTCTATTGAAATGTTTTCTTTTTATCCTATGAACAATGGAAAACCACCAGACAGATCTGTGTGTGTGTGTGTGTGTGTGTGT
>NW_004524743.1:656326-735122 GCF_000260255.1 Octodon degus
AGAGACAGAGAGAGACAGAGAGAGAGACAGAGAGAGAGACAGAGAGAGAGAGGGTCAGAGTTGCATTTTATTTTTGATTTTAAAGAGGAAATAACAAAAACAAATTACAGGAACAAAGACATGGAACAATAAAATGGTGTATAATTTCAAAACAAGAACAAAAAATTAAAAATGGTTTTTATATTGCACATTTGTGTCTTAAACATGATTCTGTTTATGTAATGAAACAGATTGGAGGGAGTCAAGAGTAGTGACAGACAGTTGAATTGGGAGGCTACTGCAATAGTCTGGGTGGAAGATAAATGTGGCTCAGTCAGGGTGGTAAGGGATTGAGGGGGAGAGAAATTGATAGGGTCAAGAGATGCATAGAAGTAATTTTCATCAGACAAGATTATGCGTTAGCTGTGACAGATGAGTGAAAGAATAGAGAAGACAGGTAGAGAGTGAAGGCTTTGGTTTGTATAATTGAATGTGCTGTGGGGCAATTTAGTGAAATAATATCAAAAGAAGATCCGGCTTGGAGAGAATACATAACAAATTCCAGTTAAGGCATGTTGACTTTGAGATATTGATGGATTATTCAAGAGAGGAAGTCAAGGAAGCATTTGGTTATCAAAATGTGAAACTCAAAATAGAGACCTGGTCTAGAGATAGAATTTTGAGATTCATTTGTGCATAGGTGTAAATTCATGAAACCCTAGTTATGGAGAAAGGATTGAGTGAAGAGAACAGGAGGCTGGGTCAAAGTCAGCCCAGTAGAATAGAGTCTAAAAAGATGTAGAGAAGGAGCAGCCAGAAAAGGGGTAATAGTAAGTACAAATAAACTTTCTTGGAAGAATTTAGCTGTGATTGGAGGAAAGAGGTAGAAGTACCTTCAGGGAGATATAGAGTTTGGTTTTGTATTTAAAGAGTAGAATATGTCTTAAATCAGGAGGGAAAAGCTCATTAGAGAAAGGAGGTAATAATGAATGTTGTAAGGGTTCTGAAAGTGCAGGAGGTGATGGATCTAAAGCACAGTCGAATTTCTATCTGATGATTTCAATTACTTTTTCCTTTGAAGGAGGAGGGAATGATTGCCTGATAAATATGTGGGGGTGGAGTTTGAGGATGGGGAATGTGTGAAAGAATTATTGCAGAGTAGGAGTACAAATTGACCAGAGAAAAATAGTAGGATGGCTGGGCAGAGAGAAAGGCTTATTTGAGGCTAGTGGTAATGAACTTATGGAAACATTAATTTATCCTTTTGTGTGACTGGCCAACAATACGTGATTGCTCAAGCATGGGTATGAAGGAAATGGACATTAGCGCTGACCCAGGATTGCTGGAGGAATGCAAAGGAAGATACTACCAGTATCCCAAAGTCTCTTTGTCTTTGGTTTCTTCCCATTCTTTTCCATCCTGCACCCTGCCATGAAACTTACTTTCCTCAAGGACTACGCCCATTCTTCTTGCTCAAGAATCCATAGTCTTTCAAATAATGTAGTGGTTTAGAGCATAGACAATACGTGAAGTTTCTGAGACTCTATTTCTTCAACCCTAAAATGGGCATAGTTGTAATTTTTTTATCACACAGTTGGAGAGACAGCATCCAGCACTGTGCATGGCTTGTAGTAAGTGCCCAACATGCACCAGCAGCTGTATTACCTTCTCTTATCTGTGTCCCCAGCTTTCCCTTCAGATCCATACCTAATCTATTATTCCTTGTCATCATTACTCAACACACTCCCTCCCGCTCCCAGCTAGAATGTCTTTTGACTACCTCCATGTTCACAGCCATGTGTCCTTGCCTTCTTTACTCCAACCCCATCCTTTCTCAAAGGTGTTCATCTTCTAGAAGAAAGCCTCCTCACTAGCCTGAAGCCAGTTTACCATTTCACTGCACTGATTTCTCATTGCACTTTGAAGACATTTGGAGCTCGATTGTATTCTGTTGTTCATTTTATTATAAATTTCATTATTTCGTTATTTTTCTTTTAAGTATTTTTTCTCTTTTTAAAAAAATATTTCAACAATATAAATATTTTCCAATAAGATTATACATTCTTTGAGGAAAATAATCCTGCTATAAATCTATGCATTTCTCACAGGATGCAGAATTGTATTGATGGTGCTTGTTAAGTTTAGTTGGCTTAAATGGAAGGATAAGGTAGGTTGCACTGGTCTTCAAAATAGGATGCACACAGCCCCATGGAGTACACAGACAATTTGCTGGAATGCAGGAAGAAAATATTACAATTTCTACTTCTATTAATTTTATCACATCTTTTTTGACATTTCTATTTTTGTGAACATTTCTATGTACATAATTCCAATGTATAATATACTTGGTATGATATTACCCCATAGGCTATGAGTTCAAGAAATTTTAATCTTGCAGTTTCAGGTAAAAACATTTTCAATCTATAATTTTGAAAAGAAATGATAGGAAATTGACAAACTCGCAGCCTACAGTTCTTTGGGCACTTACTCTGTGCCAGGCATTACACTGAATTATATATATTTAATTTTATATTCAATTTAATTACACTTATATTCACTTAATATGAATTATATATATTATATAACATATATATGTTTATATTCACTTAAGTTGCATGCCATTTTTTAAAGTAGGTGTTATTATAACTCTTACATTTCAGAGGAGGATTGTGAAGTACAAAGAGGTTAAGTAACTGTACAGTATTATGTGATAAGCAAATGATGTAGCCAAGATTAAAAACTACACCTGTTTGAATTCAAAGCTAATCTTTTTTGGAAGATTCTAAACTATGCAATTCAATTCCATGCATAGGTATAGAACTCATCCAGTTATTTCTTATTAAGTAGTTTTGATACTATGTTTTTAAAGAATTGGTCACTTTCCTACAGCTAATCCTCTTAAATGAGTATAGTATTCTAAAAGTGAGACACATAATAGAATCTCACTTTTGGGAATGTTTGCATCTTGAGCAAAGTTACTATGAAATGGATTTCCTCTTATTAGTTATGTAACCAGAGTATAATGAAAAGTATATAGAGAATTTATAAAGTAAAACATTCTCTGAGAGAAATTAGGTAATCAAGCAACTTGATTATATCTGTGGTATTTATCTCTTAAAAATGGAAAGGAATCATACAGCTCTTTCTTGAAGAATTGTCTCTGATTTTGAACACAGTCCAGATTGACACATACTTTCTGATTTTTCAGTTGTTTCAGAAAATATGACAATTCAAGAAACAAGTACAACTTTATCACAACAAATAGAGTTGACAACTCCTTCCCAAGTTACTGGACTAAAACCACAAACGACTGTCCATTACTCTACTGTGATGTCTAAAAGCCTACCTGTATTTGTGACTGATTATGCAACCATTTCATACTCCAATGCAACAGTGCCATCTCTGGAAACAACAACTACATCAAAAATGTTAACAACATCTATAGCTGAAACAGCTACTTTTGCAGTAGACACGTCATCTACTTCCACAGCCATGACTTCACCTACCCAGAGCATATCCATATGCAATGCCACCGATTCCATGCAAATAACTAAATCTCCATCTTCAGAAAGCACAAGGCCAACAGAAATAGTGCAATCCACGGCTACTAAGACCTTTCATCCAACTACAGCTACTAACTTCCTGTCCACATCTTTATTTAGTGAGGATTCAATTGCATCTCAAACTTCAGCCACTGAATCTCAGTCAGTCATCACGAAGATGACATCTTTATTTGCAACTACTGAATCAACATCCATGTCCCCAACATCTTGGCCAAAACACAAACCTACTGATATTGCAGTATCTCCTATCTCCACTTCTGAACAGGAGTTTCTAGTGTCCACAGCTGCTGGAACTGTACCTTGGTCCATAGTAGGAGGGACTTCAGGTAAAAGTACTGGCATTAGGACTACATCAGCATTTACGCCCAAGTCTCTGCTTAGCTCCATAGCTGCTTCTGCAGATTCTGTGTTTCCTAGAAATCAGACGGTATCTACATTGGCAACAACAAATATGGAAAAAGCATTTACAATTCATTCAATGATGCCTACTGGGGCCACACCTACCATAATTACAGCAGAAACCGAATTGCCATCCACAAACTTCCAGAATATCTCTTTATCCCATGTGGAGGATGCTGTATCTACTTTTATGCCACAAGAGACCTCTTCTTTGGCCCTTTCTCCCATGAAATCCTTTCCAATTACTGAAACTCAAAGTGTACAGACAGGTTTCGATGCTGAGAGTCCACATCCAACCTTAACTCCTGGAATCACACTTGCACAGGAAATGACTGAAGCTGCACTCTCCCCTATAATCACAGGGCCAGTATACACCCAGAAGACACCCCCAGCAGGTGAACACATGTTCACTTCGATTTCCACTATATCAGCTCCCACAGTCAAAGCATTTGAACCAGGTCCCACATCTTTAACAGATGAAACGGCCCATTGGCTCTCTTCCGAGGAGAATGCTTGGACATCGAGGCCTGACCAGATGCTGCTGACACGTATTAACTCTACTACTGTACTTACATTTGTGTCCAGTGAAAATGTCACATCAGCATTCCATGTGAGTACTACTAACCCAGAAAATTCATCCACAACTACTAATCTTATCACCCCACCAGAATTTCCCACAGAAAGCAATGCCACTGGAGTCAGATATATGACAACTTTATCCACATTGACATCTCCATGGCTTGGTAATTTCTCTTCCATTTCTGGAACCACATCTGGAGCCAATCTTCCTCAATTTAAACTCACCACCTTACTAAAAACCATCCCTGGACTCACGGTTGCTGCAAATGAACTCTCTACAATACCAGGGGAGGAAGCTGTCTCACCAGTAGATACAGTATCTACCCATGCTGACATTAAACTGAATTTTTCTATCCAGGAAAGCACTTCTGAGTCTACACACACAGAATCAGATGGCACAATTGCATCTGGTGTTACAACAGTCTCTGTACCAAAATCTGCAACAACACTAAGATCCAACAATAATTTGATGACTAAAGAAACAACTTCTCATCATCTTAAAGGAAAATCAACTGTAGCAGCAATATCTGAAGTTTCCTTGTTTCCAACAGTGTTGAAAGTGACAGATGAATCAGCACAAACAGTGACAGCTTCTGTCACTCTTTCCCCTTTCCCTGGTGTAGAAAAATTGACTACCTCATTGGATAATAAAATTGCAACTGCTGAGCTTGAAGGGAGTTGGATTTCTACAACATTGATGAAAACTATGCCTACGAATTCATACAATGGAACTCCAGAAAACTTTAATTCAACCCACGCCTATCCAACACACTGGACTTCAGAGACATCTGAGGGGCCTTTAGCTCTGTCTTCCACTCCTGAGAGTACCAAGATGTTCCCTGAACCCCTTCACACTTTCACCACGAGGATAATTGGAGCCTCTATAGACAGGACAGCTAAGTCCTGGTCTTCTGCCATCTTGTCACTAAAGACTGCAGCTTCTCACTCATCAGCAACTCATATACCTATCACTCACATCTTCTCCCTGCCAGTTACTGTCTCTCCTGCCACCTCCATGGTGGTTTCTGGTGAAGCTAAGGTGACTATACCTGTAACTTCCAATCTGGCCATGGATTTTCTCACATCCATGCCCTTAAATGTTGTGAATCTTTCATCAGCTACAATGACTTCAGCATTAGTGCCACCATTGAGTCAAACAACTTCTGTGACCAATGATATCATTCCTACACAGACAGATTCAATTAATACCACTTCAGAGGCCACAGTGATGTCTTCAATGACACTCATGTCAGTTCCCTCTCAGACAGAAACTCTAGTTCCCTTGTTGAGATCCCCCATTCCTATTACAACCAAGACTAAGGTCACACTTCCCTCCACGTCAGGTGACACAGTAACTCCATCCACACACACTCTTGTTTGCTCCAAACCTGCAGCTGTGTCTTCTACTCATGCAATCTCAACTATGTCTACATCGGTAGCAACTCAACCCATATCACAAGTGGATGAAATAGCTCCCTCTACTCTTAGCTTTCCGTTCACTTTCAGTGGCAGTGGAGATGCTGCTAGCTTGGCTATTGGCACCACGGAGACTCCAACTGTTGCTGAAACAATGCCTTCACACACCTCTTCCAACAAACTTATTGCCTCAGCAGATGTCTACATTTCTCACTCTTCCACACATCTCGTAAACATGTCAGCCTCCACTCAATTGGCCACTGGCATCTCTACCTTACCTTCTGCCAAAGATGAGATGACCATCTCTCTGGGAAAAACATCTAGAACTATGGAGGTGACAGAAATGTCCCCATCAAAAAATTCTTTTATTTCCTATTCCAAGAGTACTTCATCTTTGGAAATGACTGATGCAGAATTTTCTGAGACCACAGAAGTTTCCAGCTACCAAACATACTCAGCTTCAGAGATTCCATTTGAAACTCCAACTGATGAGAATTCAACTACATCTACCACTTCCAAGGGCACCTGGACTACACCTTCCTTGACTTCAAATTACCAAGTAGATGTTCACATTTCAGAAATGCCTAACAGTCTTGGGAAAACAACTCCCCCTTCACAAGCTCTAACAAAAACCACCTTTTTGCCTCCTGAAAAGGAAAACACAAGTGCCCTTTCAATGCATACACCCAGGACTGTGGAAAAGATAGCAAATTCCTCCTCTGGGACTCACCAGGATGCTTCCTTTGTAAATACAACTTCCAGGACAGCCAACACATCAAATCCTGAGTTCATCAACTCAACTCTTTCACAGTTCTCCTCACTTAAGACTCCACCTGAGGTGACTTCGTTTACCTCTTCCATTTCAGAAAGCATACCAGCTTTCCCTAAATCCTTGTCTCCTTCCACAGCTGGATTATCCAATTCCAAATTTACAGTTGTCTCTAATAACAGGATCACCACAACTCTTTCTGTACCAAATGTACCTACACTTCTTAGGGAAACCCCTGCAGAAATGTCAATTCCTATTTCCGAGATGTCTACATTGCCAGGTGATGTCACTGCCTTTACCTTCAAAACATTTTCTGACCCTCTGGCAACAATAATGACTAAATCTTCCAAAACAACGTATCCAGGTTGTTTTAAAAGTCCCTCAGTAGCCACTTCTGTACTTATGCCTGAGATAGCTTCAATTCCAGTTAGTGACTTTACTTTCTCACCTGCAGCAGTTTCTTCAGACACTTCCACACTAATTGAGTCATTTTCCACTTCACTGTCTCCAGCTACCCCTAGGATGACTGTGACTACACAAGCATCTACATTGAATGTCACACCTGTGATATATCCCAGGCTGACCTCCAAAAGCACAGTAGCTTCCTCTGCTTCAACTACTTCAGAAATGACAGACATGTCCTCTAGGATCACTCCTACTTCTATTTCCATTCCAACGGAGGCAACTTTTCTGTCCATGAAAACCACTCCAATCACTACTATGGCTGGGCCAGTGACCTCAGTTTTAAACACTACTGCCTCTCCATTGCTCAGGACTAAGAACACTGAAGCTACTTCTTCCATTCCAAAGACAACATCTTTTCCATCAGTGCTAACAACTCTGAAGTCACCACAGGAAGATGAAGCTACACCTCTGGGCATATTATCTGGGATTACTACCAGCTCCATATCTACTGTGAGCAATGGTAGGACGACAGCTTTCACAAACACTCATTCTAGAACCCCTTCCCCTGAAACAGTGCTTTCATCTACTCCTTTAGCTAATCCTCATACTACCTTGAATATTCAGGTTTCCCCATCTTGGACAAACTCTAAGATCACACCTGGACCCACAGAAAGTATAAAAGCTACCTCTACTTACCTTTCCTCTAATACAGGAAAGATGATTTCTTTGTTACAAAATACTTCTTTAACAACTGAGTTCACAAAACGCACCACATCTGAGGATATTCCTGTTGTGTATCCTTCATGGACCCGGTCTAGTGAAACTACACCCTCTTTGATATCACTTCTTTATTCACCTCATGGTGCTGAGGCCAGGTTTTCAACTCCAAAGATCTCTCCTACATCCCAAGTGGTTGGATTTCCAGGTGTGGGAACAAAAATCACATCAAGTAAAACCCAGTCTTTGCTTATGACTTCCTGGAAAACACATAGAGCTGAAGATTCTCAATTTCCACTTTCTACCACTACTCATAGGCCTATACCCAACAAGATGGAAACAGAGACACCACACCTTGTTCCTGGGACTTTGTCACCATTGGCAGCCTCTCCTGCTAGTCTAGTCTCTAAAGATGCTATTGCTGCATCAACCAGTCCCACATCAGGAATGCTTACTACGTTGGGGACTTCTGAGAACCTTTCATTATCAACATCTTTAAGGTCTACCCCTACTAGTTGGCCTGATAAGCCACCCATACTTGAGAAAACAACCACATATGTAACTCCCAGGACTACAGTCCCACCAAATCCTCTAATCTCTATGACCACTACTTCACCCATGCTAACTTTTTTATCTAGCCTTCCTTCAGGTTCCATGCTGATGACAGCTCCTCATGCTGTAACGTCCTCTATGGCAGAGGTGTCCAAATCCACATTTCCTACTGACACGATCCCAATGTATGCATTCACTAACTTTACAAAACTACCGTTTGCTACTGGAAGCACCATGCTCAACAAAATTACTTCTACACCTACACTGGGAAGCAGCACTACTGGCCCCCCAACTTCCCTCCCTATGTCTACGCAAGTCACAGATAACAGAATGGATAATCTCACATCCCTCAAGACAACCTCCAGAGCCATTCTGACTGGCAACTCCGGTACTATGTTTCAGTCTCCATCTTTTAGTGGAATGAGTGTATCGCCCTCTACATCTGATCATCCTATATCTTTTGGTTCCATGCTTCCACCTAGTCCTACAGAAGCATCTGCATGGAGCAGAATCCCTGCTACGTCAGCTCCACCTTCTTTAATCCTTCCCAAGTCCACACTGGAGTCCCTTATCAATATAACCACTACTACATCTACCACTGCTCGAGCCCCATCTCCATTCATATCCACTGGGCTGGCATATTCTTCTACAGATGTTGTATCTTCACTAATCTCTTCCTCTTTTAAGGCAACCTGGCTGGACTCCACGTTTTCTTTTCTAACTACTAAAGCACTGACTTCACCAACTGCTAGTGAGTCCATAGGTACTGTTCCTTTATGCATGTGACCAATGTGCCCTATGTTCTCTAAGGGTCAGTTCTCTGAAGGCAGAGAAGGATAAAAAATGGTGTGAGTGTTTCTAATCTCCTTGGGGCAGTAGGTATGAGTGCCTTGTCCAAACTCAGAAGTCCATAGCTGTGTTCCCTATGTTTACTGAAATATAATCCAAGTGTATGCTTTCACTCCACATGATGTTTCTAAACCTCTTTCCACTAGTTTTGTTATCAGTGTCCTGACTCTGCCTCTGCATATGTGACAACAGATTAGGAACATCAATTGATAATTAATAAGAGAATTGTATGGTATTAGGCCTGAATATGCTTATTACATATGAGAAAATCTGAAAAGATCTCCTATCCTAAGGGTTTTGTTGCACTGAGGGGTTGAATCTAGGGCTTTTATACTAAACCATATATTTAGCCTCTTTAAATAATTTTATTCAGGACAAGGTCTCACTAAGACAAGCAAGACTTTTATTTGTGATCCTTCTGCCTCAGCCTTTCAGAGTGCTGGGATTATAGAAGTGTGCCACCATGTTCAGTTCTGCCATTTGAATTCCTCTTATGTAGGGCTCAGTCTTTTTCCACTCCGTGCATCAACCTGGCTTGGAATACTTATCCATGGTCAGGGAGTATTTGCTTTCCATGTTGTTTAAAATTTGCATGTTCCTACAACTTTTAACATTCCAGAATAAAAATATTGTAGGATACACAAGAGGGAGAGAGACAAGAGGATTGAATACCTTGAAGCTAAGTGGAAGGCACAGGAAGGAAATAAAAACCTAGCGATTTTCTTAGAACAAATGATCTTGTGAGGTTAGTGTTCAGCTTTACCATGGAATGGACAGGAAATCTGTTCAACAACAAAAGTAGATAATTTGGGTGATTATATTTTATCCATTAACTGTGCATAAATCAAGAAAATGTCAAAATTATTTTAAAAGGCAGAGCCAAAAGTGCTGTTTTTTTTAAAAAAAAAAAAAACTTGGTGCTGAACAAAGTTTAGGAATGAGAAATCACTGTTTCACTGCTTTAAAGCAGAGAGCAGTTTTGATCAAATTTACAAAAGTTAAACTTCTTGAACTAAATAAATAAAATTAACCTCCTTATTTTTAATTACAGTTTCCTTCTACAATATCGAAATGAAATTCTCTGTCTTTGATGAAGAGTCAAGGGTCCCTATTACCAGTGTTATACATGAATTTGTGAAAAATTGGGTAACATACTATTTTGGATTTTTATTGTATATGCAAATATATGTGACAAACCATGACTAGATTAAAACTATATTTTTCTACTGATAAGCCACTTTACAGATAAATGATTTTTATTTTTTTCACTGCAAACCTATTTACTCTGTAGGCAGCTCTTCAAGGATCTATTCAATCTCTCCTTCTCACTGTCAATGCTGAAAGCTTTTATGAAATGTTATTTTCATTTGTTTAGGTCTATACATTTCCCTCTATTGACACAAATTCTGAGTTTTTGCTCAGTCTTCCCATTTGGAGAAAAGAGGAGAGCTGTGATAACAAAGCCTATGCCACTGTATTTAAGTATCTTTGTTTGCTGCTTTTTAACTTTTCTCTCTTTCCAACAAAATGAGTGTTTTATTTATCCTTATGTTCCTTTCAGATAACAAGACTCACATATACACTTCAGAAAAATTCACATGTTGACATCTAAAACATTATCATTTTATGGTGCTAGGGACTGACTCCAAGTCTTTGTGCATGTTAGGCAGGTGCTTTATGACTGAGCTACATTTTTAGCCCTTCACCATGAATATTTGAGCACATTTATAGTGTCAAATATAGGTCATGCCTCATAATTTTTAACAGATGCATAGGGTTTCACTGTATGGTTGTAACATAGTGTTTTGAGCTTTTTTCACACCCAGACATCCACTGGTAGACATTTAGATGGCTTCTGTTTTTTTCTCTATTTTTTAAACAATTCTGAAAATAATACCCTTATGATAAATTTAGGGATATTTGAGTATTTTGATAGGATAAAGTCTTAGAATTGGAATTGCTGGATCAAAGGTTATAAATGTACACTTTGAACCTCTAAATAGCATGTTAGGTGAAGGAATATAGACTTAAAAATCATATATTTTGTTATTATTGTTAATAGAGTATATCTTAGAATGGATCCACAAAATGGAAAGTAGGAGGGGAACTACCTGCTCGGGTACCCCTCCTGCCCCTCTCTTGGACAGGAGTTTTCTTTCTCTCAATAAATATATTCTGCTCATAAAAAAATGGAAAGTAGGTCAGTGGTTATCAGGGAATGGGAGTAGACTGGGGAGTGATTATTTAATGGGCATGGAATTTTTTAGGGAAGAATTCTATAATTTATATGTAAAATCTCTGTAATAACCCATGTAAAATAACAGAAATATCCACCCTACATTGACACAAAAAGAAAACAGAAAACAAAGTCTTACACCAGAGAAAGGGGATAGATACACCACATTGAAATGCATTAAATGTCACTGAACTTTAGATTTCAAAATTAATTTTACATTATGTGAAGTTCACCTCAATTGAAAGCAAACAGAAAAGCAGTGTTATCACTAAATGGTCTCCCAGACAGAATTACCAACTTGCACCTTTCATCCAAGAGTGGGTGATTGTACTGGCTTTCTCTCTCCCCACCAGCATGTATTTTCAAGTATAAGGAACATGACCACGACTGCTTGAAAATGCATGTGCATATCAGTCTGCTCAGGCTGCCTCACAAAGATAGCCCAGATGGTGTGGCTTGACCAACAGGCACTTATTTTCCCACAAAGTTGCTAGGTAGAAATCTGGGATAAAGATGCCTGCAGGGTTGAATGTCTGGTGAGATGTCTTTCCTTGGCTTACACATGGCCAGCTTTTCACTGTGTCCTCACATGGTACTTTGCTGTGTATGTGTATCTCTGGTCGTTCTTCTCTCATAAGAATACCAGTGATATGGAATCTGGGTCCCACCTTTATGGCCTCATTTAATCTTAATTACTGTCCCAAGAACCGTATTTCCCAGTATAATTAGACTGTAGCTTAGAGTTTCAACATTTGAATTGGGGTGGGGGAATAGTTTAGTCTATAGCAATGGGTAAAATATAAACTGAAACACTGAGTGAAACAGATAGAATTTTTGAAAAATTTCAAAAACAATAATAAATTCTGCTTAATAACCATATTGTTCCAAGGGGGACATTGTTCAGTTAAAATAGAAGAGTGGGAATATGGAAACTGATATTTTTCTCTTTATTTTTTTACAGCTGAATTTTATATTTGAGGACAGTGAATTTTGTCTTGCTAATCTAGCTGTCCAAATTAAAAGCAGGTATGTGAATGACATCTTTTGCGGGTTGAAACACAATTTGAGGGCATTCTAAGTCCCTTGTTGTCTGGAGATTTCCTTTCTTTATACCTGGGACTTAGGGACTACCACACTTGCTGGCGCACCTTTCCTTATGAGTACGAGCTTGCTTTGGAATGAAGAAGAAATTTGTCTTATTCCTCTAGGGCACAAAGCCAACAGAGGGGGAAAAAAAGAGAAACTAAGAGGAGGCAGTAAAATTAGACTGAGTTATCTCTATTTTTTTTTTTTTTTTGTATTGGGGATCTAACTCGGGACCTTGTACTTGCCAGACAGACACTTACACCACTGAACTATCTCCTCAGCCTCTATTGTTCTCTTAATGTCTAAAATTTCATGATTCTGTTACTTAAAAAAAATCATACCCTAGCTAGGTGTGGTGGCAGGTGCCTACAATCCTATCACCTTGGTAGGCTGAGGCAGGAGGATCAATCAAAAGCTCTAGGCTAACCTAAGCAACCTAACAACTTAGTGAGGTCCTGTTTTAAAATTTTAGAAAGTAATAAAGGGCTGATTGTGTGACTCGGGCTCCAAGTTCAATCCCCCCTAGTGTGGAGGGCTTGGAGTGGAGGTGAATGCACTTTGAAGGGATAAAATGCTACAGATGGCCAATAATGAGGATTGATAGAACCTTTTCTATTTCTGAATGGTGCACTTCTAGGACTTGGAAACTCTAAAGGGAAATTGAAATGTTTAATGTGAGCAATGCACCTTGCCCACCCCTTCACGTACTCCTGTAAAGGGTCAGGAGTGGCTCAGTGGAAGAGCCCTTGTCTAGCATGTGTGAGGTGCTGGGTTCAATCTCTAGCCTCGAAAAACAACAAATTAAAAAAATCTGTGATAGCTTATTTTATGTATTCTTCTAGATTTACTAAGAGAAAAGAATCCTACTCTACAAACTGTTTAACAGCTTATGCTCTTGTTTTATAATCATGTACATCTTTTCAGGCTAATGCATGTAAATCCAGCATGTGAATTTTAATTGCATACTTTTTATTTTTATGGCTATGATATGGTATATATGTTCAATTATCCAGCAAAGGACAGTCGAGTAATTTCTACTCCTGCATATGTATTTTTATACAACCTTCTATCATCAACCTTCACGTACTCCTGTAAAGGGTCAGGAGTGGCTCAGTGGTAGAGCCCTTGTCTAGCATGTGTGACAAGGTTCTTGGCTATAGAATTGCTGAGTCAAAGGCTTACCTCTGGTTTGGTATCCAAATAATGACTGTACTAATTTCCAGGGTCCAATTGAAGCCCTAGCAATATTCATCCTGATTTTGTATCCTATATGTTTGGCACTGCATTTCATTTTTCTATAATCTTGTGATGCTTTTGATACAGAGGCACTTCCAAGGAAGAAATGGCCTTGTTCCAGAGTATTGTAAGTAATCTGTCAAAATGAATCTACTTGCAACTCATCCTATACCTGATTAGATACACAATAAATACTTTTCTATCCAAGTGTGTACAATATTATCAGGCAAGGTTCCACAGTGACAGCTAAGGTTCAAGTTACATTATTTCTTTTGGGATTGCCACAAGACCCCATCATGAAAACCATGCCCTGTTTTTTGAACTATACACGTGGCAAGTTTCTAAGGCACATTTTGTGGGGTTACAGGCATAGAGAATATCTTGGGTATTGAAAATGGTGAGTGGAATTTCTTGTAAATAAACCTGACTCTTCCAAGAGTGACAATTGTTTGCAAGACTGGTATTCACGTAACAAAGGTAAATGCACTCTATTTGTAGACATTTGAAGTAAGAGTGTGACAAAACTATCTCCCATCATCCTTGTTCCAAATCTTCATATTCCAGTGCCTCTTACCTTTAAAATGGTGCAGTCTAAAACGATTAGAAAGCACATAGCTTTTAAGATATTTAAATAGGAGATAAATATTTTGAGGATACAAAATATAATCAAACCTACATGAATTTCAAATTATCTACCATCATTTAATGTATTTACTATGATGTAGAATGTACCTAAGGAGAGTCACATGGAGAGAAAACATTCTCTCAGGCTTTCACAGAAAGCACATTGGCCAAGCAATGGCTGTGACTCATTCACATGGCTGACACTGACAAAGGTTCTACAATCTGAGGTACAGGATCTCAGGATAAATCCTGAGGGGATTTCACTGACCTTATCAGACCCAAAAGCTACAACTCTTGCTGTATAGGTCCTGCTTTACCTTGGTCTTAACCATCCAGAAGAAAAGTATAGAAACAAAATATAAGAAGTAAAGTCATGCTGTTATGCTGAGCTGTAGAGGACTCAGGTCAACAATTTCTGACATTGCCTGTCAAGCAGAAGACCCAATACTATTATGGGCTACTGGACTCTTATAGAATATTTTGCTGAGTTTACACACCTATAATATTCAAATAACAGAACTTAACAAAAAAAGGGTATACAGATGAATGTCCATTTTGTATCTGTGTATTCAAAGTGGTTAGGATAGATTTGCACTTACATTCTCTTAATGAATAGAGGGATTTGTTCTAATGGTGTTTGTAAATAGGATATCATGTCCTCATCTTGTACAGCAATTAACCACTAGGAAGAATGTATGCAATGTGTTAATTATTGAAACTGTCCTACCAATTTGATTTGAGACTCTCTCATTGCTATTTATTTCTCAATAAAGTTGTGGAAAAAAATAAAGTATTTCCTGTAAATACTGTCAGAAATTTGAAGTTTAACACATTGTAGATAACATTTCTCTCAAATAAAATGATTATGAGTTTTGTGGTCATAATCTGGTCAAGGAGCCCTGTTCCTGCACTTCCTGAGCCTTGCTGCAACTTATTCATTTGAGAAATGAGTTCAGTGACAAGGATAGAATGAGACACTTTATGGTAAGTGCTTAGCACATAGTTCAGGAACATTAAATGTTTCACTTTTTTTATTGCTACTACCGTGTTACCACTCATACCCGAACTGCTTAAATTCTGCTCCCAGTTCTGGAATTCATCAGTCATATCCTGTTGGGGAGATCATTTAACTTCCTTAAGCCTTGGCTAGAAAATGGGGTGGCAATCCTTATATTGCCCATCCTACAGGCTCAGAGAGCAGACTAAATGCATTGATGTTTTTGGAGGTGGTTTGCAGATTACAATGGGTTACATAAGTATAAAGTATAATTATGGTTGTTGTTCACAAAAAGCTCTGCACTTAATTTTGACATTTGTTTAAATATTTCAATGACTGTATCCTTTTCTCTTGCATCAGTTGGAACGGAGAGAAGGGCAAGCAATGGCTACAATTTCCCATGTACCATACAGGTAGGAGCTGGGTTTATTCACAGCTGGTACATTTAGTTCTGACTTTCTTCCCATTTAATTCTGTATGTGCAGCCTGTTGGTCAGAGTTGTTAGACAGAGATCAAAGCTCCTGGTGGTTATTTTACAGACACTGTAATTAGTCTCTTGCCTTCATGAAGTAAGTTGTTTCAGTTGGTCACAACATAGCCTGGCAGCCCGCCTGTTGCCTCTTTGTAGTGTAAAGAAAATGGGATCCAAAGTGGTTATAATTTAGGGATAGGGCAATAAAGTGTTTGCTGTGACCAATAAAGCCCATGAAATACTGAGCAGAGAAATTGAAAACGACAAAACAGCATGGAAAACATCCCTTGTCCTGTTGAGACTTGTAGCCCAGCTCTTCCTTGAAAACTGGTTATTGTTGATCTGGCTGTGTACACTATAAAAGACTTACCATATTACAAGAGAAGTCTCCTGAAGAGATCACTGAGAGCTCATGGTGCTGGGATAGAGGTTCTGCTGTAAGCAAGAGGAGAGGTTTAAAAAGAGGTTCTCTTTAGATTGGAAATTCAAAAGCTGAGAAGAGATAGGTTCCCAACGGAATGGGTAGTAATGATTAAGAATGGGCAGGAACTGAATTCACCATATACAGATCAGGTGAGAGGACAGAAGTATTTGAATTGGATATAGAGGGAAGTTTTAAGTAAGGATCTCTAACTTTAAACAACTGGCAGAAAATGCAATTGTGTTCTTCAAAAAGCTGCATATACAAATAGAAACAGAAAGAAGATATGGGTAAGTTTGTGAATCTGGAAGCTTTTTCCTAACGAATATTAGAGGAATTTAGACTATTAAGGACTTCACTACAGAGGTTGAGGTTAAGGGTGGCTCCATTCTTTTATAACATAGCTTTTAGTGATAGAAATATTGGGTGGGTCACATCTTGCTACGTTCACTTCCCTCTTCTGTAGCATGGGAGCAGGAGCACTAATGAATCAGAACATGCGGAACAAGAGCCCCACAAATGGCAGCTATCATTATCATCATTAGTGTTCTATTATAGAAATAAGCCTTCTGCAGAACACATCTTTATAGACTAATTGAGCATGTGCCTATTTCCCTTATTGTAGTGATGATGAAGAAATTGGAGACCAGAGGATAAAAGATTTTCCCTGCAATAATAAATCCTGAATACTCCAAATTCTCTGTTAATTATTACAAACTCCCAGTGAAGTCTTATAGCTAATCAGTTCAACATAACACAAAGGTTTCTGATCATTCTTTTGAAAACAGGTTTTGAGATGTCCAATTTGGGTACAAGAGAATTCATCAGAAGATCTAAAAAGCTGTCTTTAATCATTTCCTCAGACTTGCCTCTTAATAGCATATCATTTTGTACCTCTATGGACTACCAGTTCAGGCAATAGTACAGAATTTCAGAAGTTTAGGTCAAGTTGCATTCTGTTGATATAACTGCAATATTTTCTTTTCTGTCCTACTTCTCTTAGCTGTGCTTGTCAGGTTATAATAAAGGCCAGCTCCTCTTTGGAACCCACGGAATTGATCAGCAGGATCAGAAATAAAATATATGGAAACCTCACACATGGAAACTTCACACAAGATGAATTGGTGTTATTGGTAAAGTCTGACCATGTTGTAGTGAAAAAGCTAGGTAATTACTCTGGTGGGGTACTTCAGTATGAATTCACTTATGTTATTTTAAACTTATAGTGCATTCATACTTAGGAATTCTATGTTCAGAGGGAAGAGAAGTCATCTTGATGATCCTTTCCACGCCCACAGGTACTATTGTGTTGATAACCTTTCTGCTTTCAAGGGCTCATGGAAGAACAGGGTCGGAGAGTTTACAAGAGGCTGCTGGCCAGCTGTGGTTATTACCTGTTAGCAATGGCAAGTTCATCCACAGACTTGGGGAATTGCGTCTCTTGCATAAATACCTAAAGAGCTGGCAAGCTTCCTTATTACACAAGATAGATGCCTAATCATTCCTAAGTAATTGATTGATTCAACCATCCTATTTATCTTGGCAAGTAATGTAGAACCATCCTAGATTTCTCCCATGAGCATTTTCTATTCTGATTAGAAAGGCATTAATGGTAAAAGAGAAAAGTGGGCTACTGGGCCACTTCACTCCTTCGTATTGCTGCCAGCTTTCTTCTTTTTCCCCACTTGGACTAAGTCCAGACAATACCCAGAGGCATTCCTAACACAATCCTTGGCAGCAAGCTAGTTAAGAAGCAGAGGGCAGGCTGAGGCTGCATGAGCATGAGAGTGGGATGAAGGGAGACAAGTGTGGAAGGCACAGGCAGAGCGCGTCACATAGATGATGCCAATAAATGTGTTCTGAGAGTTGGAAGAAGGGACCTCTCATTCTTGTCCACAAAGGAGACTGGGATGGCTGGGCTCCTTCTTGAGCTGCTCTGTCAACACCTGAGAATGGGATTTTCAGGATCAGGTTCACACACTCACTGGGTGCTCAGCTAAACTGGCAAGTTAGCACACAGATTTAGCCTAGAGTGGCTCTCCTGCAGTGTGACAATGCCCCACATCACAACCTCGGCCTACCAGCCAGTTCTTCAGCACCAACATCAGAAATAGAGCTTCCCTGTCTATATTGGTCATGGCAGGTACACTGAATTTACTGAAGCCAGAGTCATCCCAGAGACCATTAAAACAGGAGGTGGTCATCCAGGGGGGAGAAGGGGACCTTGCATCTCCTGAATTTGCACATAACATGGATAACAATCAGTACTTTGGAAGGACAACAGGCATGCTCTAATGTTTTACTCTAGCACTGCTTTGGGGCTTGGAATTTTCCTGAAAGAATGTATACAATTAAAACAAAACAAAACAAAACTCTCCTGTCAACTGGTGATTTTAATGAAAAGCACTAACATTGTGGTTATACTGTGTGGCTTATTTAAACAAAGAGACTTTTAAAAGCTATTTTCCACAAAGCCTTGTTTAAATTGTCTGTTGGAAATAGTTTCCTCTTTTATTTGCTGATGTTTGTTTGCAATTTGATAATGATGGGTCTATAATGGATATTCATGATATTTTAAGTGTCTTTTGCCCTTGAAAATATGCATACATTTTCTCTGTAGAGCCAGGAAAGTGCAAAGCCGATGAAACACCCTCCAAATACAAAGGGACATATAAGTGGCTATTAACCAACCCTACTGAGACAGCCCAAACTAGATGCATAAAAAATGAGGATGGAAACGCCACTAGAATCTGGTATGTACTGGCCAACTTCTAATTGCTAGTTCACATACAGAGAGATCAGCTTAGTCTTTGGAGGCATGAGCCAATGTCATTTGTGTGGTCACACTCCCTCCCTTCTATCTCTCCTGCTAGTCTTTCACCGTTTGAACTTAAACATATACATGCAACATAGTAAGAAAAAAACTCAAGAAAGTGAAAGGAAAAATTCACCCCTAATTGCATCACGTGAACACAGTTGTTTTGAGGCTGGCATTTTTTCCTGGTCTAACCTTTGTCTGTGGGCTTTTAAGTTTTCTGCAATGGCAGTCACAGTTCTCATACCCATAATGTAATTTACCCTTTCACTCAATGGTTTATCAAACATTTTCCATGTTTTACATTCATCTTCTTAATGATCATTTTGAAAATCACTTCAGATGCTATCGTGTTGGTGGGCCATAATAATTTACTAAATCATTCTTCTATTGTTGAATTTATCATTTTCCTTTTTCAAATCATCAGCCCTTTCTTCTTACTCTTGCTGTTAATGGTTTATGCCATTAACTTAAGTGGGCTAGAGCAGAAGGCCCCAGGTTTTCAAAGGGCTCTTTTACAAAGCCACATCCCGATTGCCTCCCACCTTTCCCTGCCTGCACCTAATCAGCCGACAAGGCAGGCAGCCTTGGCAGCTGCAGCGACAGCTCTCACATAGAGCCTCTCTTCCAATTCCATTGCCTGGCGCAGGCGCCTTACTGGTCCTTGTCTACTATTAAAGCAGTCATTTTGCCTTCTGCCCGTCCGCTACCCCCATCTATTACATACTGTTGCCAGCATGATTTTCCGAGGCGCTAGATACCACCTCATCATTCATCTCCTCAAGAATGAAGCCTGAACCCCAGAATATAGTTTTGAATGCTGCAGAACCTCTGTCCTGCTGTCTGGATTTCTTCCTTTACCTTATGCTATAGCCCCAAAGACCATTTGTTATTCCAGGCTCACTGGCTCTGCTCATGAAGTTTGTTCAGCTTGGAGAGGAGGCAGAGTGGGGTGGGGACAGGTGCCTCTGTCTCTGTCCTTTGGGTGGTAGGTTCAGTTCAACTGTTTCTGAAAATAAGTTCTCCTGGCTTGGTGGTTTGATAGGTTTAGTTTTATCTGTAGAAATTTTCTCCTCATAGTTAGTCTAATTTTAGAGAAGTTACACTTAGACTGCAAGACTACTGAATTGCAAGCTCCTCCGGGAGGGCTGGGACCTGCCCTGTTTTCCCCTGCTGCCTACCATTGTTGCTGGAGCAATGAGCTTGCTTCCTCATTTACACTAGGCTAAGTAGGATGAGGCCCCCAAGAGGGTGATTGATACAAGCCAATGAGCTCCACAAGTTTCTATACTGATCACCTTGACAAACTGGACATGCTGAGCTAGAGATGGCACTTCAATAGGCATTTCCTCTTAGAAACAGGGGAAACTGAGGGTCCAACCTCACAACTAGAGGACCAATGTGGCTGCCTTGACTCTTGGTTAGCTGGACATTGCCGTGCCCCTCCCCAGCATTCTTACTTGCTCATCCCCCCACACTGTCACCCTAGAGCGAAGTGCTCTTCACTTTATACAGAAGGATTGGGTTGCCATCTATATTTTCTGGGAAGGGCGCTGGCTGTGAGCAAGGAGGCAGCCTGGGAAAGGTCTAGCTACTCCTTCACTACTTGCTTTAACACTCTCCCTGGCTCCTCTTTGTTTTTTATTTTTTGGGTGTTTTCTCTCTTTTTTTTGGGGGGTGGAACCGGGGACTGAACTCAGGCCCTTGCACTTGCCAGGGAAGCACTTATTCCACTGAGCCATCTTCCGGGCCCCTGTTTTGTTTTTTTTTTAAAGAAAAATCTGGATTTATTTTTTTTTAATTTTTTATTCATTTTAATGAGAAAGAAATAGCAATGAGACAGTTTCAAAACAGGTTGGTAGGACAGTTACAATAATTAATTCACTACATATTGTTATCTTCGTAGTAGTTATTCAGAGGACAAGACACAGACATGATATCTTGTCTAAACAATATTCGTACAGACCTTTCTTCTCATTGAACTAATAGAAGGTAGCTGTATGTCTATTCTAACTATTTTGTATATAAATACAAATATATATATATAAGTATATATAGATATATATACATTTATATAAAATACATATTTTTTTCCACAAAAAATGGTCCCTGGCTCCTCTTTGAGAATACTGATGCCTTTAATTTGTCCCTTTCCTCTTTTTCAGTTCAATCAGCATCCAAACAGGCAAATCTCAGTGGGCAAAACCAAGGCTTAAGCAATGCAAGTTGCTTCAAGGACTTCCAGATAAGATTGTGGATCTCGCTAATATTACCATAAATGACGGTAAGATTGTTTGGTACACATTAGTGAAACTTCAGTTAGATTTCCCAGTTGACCTGAGGCCAGAGAGCATTCAGGCAGATAATAATTTGGTTTGAGAATGTAAGTAGTTCATGGTGGTGGAGTTGATGGGAGGCATGAAAAATTAAGACTATCGGGAATTTTGTTTTATTTCATAAATTTTTACTAATTTTTATGTTTCATTTTAGTTTTTACAAGATTTAATAGGCAATACTTTATATTGCTCAATGTTTAAAAAAGCAAAGAGGACATATGGTGAGTCATCTCCCTCTCACAGGTGACCTTGCTATCCAGTTAGTATCCACACTGACAGAGTACCCACTTCTGAGCTTAAGTAGGTACATTCTCCATCTTTT
This sequence comes from Octodon degus, assembly GCF_000260255.1. Lineage (NCBI taxonomy): Eukaryota > Metazoa > Chordata > Mammalia > Rodentia > Octodontidae > Octodon > Octodon degus. Next base: position 678,101 of record NW_004524743.1, read on the forward strand.
TTCTGTACAAACAGGAACATGCCATACACATTGACCTGCATCTAACCTTTTTCTCTTGACAACATATTGAAGGGGTTATTATTATCATTATGGAAACAGCTTCCTCCCCAATTGCAGTATCCTACATGAGTGTACCACCAATGTATTTATTTGCTCATAATTTATTTATTAAATCAATTTTAATAGATTTACAAAACCATAAAAGGTGTATGTATTAATAGAGTACCTACCATGCAATTGCAGAATGCTCAAATCAGGGCGATTATATTTCTCTCCTCAAGCATTTGTAATTTCTCTGTGGTGAAAATATTCAAAATCATTTCATTTAGCTTTTTGAAAGACACAGTAGGTAATTGTTTCGTATAGCTCCCCTGTTGTGCAACAGCATGCCAGGGCTTCTTATCCCTGTCCAAAGGCATGGAGTACCAACTGCCCACCAGTCCCCCATCTCTTCTCTGACTAATGCTTCAATTCATTTGTTTGAGCTGATACCTATGTATATTTAGGTTTTAATAGGACTTTCATTAAAAATACTGCAATAAAACTATGATCAATTTATATTTTTATTATCAGGAAAATAGTAAAACATTAAAAAAAATTTTGTTGGTGTGTAAAATATTTTAGACTAGCATTCTCTGAGTAGCTGATAATAAAAATCCATGCCAGATACAGAGGCACATGCACATAATCTCAAAATTCAGGAGGCTGAGGCAGGAGAATCACAAGTTCCAAACAAAGTTACAAACCAGCCTAGGCAATTTAGCAACTTAGTGAGACCCTGTCTTAAATTTAAAAAATAAGAAGGATTGGGGATGTAGTTTTGAAGCTGGCACTTGCTTAACTTACAAATGAGAATACTAAAAACTCACTGTTGTAATAATATGTTATACATATTTCACAAGTTTGTGCAAGTAGGGTATACCATTTCATGTTGTAAAAAATGCTCTTTGGGCCGGGGAGATGGCTCAGGGGAGTAAGCACTTCCCTGGCAAGCGCGAGGGCCTGAGTTCAATCCCCGGTCCTGCCCCCCCCCCAAAAAAAAAATATATATATATATATATATATATATATACTACGCATATGTATTATAATCTTGACTTTAAAAAATGCAGATGATTGTAAAAAATGCTCTTTGTAGTAGTTGTACCAATTTATACTCCCATTTGCAAAGTATTAAAATTCCCTTTTTACAGTGGTTTCATCAGGCTGGCCAGATAGCTCAGCAGATTAAAGCACCTGCTTAGGCAGATGCAGAGACTAGGGTCCGATCCTGTTGTGCTGCGCTGGCCCCATCCCTGGGGTGTGCTGAGATCACAATTGAGACTGGGTGTGGTGGCGTGTGCCTGTAATTCCGGCACTAGGGAGGCTGAAAACAGGAGGATCACTACGAGTCTGATCTGTATAGTGAGACCCTGTAGACCCTGTACTAAATACATTTTTTAAAAATAGAATGGCTTCATCAACAGATGTTTTTAGACTTTGGGTCTTGGGAAATTTGATTAGCAAAAATGGGTATCTCAATGTATTTTTAAAACTTTTTAAAGGATATAGTCACATATCATTCGTTTAATATTCAGTGGATTGTTTTTAAGTGGATTTTTAAAGCATATTCACTAGGTTGTGTAAATACCATCATTAATTCCAGGGCGTTTTCATCACTCCAGAAAGAAGCTCTAATTCTTTAGCAGTCTTTCCATTTCTCCTTCCCATTATCTCCTGGCAGATAAGAATTTACTTTCTGTTTCCATGATATTCTGGGTATTTCCTAATTTTTTTGTCATGTGGTTATAGCATGTGTCAGCAGTTAATTTCTCTTTATGACTAATTTTCTACAGATGGCTATAATACATTTGGCTATTGTTCACCAACATTTTTCCACCTTTTGGGTATTATTAACAACCTGGCTATGTACACTTATGTACAAATTATTGTGTATGCAAATAATCTTTTCTTTTATATATAACATCACAGAGTAGAGTTGCTCGGTCATATAGGTAATTCTGAATAGCTTTGGAGGAACTTCAGAATACTTTTCCACAGACATGGCACTGTTTTTCTCCACGGCTAACTCTGTAAGAAGGTTCTAATTTTCCTACACTGGTGTGAATACATATTATTGTCTATCCTTTAAGCGTTATGGTTGGTGGCAACCCATCTCCCAATCAACACATACACCATCACTCCTGTATTCTCACTTTCAGTAATTTGTGCTTTCTGTCTTTTTGTGTTGGTCAGTCTAGCTAAAAGGTTTTGACTTTTGTTGATTTTTAAATAGGGTTTATTTATTTAGCAGAATTTTAGGTTCACAGCAAATTGAACATATCTGATAGCATTCTCATATATATTTCTTGATACTCCCACCAGAGTGATATGTTTGTTAGAATGAGTAAACCTACATGGACACATCAGTATCCCCCAGACTCCAAGGCTTACGTTAGGGTTCACTATACATTCTGAGGTTTGAACAAATATATAGGGCATGTATCCACCAACACTGAATATCATCTACAATTATTTGACTGCTTAAAAAACCTCTGTGTTCCACATAGTCATACTTCATTTCCCCCAAACCCTGGGAATCACTAATCTTTTGTACGGTCTCCCTGTTTTTGCATTTTCCAGAACGTCATATAGTTGGAGGCATAGGTTTTTCCAGTTGGCTTCCTGTGCTTAGTAATAGTCATTTCAGGTTCTTCTATGTCTTGTGATACCTTGTGTCACAGTTAGGGCTTTTGCAAGGGGAAACAGTATAGTACAGCATACATTTTGTAAGATTGTTTTATAGTGACTCACCCAAAGAATCATATACAAAGAATGCAGCAAATCTGTCCACACACTAAAGGCCAAAGAATCCAAATGAGGGCCTGGATCTTAATATGCTGCATGAGTCCAGCTGATGATGACCTAGAGCTCCTAACAATGCCTCCTACAAGTCCAGCTGGAGGCCTAGAGCCCACAACAAAGTATCACGCAAGCCCACCTCACAGATCTGGGCTGGAAAGGTCCAAAGGTCAGTGATGGAAGCTAGAAAGTCTGCCAGTGGGATGAAGGATCTGTGCTAGCAGGCTGAGGGATTTGCACTGGAGCCAGGAAGCGATGCTCGAGGTAAGAACCAGAGTTCCACTGAAAAGTGACACAGGCATGCTCAGCAACGAGGTCCTGAGCTCCTCTAAGGATGAGGAAAGCTTAGTCCCCATCAGGAAAGGCAACACGACAAGCTTCTCCAGGAGTCTGAGCTGTGCATTAGCTTGCCCCTCCGAAGCCACAAAATGAAGCTCAAAGTGAGGACCAGAGCTCCCCAAAATGAACTGCAGCCATCCTCAGTGACGATGAGGTCCCGAGCTCCTCCTCTGACAAGAACAATGAAGTTCACCAGGAAAGCCAGTATGACAAGGTCATCCACCAGAACAGCCTAGGAGAACCAGCAGCTTCCAGCAGCTCGCAAAGCTTCTCTAAACAGCTTCCATAACAGTCGATACCAGCTTTTCTCCAGTTCTGTCTCTTGTGCTGCTGGCAATAATCCTCAGGTGGGCCTCTCACTGCCAACATCACACTAGTTCACTTCAGCTGGGTATAACAAGTTGACTACCAGTTGATAAACCACCTCATCTTGATAGCCCATTTCTTTTCTGCATTTAGTATTACCCAGCTGTCTGTGCATACCAAAGTTTATTTATCCATTGATCACTTCAAGGCAGTCTTGTTTACTTCTAAATTTTGACTAAAGCCTCTCTAAACACCTATGTACAGGTTTTCATATAGATGTGAGTTTTCAACTCACTTGGGCCAACACCAAGGAGTATGTTTGCTGAAGTATATCATAAAAGTATGTCTAGTTTTGTAAGAAACTGCCACATTGTCTTCCAAAGTGATTGTACCCCATTATATTACCAGCAATGGTAAAGGAGAGCTCTTGTTGCTTCATATCTTAGCGAGCATTTGATGTTGTCAGGGTTTGCATTTTGGCCATTCTACCACGTATATAGAGGAATTACATTGTTGTTTAATTTGTAGCTCCCTGTTGACATATGGTGTTGAATATCTTCATAAGCTTACTTGTGCCCTGGGTATCTTTTTTGGTGAAGCATATGCTATAGACTGGATTTCTATGCTCCTGATCCTAATGTGAAGGTATTTGGAGATGGGGTCTCTGGGAGGTTATTAGGTGATGGAAGTGAAGTCTTCATGAATGCCTTTATAAAATCGGCTGGAAGGAGCTTTGTTGGCCTTTACCATGTGAGGTTATAGTGAGAAGATAGTTGTCTATGAAGCACGGACTGGGACCTCACCAGACATCGAATATGTTGCCGTCACAGAATTTCAGTTTCTGCACAATTCTTTGGGCACAGCTCTACTGCATAGGTTGGATCTGAGCAACAATGGATTGTCAGAGCTCTAGTACCTTGCAGTAAGGACAGGGAATTGGCTTGGACACAACTGCCTTCTCAGACTCGTCTTCCTTGCAGACGATAAAAGACTTGAGATCCTTGCCAAGGAATATCTAGAAGGATTAGAAAAGCAAGCACAACTCTGATGATTCCTGGATTGGAAATCGTGCGTCAGGGCAGTAGGGAGCATCGCAGCTTTCAGTGAGCGGGTGGCAACCTGGAGAGGTCTGTGTTTCTTGCTGACCTTCCTCCTTCCAAGTAACACATTTTCTAAAGTCAAGCTGACAGAATTTTCTCTTGTGGAAGAGAAAGTTAAGCAACAGTCACAATAACAGCAAAAACCCTGTTTTGGGTGAGTTTTTTTTTTTCTATAAATCTTTCTTTATTGGAGAGTAGTACCCTATTATGTATGAATACCATTCATCTGTTGGATATACAGACTGCTTCTAAGAATTAACTATTGAGTTTTCCTGCTGGAAACTTGGGTGAGTTTTGTGCACTGAGATTTTTAGAAAATTGACTATAAAAAGTCACTATATATATTAAAGTATATAAATATGCACACATATGCCTTATAAAATATTATATATATGTTTATATGTATGTATAATGTATGTACAATAATATATAATATATAAGCTATCATGGAGTAAGAGAACAGATGGATGGTGACTATGAAGAATATAGCTAAAGATACATATTAATATAACATAAAAATAAACTATCAATTATATATTATACATATATAACACATGAATATTTTATGCTATATAAATATACTATATATAATAGAGTATAGAGTATGTGCAATAATACATGTAATTATATATATAAATTACTGTGGAGTAACAGAATAGTTGGATGGTCATTATAATGTATATAGCTGAACATACATAGTAATAAATGACATACAACTAATTTATCAGTTATATTATACATACATAATACATACAGATGCCATAAAAATATATGTAGATATACTGCAGAAAACATATGTCTTGTCTATATTAAGTGCAGTAATATATAATATATAAACTACAGTGTAGTAAGAGAACAGTTGGATCGTGATTGCAATGTATATAACAAAAACAGTAATCTATCAAGTTTGTTAGCTTTGGAGGAAGCTTCATCTTGTAAGTTATGAGCTTAACAAATAATGAGTACATTGTGAAGGAAATAAAAATGTATTCATGCAGAAATAATTTATTTTATTTCATTTTTAATCTTGCTGACAAGCATTAGATAGATATCTTGGTTGGAGAAAACCTCCTCAGTTCTCTTACTTAGATGATCATTTTTCTTAACTCTTTAATGCCACAAGGTTTACAATGATACACTTATCTCAAAGTTCTTTGAGTTCTTTGTTGCGTTCAACTTTCACTACCCACCTATTGAAGATGTACCAAGCTCTAAGGAAGTCGCCTAAGCCTTTACAAAACACTTCTTTCCTGTCTGTGTGCATCGCACCATCAGGGCAGGAGAGTGAGGAATGAAGAATGAATGATGGGGTGAGGTGGGGTAGCTCAGTGATGAAGTCTGTGTCTAGTATGCAAACCAGTCCTGGGTTCCATCCCCAGAAAGTCAAATAGAAGGACAGCAAGGAGCTGTCATTCCAGCCCCTGGAAAATGGAGAAAATACATGAAGGCATGCAGTAAAAATGTTTTTGAAGAACTCAAACTTTGGAATCAGAGTGGATTAGAATTTCTTAGTGTCTTAATTTCTTCATTTGAACAAAGGGGATAATATATAAGTGTTCATCACATAGGGCAGTGATACTGAAGCTTTTAGAGCTTTCAATGATAGCAATCAGCTGGCTGTGGCACACATGCCAGAGGTTCACCACCACTGACATAGGGCTATTGTGAGGCATGAATGGAAAAATGCCTGTATAATGCCTGGCTATTGAATCTGATCTCTAAAACGCTAAACATCAACTCATTCCCTCTTTGTCAGTTGGGGCTGGCTTGTGACTGCTTAGTACAGTAGTGGTGAACCTTTGGCTCATGTGTTGTTTTTCTTTTTAGACAGAAGATGTTACTATATGAGTTGTTTTTTTTTCTAAAGTAAAACTTCAGTATTCAAGTTTCATTGCAGTGTAGGCACTTTGCGGGTTTGGGGTTGCAGTTTTGGCACCCACCTCTAAAATTTCACCATTACTGGCTTAGTATAGTAGAATCTGGAAGTAATGACACTGCCAATTGTGAGATTAAGTTCTAAGAGAACTGGACATTTCTGCATCCTTTCTTTTGACACACTTTCTTTGGGATGCTTCTTCTGGGAAGTTAGATACCGTACTGGAAGAATCCTAGCAATATACTGCAAAATATTTAACAACCATCTTTACTGTGCTCCATTGTTTTTGCATTGCTGGGGATCGAACCCAGAGCCTTGTGCATAGTAGGCAAGCACTTTCTCCCTGAGCTGCATCCCCAGGGCTTAGTGCTCCACTTTTTAACTTCCAGGGGGTCTAGCCTTCAGATGCGTCCTGCTGAGGTTGTTACCCAACTGCAGCTGCATGACAGACCCCCAATAAAGACTGCTTAGAACCCTGAAAGATAATTGATTGTTGATCTGAACTATAAACTTTGGGAGTGATTTGTTATGCAGCAATAGGTAACTCGAACAATGACTCACAGAAACTGCTCAGTACATAACAGATATTATTTTGATTATTACAACTATTGGCCAATTAGTTGCAATTGTAGTTAAAACAATGAGGAGATATTCATTTTACCATCAGTAAAGGAAAATCCCTTTTATAACTTGTGCTCGGGGGCCTAGAATTTTGGCACAATGAATACAATTTATCCTGAGTTTCCCTGCAAAAAGTCTACAACCCCAGGTGCAACATCTGTAATTACTTTCCACAGTGTAGTTAGTCTCCCATTGGCCGGCTGTTTACTTTCATTCTGCACAGCAGGGAGGGCATGAAGTGAGACAGTACCACTGGAACCCAAGGGATCATGACGAGTCAGCTCAGCTATTCCATTTTCAACAAAGCTTGAACAATTTAATAGAAGCAATGGAAAGATTCAAGGATGAGCTCCCTACTTTTTTCTTCCATCCTTGGTCTTACTATTTTTCTGGTTTCTTTTGCCTACCAGTAGATAGATATTAACAGGGACAAAATATTACTTGAGAAACAGTTACAGTTTTAGTCAGTCCCTCCCCTTCTTCCCATCTCCTCCAGGAGAGCCCTGCCTTTGCCCACTGGGTTCCTATCTAAGCCATTGTTGGGCAGATCGGGGTAATGGTTGGGGGCAGTCAAGAGGACCTCAGATAAGATGCTTAATTTACACTGATGGGGGTGGAATTGTTTGTAGAAAAAGAAAATAAGTGAAGGAAATGAAGGGAGGAAAAAAATAGCCTACCCAGGCTTTGAGGAGATAGAGTTGGAGGTCAATTGAGGTAGGAAATAAATGCAGAGAGTTGCTGCTGGCAGTGAAGGAGAGAGGGAGGGAGGGACCAAAAGAGATTTGTGCAAAATTATTTTTCCCCAAATCTGTTGGTTGCTCATAGTTAAATGTGTCATGAATGTAATCTCTCGCTGGACATTTTCTTATTAACAGAGTATTTCTTCAATTGTTTCCCTTCACATTTTGCTCACTGGACCTGAATTTAAGTGCTTTAAGTAGAAAAACACCACAAGGAAGCTAAGCATTATATGAGTTACACTGAACGAAAATCTAATTTGTATAGTAATTGTTTAACAAGACTCTTTAAACATAGAGGTTAAGCCAATTATTTAAAAGGCATTTATGGGACAATTAAAGACTGAATATTTCATATTTATGTATACTATACCAGTTTTTCACCTTCATTTTAATTTAATTAGCATTGTGGTTAAGATTAAGTCCTTTCTTTCAAAGTTAGTAGTAATATATTTATAGATAAAATAATACGTCTGGGATTTGCTTTCTGATAATTTGGGGATAGGGCGAAGGTGGGTGACAGAGAAGGTAAGATTAGCCTTTTATTGACACTGGTTGAAGTTCAGTGACTCATGAGCTACACCGGGTTCATTATACTATTCTTTCTATTTTTGTGGATTCTGGAAAATTTCCATAATAAAAACTGAAGAAAAAAGTGGGCGAGTTAATGTCTATTGTTCTTACTGTCTAGAACATCTAAATTAATTGCTTTTTATTATGTAGTCCATATTTGCTTTTTCCTGTGGGTTGGTGGTTCTTGACAGAGAATTATAATCATGCCTCTTCATTGTGAAAACATGGGCTGTATGTTTGCTGATATTTGAGGACATGTGGAATCTACTTAACTCAATCCAATACTCAACAGCCTTAACTTAATTAGAATCAAATTTCAAGGTAATTCTTCAGTGACAAAAAGATTTCCCTGGTGTATTTTTAAAAGGGTTTAATGACTAAAAATTTGAGTTAGAGCTACCTTCTGCGACTACATGTACTGTAGAAGTTGAGGTCCGAAGTTTTCCTTCTGTAAACTGTGTTATCTTGATATGTATTTCCATTTCATACCATTTAGTTTTTAAAGGGAAGGAAGCAGACCAGCATGGCCCCACATTAGGGACAGTGACAGAACTTGAACATTTCTACTTTGTTTCCCTAGAGAATGCAGATGATGTTGCAGAGCACATTTTAAATTTGATAAATGAATCTCCACCTCTGGATGAAGAGGAGACCAGGATTATTGTGTCTAAAATAGCTGAGATTTCAAAGTGTGATGAGATAAGTATGAACTTAACCCAGATTATATTACAAATAATCACTGCTGTTTCAGAAAAGCAAAACGATTCCACCTCCCATCTGCATCAAGTAAGCAATGTGTAAGTACTGGTAAAAGAAACTATGTCATAATATTAAAGTTGCATATTACTGTATAGTCTCATGGGATCATTTCACTCCAATCCCTATCATGAAACAACACTTGAATTGTATCCCAGTGAGAATAAATTTGCAGAGCAATAGTTATGGCAAGCCAAATCTGCAATCTGTTTCCCCAACCATGGTGCTCCCTAGAGTTCTGCATTTCTATAAAATGGACCTGAGCAGTGCTAATGCCAAACCTTAGCAATCATACTAGTTACCCCTCTCTACCTCATAGCCAGTCAACAACCACCTTTGTAGGAAGCCCTGTACGCATGTTTGAAACTCTCTTAACTATTCCAGTGGAATCTATCTATTGTTCTCTGTCTCTACCCCCGAAGTTCCAGCCTCATTTTTCTCCCCTGGCCACCTTCAATGACCTCCTATCTGATATCTCTGCCTCTACTCTTGCTCCTCTATTGTTCATATTCTACATAGCGGCCAGAGTGTTCTCTTCATGCATCTATAAGACCATGGCATTCCCTGGCTGTTAAAAACATAGGTGGCATTCCATTCTAGTAAAATCAGAACTTTTTTGGGGGGGGTATTGGTGACTGAGCTCAAGGCCTGTGCACTAAGCTACATACATCCCCAGCTCCTTTTTTGTCTTTATTTTCTGACAGAGTGTCCCTAAACTTCTAAATTGCCTAGGCTGAACTCAAATTTGCAATCTTCGTACTGTAGTCTCTCTGAGTGCTGGGATGACAGGCCCAGTCTCAGAATTTCTTATAAAACCTATGAAGCCCTGAAGGATCTGTCTTTCCAAACTACATTTTTTGGGGGCCAGCTCAGCACCCCCCCAAGGACAGGGCTGGTGCAGCATGCGATGTCGGGGATCAAACCACATTCCCCTGTGCCTGCCTAAGCTTGCCTATGCAGGCGCTTTAGACCGCTGAGCTATCTCTCCAGCCCCTCCAAGCTACAATTTTATTTAATCTTCAAAACCATTTTTTGAGATGTGTGCCACTATTACTTTCCACTTTGCAGGTGAGGAAACTGAGGCTTAGGGAGGCCACTGTATTTTCCCACATTTAGAAATGAGAGGAGTTAAGACTTAGACATACACCTGTCTCCTTCTAGGGGTCTGATTGAGTGATTCCTAAACTATAAAAAGAAGGGGATTAAGACGAAACGTGAAGTCTTCCAGCTAAGAAACCCTATCAGGAAGATGGGCTTTACAGGAACAAAATAGCCTCTTCTTCATCTGTGCTTTCTGGCAGAATTCTGAAGATAATTGAGCGTGCTGGCCACAAGATGGAGTTTTCTGGAAGGACAGCAAATGTCACGGTGTCTGGGCTGGCTTTGGCTGTGCTGCGGGTGGGCCATGGTTTTCAAGGCATGGCCTTCAGCATTCGCTCCTACAAGGATGGCACAACCCCTGAGGTGAGTGTAGATCTGAAAGGGGAGCCAACCCACCAAGCGCTTCACAGTCCTTACTGACTCACTGACGTGCTTGTGGGAGGGCCAGAGGGCACTCTTAGGGGCACTCATCCTCAGGGACCTCAGAAAAATGCAAGTGGCCCAGGGAAGAGTCATGTAACTCTTAGCAGGCAAACATCTTGATTGGAACGGTGGCCACAAGACATGCAACCATGCCCCATTTGGCCTTGCGACCTGAAAGAATTTCATATGTCAGTTTATTATTTGCTGTCACCTGGAGCACTTATTATATGTTGAGCTTTGTGCTGCTCTCTCCTTTGCACGGATAAGGAAACAGAGAAGTTGTTTGTCCAGGGACACACTGCCTAATGGACAAGCCAGAGTGCAAACCTATCTTTGGCTGGATTTAAAGCTGTAGCTAAGAATGTTTAGCACAAACAAATGATAAATAGCTGAGGAGATGGATATGATAATGATCCTGATTTGGTTATTAAACACTTTCAAATTGTATTGTTTCTTCTAAGCCTGTACAGTTACTATATATTAATTATAAAAAGAAAAATTTTCTAACGCATCACGCTACCTCAGTATTTAGCAGATCATAGGCCAATAAAGTAACATTGCTCCATTTATGGGTCCAGCGTCTTTTTATTTAATGAGGTTTATTGGTACGTTTTGGATGTACACAGTGATCATATTCATCGTGGGCATCATATAATTGGTCTCGCTTCCCCATTTCCCTCTCTTCCCTTTGACCTCCCTTCCCCTCCTTATTCACAAGATTTTTTTCCACTTTATCCTTCTTTCCTCACTTTTTCTTTTCTCTTCTTTCCTTTCCCCATCCCCCTCCCTAGTTCTCATTCCCATTTGAACATTCCCTTCCTATTTCCCCATGGTACTATTCACAGTATGTATTTTACAGAGTCTGCTCACAATTAAAAAAATATAAAATTTACATATGGGAAAGGGTTCAAATCCTAAGTGAATGCTTTTTGAGTTTTGTCAAATGCATACATCTTCATAATCCCGCACTTTATCAAGCTATGGAACATCTCTACTACCCCTGAAAACGCCCCCAGCTCCCTCAGGCAGTCCCTGAAACTACAGCCCCCAGGGCCACCATGCTTTTGCTATTTGCCATCATATCTGTTTCCATCTTCTAGAACTTTATACAAATAGACTACACAAGACTTACTGTCTTGTGTAATGCTGCTTTTATGTAGCATTATGGTTTCTTTTGTACACATCCTTTTGTTTTCATAGCTTGTTCCTTTTTGTTGCTGAATAATATTCCATTCATCACATATTGTGTCTATGTTATTCTCCTGTTCATGGACATTTAAGTTTGCTTTCCATTTTTGGCTATTACAAATAACGTTACAAACATTTGGGCCAAAGTATCATGCAGATATACCTTTTTGTATGTCTTGGACAAATACCCAGACCCGGGATGGCTGTCTCATGCAATATATTTTATAAGAAACCACCATGTCGTCTCCTAAAGTGGCTAATGATGTGGAATAATTTTTTGTGTTGGTATTAGCCATTGATTTATCTTCTTGAGTGAATCATCTGCTAAAAATCCTTATTCCTTTTGGAATTGGTTTGTTTTCTTCCTACTGAGTTGTAAACATTCTTTATATATTCTAGATGCAAGTCATTTATCAGATGCATGTTTTAAATGTCTTTTCTTTGTAGTTTGGCTATTCATTTTCTCAGTGGTATTTTTGATAAGCTGAAGATTTAAGATTTCCTGAGATCTATTTATGTTTTTTCTCTTATCAATAATCATATAGGGCTTCTCTGGAAAAACCTTTGTCTACCAGCAAAACATTAAGCTATTCCCCTATGCTCTCCTGTAAAAGCTATTTGGTTTTAGCTCTTTGGTTGAAAAATTCTTTTATGTTTAGCATTGTACTCCTAATTAATTAAAATAATTGTGTATGCTAACAAGGTGGATGTTGGAGGTCGTTTTGTTGCATGTGAATTTCTAGATTTTCCAGAACCATATATTGAAGATCTTTCCTTTTATGTTATCTTGCTTTGGTACCATTGATAATTGAGTAGTAATGAACTTTAAATCTTAAATTAGTTGTATAATATATGTCTGTTTCTAAGATTTCTGTGCTGTTCTGTTTAATTTTTGTAGATTCCTCTTTCAATTAGTACAATGTCTTGGTGCTGAAGTTAGTTTGAGCCTTTCAGCTTACTCTTTTTCAAGATCACTTCAGCTGGGCTGGGGTTGTGATCTAAGCGCCTGTCTAGCAAGCTCAAGGACTCATGTTCAATTCCCGGTATCACATGCCATTCTGGCCCTGGAATCCAGGGTGCGCCACGCCGGCCACCAAAATGGGGTGTGGTGGCACATGCTTGTAATCCCAGCTCTGGGGAGGCTGCGACAGGAGGATCACTACGATTCCAAGCTGTAAAACAAGGCCCTGTACCAAATAGATAATAAATAAATAAATAAATAAATAAATTTTAATTAAAAAATTACTTCAGCTATTGTAGGCTTTTTGTATCTCCATATAATTTTTACATATTCTTATCAATTTGTGCGATACATTTGCTGAGATTATGATCAGGATTGAAGTTACTGACCACTTTTGGGAGAATTTCTTTCTTAGCAATACTGAGTCTTCTACTCCAATAACATTTATTTGTGTCTGTTTACTTCTCTCAGTGATGTTTCGCAGTTGGAGAAGTTTTGTATATATTTTGATAAATTTATTCCCAATTATTTTATTTTATTTTTTGATGCTGTTGCAAATGGAATAGCTTTACATTTGATTTTCCAACCCTCTCTTTCCCAAAATAAGATCCATTTGGAAAATAATCTACACTTAAAACTAAAGGCCAAAATCACTGGGCCCACTCAACCTACCCTTGTCTTAGCTGCTTTACAGAGTGGCCACCAAGCAAGAGTACAGTGATGGCATTCTTGTCTTATTCTTTATTTTGGATGAAAAGCATTTACTATTTGTTATTCCTATTATTAGCCATATTATTTTTAAGATATCTTAATTTGAGAAAGTTACCTTGTTTATTTTTGTTGTTTGTTTGTTTTTCCATTGCTTTGTTTAAAAGAGGTTTTCAATAAGTTGCCCAGGCTGGCCCTGAACTCTTGGGCTTTACCAATTCTCCTACCTCAGCTTCTTGAGTAGCGGGGACTTCAGAAACATACTCTGGAAAGTACCTTCTGTTTCTACTTTGCTGAAAAATTCTGTCATGAATCTTGAATTTCATCAAATGGTATTTCTGTATCTCTTAAAATAATCACTTGTATTTCACTTTAAATTAAAATAACCATATATTTCTGGAAGAAACTATTGGTAATGGTATGTTATAATTTTTATATTGTTATTTTTGATATAGTTATATTTTGTTAAGTATTTTTGCATTTCTGTTCATGAAACATTAGTCTTCAATATTCTTTGTTTTTGAAATTTCTTAATTAAAATTTGACCAATCTTGTAAAAATGAGTTGGAAAATAGTTCCACTTCTACTTTCAGAGTTTGTGTAACATTGGTGTTATTTCTTCATTAAATGCTTGATAGAGTTCATTAGGAAATACTCTGGGTCTGGAATTTTTTATGGGACAGCTTTGATAGGTAATTCAATTTACATAATGAATATAGTGGCATTCTATTTTTCTAATTCATCTTGTATATGTTTTGGTTAGTTGATTTTTCTGAAATTTTATTTCATCTATCTTGTCAAGCTTGTTGGTATTTGGTTCATGTTTAAATTAAAAAAAAAACAGCTATTGGAGTTTTAACAAGACTTAACCAACTTACTCCCTAAAAGGCAGACCGTAAATATTTTAGGCTTCATGAGACACAGATGCCTGTGTGCTGCATGTTCTTGTGTTTGTGTTTTTTCTTCCCCTAGTTCTCTTTTGCACAACCTTTAAAAAAAGAAATGTAAAATCCATTCTTACCTCAGAGCAATACAAAAACAAGCCTTGAGTAGGATTTGGTCTGCTGACTAGTTTGCCCACCTCTGATCCGTATGATAATTCCTTTCATTCCTGATCTTAATCATTTTTTTTCTTGATCAGTATAGCTAGAGATTTTTCAATGTTATTGATCCTTTCCATGAACCAAAATTTGGCATTGTTAATTTTCTCTATTGCTTGTTTTCTACTTCGTTGATATCTGATCTTATGTTTTTATTTTCCATGCTTGTAGTTCCTCTGGAATTATTTTTCTTTATTTAGCTTGTTAATGTGATGCACAGGCCATTGATTTTGACTTTTCTTCTTTTCTAATATGATCATATAAAGCTGTGAATATTGATCTAAGAACTCTTTTAGCAGTAGTACTCACATTTTTATACGTTTTATTTATTTTCACTAGCTACCAGTTTTCTCTCTCTTCTTTAATATATGGGTTATTTAGGATTGTGTTGTTCAAATCCAAAATAGTTGGAAATATTTTAGTATAATTGATTTCTTGCTCATTTTGGTAACACAATATGCAGTACTTGGTATAATTTCAGTCTATTTACATTTATTGAAACTCGTCTTATGACCTAATGCATGGTTTATTGAAACGTGTATTTTATGCCTATTTGATATGTTATAATATAATTATTAATTAAGTCAGGGTGGCTGATGGTACTGTTTGGATCATCTGTGTCCTTACTGATTTTCCTTGGCTGTTTGATTGTGGAATTATCATGCTCCCTTTAAGCCTTCAAATTTTGCCTTGTTTCTTTTCAGGCTCTATTATTATGTACATAAACATTTATAATGTTATACCTTTCTAATCTGAATCCTAATCCTAACCTATCTGTCATTATGAAATGTCCCTGTTTATCTCCAACAACGCTTTGTCTTCAGACTATTTTCTCTTATTTAAATTTTCTAAGGGCTGGCCAAATAGCTCAGTGGATTAAAGCGCCTTCAACTAGGCCCAGGGGCCGGGGGTTCAATCTCTAGGCCTGCCATGTGGGCCCCGCCCCAGGGCATGCTGAGATGGCAATTGAGACTGGGTGTGGTGGCACACACCTGTAATCTCAGCTCTTGGGAGGCTGTGAAAAGGCGGATCAATAAGAGTCAGATCTAGTAGTGAGACCCTGAACACCCTGTAGACCCTTCCCTAAAATACAGAAAAAAGTAAAATAAAACAATAAAAGATAATTCTCAGTACCAAAAATAAATAAATAAATAAAATTTCTAACTACTTGTATGTCTTCATATTGTAAGAATAGTTCTTATAGATAACATGTAGTTCGTACTTCACCTTTTAATCCATCCTGATAACATTTGCCTTAAATTTGAGTGTATAGTCCAATAATGCTTAATGTGATTGTTGATATGAGTAGAGTCAGGACTCTCATCTTGTTTAATTTTTGTCTATCCTCTTTTGGCTCTTGCTTCTCTGTTCCTCCTGTCCTCTTGTGTTTTGCTTTACTTTAATATTTATTACAATAGTATTTTACTTTTTTACAGATCCTTTAATTATGTCTATTTATATCGCTTTTAATACTAACTGGAAAGATTAAATCTTTACTTCTTGTAAAGATTTACAATATAAATAATCATATTTTCACAATTTGTACTTAGAGTTAATATTTTCCTACTCCATGTTTAATGTGGAAATTCTGAGTCATAAATATCTGCTTATACCCACTGTTCTTTAGTTTTCCTATTTTTTAATCTAGGAAGACCATAAACCCCACGACACAATGTTCTAATCATTACTTTAAAACTACTGTGTAACTTAACAAAATTCAGAGAAAAATAACCTATTTAATTTACCTCAGTGTTTATCATTTTTGATGTTCTCCATTCTTTTTTCATTGGTATCATTTCCCTTCAGCTTCAGAAATTTCAGTTAGCATTTCTTTTTTCTTTTTTTTTTTTAGGATTTCATCTAGTTAAGTCTGATGATGAATTTTCTTAGGTTTACATGCCTGAAAATGTATTTCTTCTTTATTCTTAAGGAACAGTCTTTCTTGCTATAAAAGTATATATTGGCAGATATCCACCTTGTTGCTTTGAAAAGTTTCCTCTCTCTTCTGGTTTCAGTATTTTCTGATGAGAAATTAATAATCATTGGAATTTTTGCTTCTTTGTATATGATAATGTGTCATTTTTCTCCAACTTCTTTTAGTATTTTCTTTGATTTACTGCAGTTTGACTATGATGTGTCTAAGCATGTTTTTCTTTGTATTTAATCTTGCTTGAGGTTTGCTGAGTTTCTCGAACTTGTAATATATGTATTTCCACCATTATTTTGTCATGCATTCTTTGTTCAACTTTTTATCTCTTCACCCTTGTTGAGACTCCAATTTCATGTATATAAGACCTTTTAACACTGGCTCACAAGTCCTTGATACTCTTTTCATATGGTTAATTATTTTATTTTCTATTCTGCTGGTGGAATAATTTCTATTAAT
Organism: Octodon degus; assembly: GCF_000260255.1. Taxonomy (NCBI): domain Eukaryota; kingdom Metazoa; phylum Chordata; class Mammalia; order Rodentia; family Octodontidae; genus Octodon; species Octodon degus. The sequence goes on from NW_004524743.1 coordinate 695,117, forward strand.
TTATCTTCAAATTTGCTGACATTTGTCATTGTCATGTTGCTATTGACCCCATCTAATGCAATCTTAAAAATCTAATATTGTATCGAAAGTTCTAGAATTTGTTCTCTTCTTCTCTTTCTCCTCTTTTACTTTGTCATTCTGTTCTTTCTCCTCCCCCTCCCCCTTTTCCTTTTCTTGGTTTCTGTTTTTCTGCTAGTTCCTCATTTTCCATTAATTACAAGCATATTTTCTTTTTAAATACCACAGTACAGTTATGCCAGCTTCTTTGAAATTCTTGCCTGCTAATTCTAATGACTGAGTCATTTCATGATTGATTGACATTGATTGTGTTTTCACTTTAAATTGGGTCAAAAGTTTTCCTTTCTTCACATGGCAACTGATTTTGGATTAAGTTTTAGACATTGTCAAGTTTGTATTGCGGGGACTCAATTCTTTATTTCTCTGAATACTCTTGGTTTTTTATTATACTAAGTGATAAACTTAGGTGGACTCGAACTGTAAATTCCATATCCTAGGTGGAAATTAAAAATCTCAGTTAGCTTCCTTTATTCTTAGTTGGAGTCTGTACTATACATATATGATTAGTAGATCAGGCAGATGCTTGTGCAGGGCTTATACTTAGAATATGGGCTCTCTCTCTCTCTCTCTCTCTCTCTCTCTCTCTCTCTCTCTCTCTCCCTCTCCCTCCCTCTCTCTCTCTCCCTCTCTCTTTCTCCCAAATGTCTCTCCCTCTTCTAGTACCTGTGCTTCTCCTGACCTTAATTTTCTGGTTTGTTAGAGAAGAAAGTTCGTAGGTTTTCTGTCTTGAGTTTAGATGCCATTCAATGCATTAGTTTCAGCCTAGCCTGAGACTAACAGTTGTAAAGCAGTGAACTCTCTTTTGATGTTACCTTTCTCTAAATATCTGCTCTTCTCCAGAATCTGTCCGCTTCCATTCACTTTTCTGTGTCTTCAAGTCATTGTTAAGTGATATTGTTGTTATGTGAAGGGAGGTCAAACTCTCCAGGAACTACTTAGCTGTACTGGAAGCAGATATTGATTTCCTATTGCACTCTGTTTACATACGGTGTTTTCTGTTATAAACATTAGTGGATAAACCAACCAACCAACCACCCAAACAACCTCATTTAAGTTCTTGGTGCCAAACTGCCTGCACCCTGAAACTAAATCCTGACCTTTCTATGATACTGTGTTGCTCAAGTTAAACTCATTTTTACTAAGAGAAGTGTTACATGGTTTGGGGATTTACAACTTTTTAAGAAATATTATACGTTTTCATCCCCTCATCATATAACCAATTAAATCATAGCTCCTTGAGGAGTAACACGGATAATAGGGAAAGCATACACCAAAGTCGTATACATTTTTGGTCAGCCTCTTCACTGGGTGACCTTGGACAAATCACTTAACTTCTCTGGGCCTCAGTTTCCTGGTACCATTTTACAATACACTTCTGAAGGTTGATAAAGGCGTTGAATGAGAAAATGTAAGCAAGGCTGTCTATATATGTTCTACTTTTACCTGTGATCGGCCCATTTATGACTCTGTCCCAGTGTAATTTAGATAAAATGCCTTTCACTTTCAAAATTATTCCAATACATATCAAATAATATCACCAATCAAATGAGTAAATTCTTCTGCTCATGAGTCACCAGAAAAATTATTACAGAATAAAGCTTCATTTTTTGCCCACTTTTAATGAAAACACTTTTCAATAAACTGTGAGTTACATTTTTTTTCATAATTTTAAAGAGAAACAAATAGCAATGAGAGAGTTTCAAATCAAATTGGTGGGACAGTTTCAATAATTAACACATTGCATACATTCTTCCTAGTGGTTAATTGCGGTACAAGATGTGGACATGATATTCTAATTACAAACACCATTAGAACAAATCCCTCTATTCATTAAGAGAATGTAACTATATATCTTTCCTAGCCAATTTGAATGCACAGATACAAAATGGACATTCATTTGTATCCCCTTTTCTGTTAAGTTCCGTTATTTGAATCTTGTAGGTGTGTAAACTCAGCAAAATATTGTAAAAGAGTCCAGTAGCCCATAATAGTATTGGGTCTTCTGCTTCACTGGAAATGTCAGAAATTGTTGACCTGAGTCCCCTATAGCTCAAAATAACAGCATGACTTTACTTCTTATATTTCATTTTTATACTTTTCTGCTGGATGGTTAAGACCAAGGTAAAGCAGGACCTATGCAACAAGAGTTGTAGTTTTTGGCTCTGATAAGGTCATTGAAATCCCCTCAGGGTTTATCCTGAAATCCTGTACCTCAGACTGTAGAACCTTTGTCAGTGTCAGCCATGTGGATGAGTCACAGCCATTGCTTGGCCAATGTGCTCTCTGTGAAAGCCTGAGAGAATGTTTTCTCTCCATGTGACTCTCCTTAGGCACACTCTGCATCATCAATCACTTTCCTCTTTGGCCCCATAATCTCCTTGATCAGAAAATTTGGGACACTACCGAGTTACATGCCATCCACGAAATGCAAATTAAAGCAATATTGAGATATCATCTCACCCCAGAAAGAAAGGCTATCATAAAGAAATCACTCAACAACAAATGTTGGAGAGGCTGTGGGCAAAAAGGAACCCTTGTCCACTGCTGGTGGGAATGTAGACTGGTGCAACCATTATGGAAATCAGTGTGGAGACTCCTTAGAAAACTTGGACTAGAAATCCCCTTTAAACCAGATATTCCTCTACTGGGAATTTTCCCAGAGGATCTGAAAACATCATGTCATAGGGATATATGTGTGCCTATGTTTATAGCAGCACAATTTGTGATAGCCAAATCTTGGAAACAACCAAGATGCCCATCACCTGAGGAATGTTTGAAAAAGATGTGGTATTTTTACACAATGGAGTATTATTCAGTCATTAAGCATGATAAACTCAAAGCGTTTATATTGAAGTGGATGCCACTTGAACATATACTCATAAGTGAAATAAACCAGACACACATGCGTAAATACCGTATAGTCTCCCTCGTATAAGAACTCAAAAGAAGAAATACAAATAGAAAGGTATAATACAAGTAAAAAGGAAGCAGGATCTCAAAGACTAACAAACCAAGAAAGGGAAAGGAGAAGAGCTAGGAAACATGAATAAGTCAAGCCATACAGTTATATGTAGAAGATGGGCAAGGCAATGATCCTGAGAATCTCCAGAAGATTTTTGAATCTAGCAGTTAATTGGAAAGATTCTCACCCTGACTAACTATATATACTGATACCTGTGAACTAAGCTACTGCACTGCAGATGGTAATCTGTAATAGTAGTTTCATGTGAGTTACATTTATTGCGTAGTTTGTATTATTTTGTTTTAGTTTGTCTTTTCTACTTACTTTCAGAACTATATGGGAGAAGGTGGCCTGATTTCCAAGACTGGCCTTTATTTCTGAGAATTAGGGATTATCTAATGTGCTATTCCCCTGCTATTTTTAACAAGGTGGAGCCAGTTTAAAGGAAAATAACCTCAGGGATAGGCTGGTAAAGGAAGAAATGTGTTTTGGGGTGTGTGTGTATGTGTGTGCTTGTGCATGTATGTGGGTGCATATCAGGACTATGCCTTGGATTGCAATTCTGAGTGTGTGCATGTGCAATAGGGGTGTGATAGCTCTCTGAAGTTAATTTCCAGCCCTTAGCCCTACATAGGATGCTCTTGGGTGGGGGGTGAGATTTCACTCTGATACATGAAGACTCCAGTTTTCACTTGCTGGCTTTTATTGGCAGATTTACCTAGGTGCTGTCCCACTGGAGAAGACTTTGGCTTCCATATATTTGCCTAATTCACTGAGTAACAGAATTCCTCTTAACAACTTACAAACCATCTTATTTAGTTTTTTTGGCCAAACTTCACTCTTTAAGGTAAGTTCTTGCCTCTAATAGCTGTCATGAACTGTCATATGGTGACTCACTGTAATTATGAGCTCCTGCTATTTTCATGGTGTTCTGTTTATTTTAGAAGACACTCTCTGATTGATTCTACAAGTCTTCCAGCACAACCCCTGGCCCTCAACATGAAGCAATGTCTACTTTAATGATGTTCCACAGTTTTTAATTTTCACAGGTTCTCAGCTTTGGATAGGGTCTTAAGGATTATCTAGTGACCAAACAGAGACCTTAAGATGTTTCAAAGCCAAAAGAGAACAGTATGTTCTCCTGATGAAATGTCCTTTGTGCCTGTCAGTATTTCCCTCTCAAATCTCTCCTGGCTCATCAAAGCCAACGTGCCCACTCTTGTGCACCAATTTACTTGAACCTGAATGGAGTCCAGCAGGCCACTTGTCTGTGGACATTTGTTGTTCTTTCCCACAATCTGCATGGAACCATTTCTGAGGGCTCCATCCCTCACCCCCTCTCACATAAGCAGTGGGACATGCTGATGAAGAGTTCAGACTCAGGGTCAGGAGACGGGGTGTTTGAAGCTGGCTTTGCCATATTCATCTGTGCAAACTTAGGCAAGCTGTTTAATGTCCATGTGCCTTAGTTTCCTCTTATGCAAAATAGGGTAGAATAGAATATCAGTAATCTATTTTTTTTTGGCAGAACCGAGGATTGAACTCAGGCCCTTGTACTTGCCAGGGAAGTGCTTATACTACTGAGCCATCTCCCCTGCCCAGCAATCTATTGAAGGACTAACAGAGATAATATTTATAAAGTACTTACAATATTGCCTGATATGTAAAAAGCACCATCATGATGTTTGCATTGCTATTTTAATTATCTTTTCATGGATCTCTGCCTATCCAAAGGCCCATTCCCTCAGATCACTAGCTGCTTGGAAGACAGCAATGTTTGCATGATGTTGAATACAAAATTGTTAGTATTTACCCTTATTAGCTCATCTACTCTTCATAAGAAGCTGACACTTAGTGAGGTTAAGTAATTTTACCCAAGGGCACACAGCTAGGAAGTGACCTAGCTTGGAATTAAACCCAGGTCATCTGGCATTGAAGTTCATATATTTAGGAGTTTACTATATTAAATTTCTCAGTTGTGTTAAATTTCTAAGAAGAAGAGAAAAATGTCTAAGGAGATTATCCAAAGGAAATAACTTCCAATGGTCAACTACTCATGGAGTTATTTAGGGAGATATTATTCTGCATCAATTTAAAATATACCATAACCTCACCACTTATGTCTGTATGATATTCTCTTGGCATTCCATTAGCCATTCTGCTATCTAAATTTATTCTTGTGGGCTTTGCTGAGACTCTACCCAGAGTATCTACCTGTGATTGGCAAGCCCCTGTTCTCTTCTCTGACCCCTGGACAATAGTTTTTACAGAACAAAAATATCTGTAAAAGTTAAAAATATTGGGCATAACTGTCTGACCCTTTGGATAGTCTTGGCATTTCTCTGGAAATATCTGAGATGCCATTATTTTGATCTTAGCATCTCTCCTGTTTCCAGAGAGTTGTGTTTGTTTCTTGTTTCTTGGAATGAGATAAACTTGCATTGCATAGACTTCTCACTTAATAAGTAATTTTTATTAACTAACACCTTCCACTAAAATAGAATAGAGATCTTTGCCAAAATTGGCCTATGGATGACATAGTGCCAGATGAAGAAGGATTAAAACTAGTCTGCCATCCAATCTGAGCTGGAAAGCCTGTCATTACTCATAGTACCCCATCTCCTCATTGTTCCAAGACACTGTCATGCAGACAGAGGAAGGCACTTGCTGAAGGTGACACAGGTTATTCACTTAATCATCTATTAATTCAGGAAATATTTATTGAATTTTTACTCCATGTCTTATGTTGTGTTCCATGATGGGGATCCAATGCTGAGCCAGGGAGGCATAGTGCCTATCATTAGGGAACTTACAGAGTAATAGGGGTGATAGAAACCAGAACTCTCTAACACTTACAGTGGGACCTGAGGCTTGAATTTGTGCTACTGACTGCTGAGGAGTGAGTGCTAACAAGATATGCCATCCTTTAACTCTTATTTTTTTAGTACCTGAGTCGCACCACCTTGCTTTCACACTGCTTCTTCTAACATATTTGATCAAAATCTTAATTGTCATTACACTATGTTACCCTAGAAATTGTGAGAGAGATGCCACTCTTGAACATCATATGCCTCATCGTCGACTTTTGCACTAGCTACCATTCTCAGAAAGGGGAAAAGACACAAAGCAAGAGCATTGTTGGTAGGGGCTCGGGAACTGCAGAAGAGCGTCTCTACTCTCATCTGGGAGAGCTGCAGTGGCTGTGTGTAAGAGAACTCTCAACAGACACCAGAGGTCCCATAGGAGCTGCAAGATGGGAGAGGATGAGGAGGGAAGGGGCAGGGAGGGCTCAGACAGAGGTAATGGCATCTGTAAAGGTTGGAGGCATAACAGGAAACCTTGAGTCCAGAGTACAAAGGATGGAGGAGGGAGAAATGATTTTATTCCCTTCCCAGCATGTCCACCATTTGTAGGTAAGAGAAATGAAGCCAGAGGAGAACTTAATTAAACCCTGAACCATCGTGTATGTCTCCACTATTGGCCTTTCCAACATGGAAAATCATTTCTTTTAGACTAAGTTGGGAGGATAGAGAGTTCTATGTTTTATTGGTCATTGAAAATATGAGTGAAAAAAGTTCTGTGTTCTAGAAGGACATGAACTCTGAGGCCATAGCCCCAGCCTGTGTGTCCTAGTGTTCCCTGCACACACTAGCACACAGTAGGTATTTTATCTTGTACCCACTGTAAGCCATACTTTGCTAAATGCTTTCAACACAAATATCACCTTTGGTCCTCACTCACATACTCCAGGTCCTTCTAGAACATAGAACTCTTTTCACTCATATCTTCAATGACCAAGATAGAGAAGACCTTTGGAGAAACAAGAGGACTCTGTCTAACCCTTGGGCTTTGAAGCATTAGCTGTGGCCCTTTTCACCTGCTGATTTCACTTTACATCACACTGTCCTGGGTGATTCCAGTGAGAAGGGAGCTCTGAGTCATCAGGCTGGTTTTGGATGAGCACAGTGGGTCCAGAACAGTAACTGAATAGCTTCCTAGTAGTCTGAAGGCTGCATTCACAATTCCCCATGGTCAGTGACTGCAGGGCTCAAGTGGGGTAGGGAGTGGAGGCTGCATACTATTGCTTCAGGAGTATGAAGGGATGGCATTATCTAAAAGTGACCAGCAAGTTCTTCAAGGGATGTTGTGTAGGCTTACTCACATACTCCAGACTTACTGAGCAAACCCTTAGTAGAGTGGTCTCCTCTCCCTCCTGTCTTATGCTACCCCCTCTCTGGTCTCTTTATGTGTATCCCAGAAAAGGCAGGCTCTCAGCTTGCTTACCTTCTAGAGGCTTGGTCTTTGGTGCTTTAGTTAGAAAATCTATTGTCTCAATAGGTGTATTGTTGTTGTTGCCTTTAAACCAACATTCATTAAATATCTGTTTCCTGTCAATCACTAACTATGTGATCATTGTGTATATAGGCATTGAGCTTGTTGAAGCATAAGTTTATCTGAAAAAGTCTATGTGATATCAGTGAGGACCAAAGGTAATATCTGTGTTGAAAGCATTTAGCAAAGTATGGCTTACAGTGTGTACAAGATAAAATACCTACTTTGTGCTAGTGTGTGCAGGAAACACCAGGATACACAAGCTGGGGCTATGGCCTCAGAGTTCATATCCTTCTAGAAAGGAGAGGAGTATCCTTACAGACTTCTTTCAAGTTGGCTGTTAAGCAATCTGTTTTCATCTCCAGTGAGGCTAGAAGAGAAAGTGGTTATAACTAACCCATTATAGACTTAGATTCTTCCCAGGAGAGGTTCCTTTATCCCTGCAATATAAGGATGTGGAGAATGATCAAGGTACAGAATTATTTTTATTTTGTTGCTAGTGCGGTTCTGAGTAACAGGTGTAGAAACATTGCTGGTTGGCTACACATTCGGATGTGTGGCTGGATTAATGAACTGTTGTAGCTTGGTGTCACTGAGACATTATGTAAAGACAGAAAATGAGCTGAATGATCTCTGAAAATTCATTCTTAGTTTGTGATTTTCTCTACATCTCATTACCTAATACTGTATGTAACATTTCAAAAATTCTAGATTGAAAATGAGCATGTAAGAAACTAGAAATTTAGAACCTTAATTCTTTGTTTCCATCTGCAGATCACAAATGTAACTAAAGCATTAACCTCCTATGTTGTGAGTGCCAGCATTTCAAATGCGCCCATTCAAAATTTGGCTGATCCAGTGGTTATCACTCTGCAGCATATTGAAGGAAAGCGGGTAACACATTCATTTTTATCTCAGAATCCATTGGCCTCAGAATCCCTCTTTGATTCTCCTATTAAAAATAATTGGCTAATTAACAGATATGAGTCACAGACTTAATGAAGATTGTCTGGGTAGCAGAGGAGTGTTGTAATTGGGAACTTCTAGCAATAATTCCTTATCCTAACCGTATAGTGAAAGGTGAGCATTCTAGTGCTGTGAGATTGGCAAGGAAGTGACTGAAGATAGGTGAATCTCTTGGTTGTCCCAGCACACTAAATGACATTTAATTCCATTCCTTTTTGACGTAGACAAACAATTTCATTCAAAATAGCTGAACATTTGTATTCTTTGAATTTCCATGAAGAGCATTAAAATGTGTATTAATTATCACCGAAGGACGAAAAACCATAATCATATGGCATAACATAAGGCATATATTACTAAATGATCAAATTTAGCCTTAGTAGAAGAATGAATTACTATTCCATTCTTTGATGTTAATGTGTGTCCAGTGTGAAGTCTTAATAGCTTCCTTCATTCCTAATTTAAAGACCATATGGTACAACATATTTTTCACTAGTCTTGATTATAGAAGAGAAGAAGGAAAGGAAGAGGGGGGAGAGGGAGTTAACACAGATACCAAATGAAACATTGTTAGATGGATAAGATCTCTCCGCTTGGACTGAGGCTATGGCTACAGCTCTCAAAACATTCCCAGAAATCAATGTTTCTTGCCTCCAGTGTCCTGAACATTGTAGGAGCTGATGAGGTTATAAGAGTGTTCTACTGGGGACTAATGAGGAGGCGACCCAGGCTTGTGTCCACAAGGAAAGCACTCAGCTGTGAGCCTTCAATTGCAAAGCTCCACACAGCACACCTGGTGTACATCAGTCCTGCACTGCCTACCCAAGACCTCCTCAGGAAACCATGGCCAAATCACACGCTGCCAAATATTTGAAAAGAATATATAACACGTTATCATGTTATGTTTTTCCACTTGAGTTAAATGAAATACATCTCACAACCAATTTACTATGGCCCATGTATGTGTGTGCGTGCATGTGTGTGTATATAACTACTGTCTGAAAAAATATTGAAAAACCTTGTGTGTAATTGTTATTGTGCCATAACCATCACAAAGAAAAGGTATTTTATCTCTGAATTCTCCTTTCCAGAACTATGATCAGGTTCACTGTGCCTTTTGGGATTTTGAGACTAACAGTAAGTATTTTTCAATTGCCCCCATCATTTTTTCTGCTTACCAGCTGAAATGGGGAATTCTGCTGAATTGCAGCTTTAGCAGATCCTCCAGAACATTCGGAATGACCAAGGTACAGGATATGATTGTGATACCAGCTTAGGGCATGGAAATTAGGGAAAAAAAGTCTGTTTTGATAAGACTTATTAGGAAAACCAGAAAAACCATACAAGTCAGGGGTAAGTAAAGTTGGAAGAAAAAAAAATGTGGCTGGCAAAATACAGAGTAGGCTTGAGCTGACTGAAGAAAGTGGAGGAGTGGTCACCTGGTTCCTTATCTGAGAATTCCCATAGGGATTTGCAATGGCAACTATTTCTTTGTTCTTTTATCTCCTCACCCGGGCAGGTCATTTACTCTTTCAATCTTTTTATCTTTGAATAAATGAGACTTCTCTGTTGATACCTGTGGGCCTTCCACCTTGCATAAGCATGAGTCTTTGATGATAGTAGGAGAAGATACTGTAGATGATCATTGCTGACTGGGTTTCTCTTAGACTTGCCAAATGCACTGGAATCTCTAGAGATAACACCAACTCTCAGAGAATCCCCCCATGGAATCAATGTCCCCTAAAATGCCATAGCTAGCTGTAAGCAGAGTCTTCCTACTTGTGGAAGCTCTGCCTTGGAACTTTCTTTTTTTCAATACCTTTAGGATTTTGAAAAGAATAAAATTCTCTTTCCATATGGCTCCCTGGGATACCAGAATGAAGACTTTTCCTTTGTGACAAACAAAAATAACACTGTCCTGTCCTGGTCCCTTCCAAGTCTCTCAGAAAGGGAATTCTATAAAGCTATGAGGGTTTTTTTTTTCTTCCGCTGCTTCAGTCATTTGATCTCTGTGTGGTCATTAATGCTGATTCCTGGGATACCCCAAAGGTACCCTTTGTCCCTGCCTCTGGGCTTTGTGGGTCTAGAACTTCTACGATCTAAGGGAGTTGTTCCAGATGGACACATCCTAACTACAGTTGGTTACCTGCCTTTGGATAACCCTTCTGGTCTAATGCTACTCTGGAGATTCTACCCTGCTTCTGCAGTAAGGCCGAAGGTCTCCAGGTTATGGTCGATGAGAACTGGTTCTAGAACCATAAGCATGCTCAGGAGAAACTGAGTATGTGTCAAATAGACCAGATGCTCTCATAAGCCCCCAAGGAGCACCACTCCATGATCTGGCTTGGACTCAAAACACCTGAGTCCATCTAAATTCTGTATCGAACTGATTATTTCAGATATCTAATCTAGTCCCACCAAAGAGGCTCAAGTGTCAGTGCATATTACTCAGGTCTATATCCTTCAAAAACTGTAGATCTGCCTGCTCTATTTGTTGGCTGCTTAATCAAAACTGTCACTCCAGCATGATGACAGAACTATTGTTCATGAATAGCATATGTCACCATCTGTAGAGGTATGTTACAAAAGCACGAAAAGTGAGAGTCAAAGAAGTTAGGCCATTTATGTAGTGCCCTTAAAGTCAACTTGCTGTGTTAGACTTAATTTAATTTTGGTGTTTATTATACCTCTATCTTGTTATCTTAACAAACAATGATATTTATGATACACATGTGGATGGTACATATAATGAAAAGTTAAACATTTCTGAGAAATGCAAAATTGCTTTGAAATTTCCTTCTGTTTCCTTCAGATGGGCTAGGTGGATGGAATTCATCAGGCTGCAAAGTAAAAGAAACAAACATAAATTATACAGTCTGTCAGTGTGACCATCTCACCCACTTTGGAGTTTTAATGGTAAGTTGTGTCTTTGTCACTCCTGAAATAATTTTGGCAACTTTTATGAGACTCAGAACAGAACTATATACATGAAGTAAGTCATTGAAAAAAGGTATGAGGTGGAAAAAAGTTCTTTCTCTTATTATCTTCTCCAAAGCAGGACAGATTGAAACAAATGTTGATTTTTCTTGTTATAAAATTAATGTTTGTGCCAGGGAGACGGCTCAGTGGAATAAGCACTTCCTTGGCAAGCACAAGGGTCTGAGTTCAATCCCTGGTTCCACCAAAAAATTAATGTTTGCTTTTTAAATTTCAAAAAATACCAAAAAAGTCACTTTAATCTCTGCCCTGAGAGATCACTATCTTTTCTTATGCATATATAAACGTAAATTTTTATTTTATGAAATGAGGTTAAGTTTTTATACTTGCTTTTTTCACCTAACCATATATATTGTACAACTTTCTGATAGATATGTGTCAATCTAATTCAATTCTAAAAATACACCTGTGGTATATCATTATGTGGATGTACCAAAATGAATTGAACCAACCCCTCCTGACAGATGGATGTTTTAACTGCTTACTTCCATTCTGACTATTTCTGTAGGATGAATTGACAGAAGTAGAATTTCTGGAATAAAGGATATGATTATTAAGATTTTAAAAGGTTAATAGGTATTATGAAATTGCAGTATATGAAAGAATATGTTGTTTAAGTTCTTTTTAAAATAATTTTATTGAGAAACAAATAGCAATGAGACAGTTTCAAAACCGATTACTAGTACATTTTCAATAATTAATACAGTGCATATTGTTGTCTTAGTGGTTATTCATTGTACAAGACACAGACATGATATCCTGTCCACAAACACCATTAGAACAAACCTCTCTATTCATTGAATTAAGAGAATGCAGCTGTATATCTACCCTAACTATTTTGAATATACAGATACAAAATGGTCCTTCATTTGTATCCCTTTTTTTTGTTTAGTTTTGTCAGAGAAGGGTATTCATTGTCATTTAAATATTGTAGGTGTATGAATTTAGCAAAATAATCCAATATAGTCCAGTAGTCCATATTAGTAGCGGGTTATCTACGGGACTGGCATTTTCAGAAGATGTTGACTTGAGCCTTTTACAGCTCAGCATATTAATGTGGCTTTACTTTTTATACTTTGTTTTTATACTTTTCTGCTGAATGGTTATGACCAAAATAAATGTTTAAATTCTTGTAGCATTATCTGATCAATTTGCATGCTCAGGCTTAAATCCTCAGCATCACTGTTAACTTCTCCTAGTTCCTGTACCCCCTATGATCCTATTTAGCACCAGGACTTGCAGAGTTCGCTTTTTCAAATGGCTCTCAACCATATGGCTTCTTTACCCACACATGAATACTTTCCTAGTTCCCTTAGATTATTTCACTATGTACTATGATCTGAATATGCCATGTGTGAGTTTTTTCTTCAACTAGTGGTAAGCTCTTTGAAGGATGAGAGTCTGTTCATTTGTTTCTTTAAAAGTACCAATTCAACAAATGAAAAGCTCTTAACTGACGCTTGTCACATTGGTGAGAATTTTGTTTGTCTTCCCCCAAGTTGGCTAGAGCATTACACAGGAGCCAGGAGACAAGAATTCATGTTTCAGCTCTGTCAGTAGATAGCTTTGTGATTTTCTTAGGGTTGTTTTACTTTGTTTGAACATCAGTTTTTCTTCACAAATGTGAATGGTTGAAGAAGGCCATGGTTTCTCAATCTTGACACTGCTGATCTTGTGGTCAAATAATTCTTTGCTTTGGGGGACTGTCTTGGGCATTATAAGATGTTTAGTAACTTCCCAATACAAACTGGTAGCACCTGGTCCAGTAGTGACAGCCAAACATGTCTCTGGACACTGCCAAACGTCCCAGAGGGAGCTATAAATTGAAAATTATCAGAGTAAATCAGTACTTTCTGACTTTTTAGAAATCATAAATCTCCATGACCATCTGATGAAAGTTATGGACCTTCTTCCAGAACCAGTGCACTTATATATTGAAATAATTTTGCATGGCATGTCAAGATTTTTTGTTCTCAGGTTAAGAAATACATAGACTATATAATCTTTAAAGTCCACCTAATTTTGTGAGAGTTATTTAAGATCTAAGGAGAAGGAACATTTTTCAATGTTCTGTGCAATGTTTTGGGACGCTCAGTTCAGATAATGATTCATTTTGCATCCAAAATTTAGATCTATTAGCTTGGAACATGTTAAGTGTGGAACGCGTTAGTGACAATGAAACCAAGGACTAAGTGTTCTTCCAACGCTGCTGCTTGCCGTCTGTGTCCTGTACACAGGAAGTTGCACTAGGCATAGTCAACAAACAAAGTATGGTCTTATCGTATATCCATCCACATGATCTGGTTGTGTGAGGACTAAAGCAGCAGTGTTGTATATCCTGGGAGCCAACTGTTAGCACTGGAACTGTTTCCCCATTACATTGTGCTGGTGACTAGTTCAATGCAACACATATCATGATATTCCCTAGGATTTGTCCAGGTCAACAGTGGATCCAGTGAATGAACGGATATTAGTAATTATAACGTACAGTGGATGTGGCATCTCCTCCATTTTCCTGGGAATTGCAATGGTGACATACATAGCTTTCTAGTAAGTTGGTATGACTTTGCTCTTAGTAAGTTTAATTTGGTTTGATCGATTTTATTGTCTTTGTAATCTTGTTAATTTCATGAACAAATCACAAAATAGGAGGATGTCTGATCCATTAGATTATGAAGTAGTTAGGTTAAAACAGAACAAAACAATTGTCACTTCTAATAAAAGATTTTAAGTGGATTTTTAAAAGTAAGGGGTTGCAATAGGAAAATATTTTTCTACCAAGATAAAGGAATACTGAACATAAAAAACTGGTAATTTGAAGCTCATTAAAAATAAGACCTTTTAAGACACAATTAAGATAATAAAAAGGCAAACCACAGATTAGAAGATATTTAAAATGCAATATCTGACAAAGAACTTTAACAAGTATATAAAGAACTCCCACAAACCAAACAAGACAGACAGCACAATTGAAAAATAGAAGAAAGAGCCGAACAGGCACCTTTACAAGAGAGGTTATCCATGCCTGAGCCTAACTTTTTAACCAAATGGACAATAATTATATGATAAATTTCTCAGTATGACTACTCTCCAGAGAAATATTAGTCAAAACTACAATTATATATTCTTATGCACCCAATGGAGTGGCTAAAGTTAAAAACACTGATAACTGTGTTCACAAGAAAATGAAACAACTGGAACTCTTATATATTGCTAATGAAACTGTAAAATGGCACAGGCACTTTGGTAAACTATTTGTCAAAACCCACCAAAGATAAATATATGTCTAGGCAATACCTACTAAGGACAAATATACATTTAGCCACTGTCTCAGAATTTCACTCTTGGGTGTATAATCAAGACAAATGTGTGCCATGTGCCTGCGCCCACCAAAATATATCCACAAGAATATTCATAGCAGCTTCAGTTATAGAAACAACCCAATTACATTACCAGTTGGTTCAATGAATAAACTGCAATATATTTGTAGAATGGAGTACATACAGCAGTAAAAATGGCTGAATTAATTTTATACAATGTAACACAATATCTCAATCTTATAGACATAGAAATGAGCAGAAGCTAGAAAAAGAGAGGTAGCATAACTAGGCATGTCATGCAAACCTGTAATTCCAGCATTCAGGGAGGCTTAGGCAAGAGGATCAAAACTTCAAGTCCAACCTGGGCAATTTAGTAACTTAGCAAGATACTGTCTCTAAATAAAAACTAAAAGGCACAGGAAATGTAGCTGAGTGTGAAGGCACCGAGTTTTATTTCCAGAATACACACAAGAAGGAGAAGAAGTTTATCAATAAAACTTTGAAAAAAAAGAAGGGGAAGAAGAAGACAAAAAAGAAGAGAAGGGGGTGGAGGAGGAGAGGAAGAAGAAGGAGAAGGAGAAGGAGAAGAAGAAGAAGAGGAAGAGGAAGAAGAAGTGAAGGAGAGAAAAAGAGGAAGAAGAAGGAGAAGGGGAAAGGGAAGAGGAAGAAGAAGAGGAAGAGGAAGGGGAAGGGGAGGGAAGGGGAAAGGAAAGTGGAAGGGGAAGAGAAGGAAGAAGAAGGGAAGGAGGAAAGAGGAGAGGGTGAAGTGTAGGAGGAGAGGGTGGAGAGGGAGGAGGGTAGAGGAGGAGAAGATCATATTATATGGTTCCATTTGTATGATACTAAACACAGGAAAAATGGAAATTGTGGAGATAAAAGTTAGAATATTGGTCTGGTGGGGATTGTTGAGGGACAAGTGTATAAAACCTTGTGAGGTACTAAAAATGTTAAACTGAATGGAAGTTCCACAGGTATGTGTATACATGTAAAAATCCAAGTGCCTTCTTAAGATCTGCACTTTACAGTTTACCTCAGTTAAAAAAAAACACACTTTTAGAATATGAACATTGCAAAACTTAAATCAATAAACACTAAATCAAGATTGTAAAAGAAACGAAGAGGAAAATATATGTCTTTAAATTTGGAAAACACTAGGTCAGTTTCTACAAGGTGAACTTGTGATCTCTTGGTGAAACTTTAGGCCAGGATTTCACAGTGCTAAACATTAGGATCTTTCTAAATGCTCATGTTACTCTAGTAGATGTGATTTCCAGTCACCCTGCTATTTGGTAATACATATATCCAGCCTATTAAACTGATGATGATAAAGTTGTAAAGAGAAAAAAGAAAAAAGTGGCTAGTTGAGAAAGGCTACTACAGTATTGATATTTTTAGTGAAGGTCATTGTGCTTGGAATACTTTGACTCTACTTGGGAAGAGGGTAGAAGGACTCCAAATATGAGTATATGTAAATTTGATGAGCAATCTTAATAGATGATTCTCTATTCCTGTATTATACATAAGATGTGGCAATGTTTAAGTTAAAAGGAGACCCAGCCTAACTCAATCTTGTGCTGTTTCTTCCAGCAAACTTAGGAAAGATTATCCCTCCAAAATCCTGATCAACCTGTGCACAGCACTACTAATGCTGAACCTAGTGTTTCTGGTCAACTCATCATTGTCATCAGTGCAGAATGTGGGCCTCTGTGTCACAGCTGCAGTGGCACTTCACTACTTTCTGCTCGTTTCCTTAACTTGGATGGGCCTGGAGGCAGTTCACATGTATTTTGCTCTAGTCAAAGTCTTCAATATATACATTCCAAATTATATCCTTAAATTTTGCCTAGTTGGCTGGGGTAAGTATATCTGACGTTGTCCTCAATGTCTGTCATTTAAGCCTGTGTCTTTCTATTTTAGTTTTATGCTAGTCTGCCTTGTGCTGCTCTAACAAAATGTTGGAGACTGGTTAATTTACAAAGACAGATGTAGCTCTTAAATTCTGGAAGCTAGAAAGTCAGGATCAGGGCCCTGCATCTGTTGTTGGCCTTCTTGCACTGTCATGATGTGGTGGAAGGCATCACGCAGAAGAGAGTGGGGACAGAGCATGTTTTTTATAAGGAACCCACTTCTGCGAAAAGAAACCACTCCTGAAAAAACTGTACAGCAGTCCCTTGGTTTGCAAACTTAACTTGTTTTATGATTTTGGGAATTAGGGTCTGTGTTGGGGTTTCTGTGGGAAAGTTGCCTATGGCCACATTTGGCACCCAATGTGGATTTTGTGAACAGAAGCAAAGTTTTGCCTAATGCTTTTCTTTGTGAATCAAATTATTTACAAACAGAAGCATTCATAAAATGAAGCCTTATTGTATTAATATGTTCATGAGGGCCGAGCCCTTATTACCTAAGCAACTCTTAAGGAGTCTACCTATCAATACTGTTGCACTGAGAATTATTATGCTTCCCCCACATGGACCTTGGGTGTTTTGTTTTATATGTAGATGTCCCCCAGAGCTCATGCCCTCCTAGGTGGGACTTTGAGGAGGTGACTGAATCATGGGGATTGATACGCATCAATAGGCTAATCACTGATGTATTTATAGTTAAATGTGATGTTGGGAGATAAAGTCTGGTTTGAGACGTGTCTCAGTGGTGGCATGGCCTATACAGGTCTAGCTTTCTCCCCTCTCCTTTGATGGTTGTCTGCTTCCTGACTACCATTCTATGTACCCTTTCTCTTCTTCGATGCCCTCTGCCATGCCACCCAGCTTTGGAGCCAGCTGATTCAGGACTGAAACCTCTACAGACTGTGAGCTAGAGTAAACCTTTCCTTCTTAAGGTTTCAGGTGTATAGCATCGTGTCTCAGTGATAAGAAAGTAGCTAGGACATTGGGGAACACATTTGCTCTACAACAAGCTCCATCAGACAAATTACTTGGTACAAAAATCTGTTAATAATGGAGGTAAATATACATTGCTTTGCCAATGTTCAGGAATACATCATCTCTTTACAGATTGCTCTATAAATTTAACTTTTAATTTTTGTGATGAAGACTTGTTTCACAGATATTTATTGAACACTTCATTGTGTGCTGTGTGAGGTTCTAGATCTGCAGCAGTGAACCTATCATATTTTTAGCTCTTCTTTTACAGAAGTTACAGGTACAACACATACTTGCTGACATAAGAGCTAACACTTAGCGCTTACATATGACAGATGCTAGATGTTCTAAGTGTTTAATATGCTCATTTAGTCCTTACAATATGTCTATGGGAAATATTACCAATTAACAGAAGAGGGCAATGAGGAGTACAGAGAAGGTAATTTGCCAAAACTTACTAGGAAGAAGTGGAACTTGAACTAGAGTGTCTGTATCCATCATTGGGACTTTTATCCTCTAAGATCTTGCATATTGCTTAAGGAACAGGGAAAGAACTTGAAATGGGTGAAAGGGTGTGTCTTAGTTATTTTTCTCATTACTGAGACAAAACACCTACAAGTTAATCAGGAAAAATTTATTTAGTGCAGTTGGTAGAGGTTTCAGTCCATAGTCAGCTGGCTCCAAGGCAGGGGGGCATAACAGAGGGGCATCACAGAGGAGAAATAGTCCATGGCAGTGTGGGTAGGAGGCAGCAAGCAGCAGCAGTTAACCTGCATTTCCCTTTTATTCTATCCAGGCTACAAACATTTTGGATGGTGCCTCCCATACCCAGGGTGGGGCTTCTGTTTCCACTAACTCCATTCAGCCACAGTTCAAACTATGCTAATTCCAGTTAGTGGAATTACTAATTTTTAGTACCACACACCCTTAATCCCAGGATCACACACCCTGTGAGCCAGGCAGCTCCAAAAAGCACCACCTAAGAGTGCATGAGGCTTTGGGGGAACATCTACATACAGGGAATAACAGGGTGTCTGGTCAGCCATGACCTAATGATTACCAAATGTCAGAACTGTTTGGTCTTGGAAAAAGCAAAGAATATTTCTTAATATAAATGTCATTTTATTGTTTTACTTTCCAGTATTTTAACTAGCATGGCCAGTTCAACTCCTTTTTCTCTTCCTCCTTTGTCCAAAGGAATTAAGTGTGCCAGGTACATGTACCAACTACCCATAATGAATACAATTATGTGCTGAAAATATATACTAATAAAAATTAAGAGTAAAAAAATTGGCAGGTTAGGAAGCATATCTTGACAAAAGATAAAATACCTAACACCTACAAGTTAGGATGCATAGGAGATGCCTACAAACAGGATACACAAGAAGAGAGGATTTGTCTTTCACTGCCTTTCTGAACACAATAGCTTCTTAATTATTACTCATGCCTTTAATGAGTTCATTAACAGAATACATGCTTTCATTGGGTTCACAGTCACCATTATTATATATGTGAATGTGAGAATCAGAGGAGGCAATATGAACCAGAGCATAATCCAAAAACTTTGTTTCAGGACAATTTGGAATCATCAGAAACAGTCCCAAGGCAGTCAGTGCACTTCCCTTTGTGCGTATCAGCCCTCATCTTGATTCAACCAGAGAACTGAAAGATATTGAGGAAGGTTTCTACAGCCCACTTATACTCGGTTGTGAAAGGGTTGTAGGTGTCACCCCTCCAGTTTTCCTCCGTCCTCATCACCGCGGGCTCTTGGCTCTTTCACAGATTCTGCCTCTTTAATTTGCCCCTCACATGTTGGTGTGCCCCTGTCTTGCTTCTTCTCTCTGACTTTCTCATTTCCACGTAGTGCTGGGGTACAGGGCTGGGCAAGGAAGGTGAATGCTTGGTACTTGGGAGCAGGAAGTTCTTGAAGATTATCAGGTACACACACCAGCCAAGGCAAAGCCAAGGCCTGACTGCCTTGACCAGTGTAGAAAGATGCAATGAGCCACTCTTAGATTCAATTCATTACTTAAAAAGACAGATAAAAGAGAAATAGCCAGAAGTGTCAGCTCCCGAGTTCTTGTCCCACATGCTAAAAAGAATGACACCAAAACAAAAGGGAATAGATGACTGTGGCAGGAATTGTGGAATTCCCTGTTGCTGAGGAGCCAGTTCTAAACAAAAGTGATGTCGTTTTCTGCTTGGCAGCTCTGTTCTGAGGAAGCAGGGCGAAAAGCCCACACCTCCTCAGAACTTGGGGAGACCATGAGAGCACTCTCCTGACAGCCTCCCAGAGGACACCAGGCCGTCGTTGGGGAGTAAGAGGTAGCACGAGAAACACCTCTTCACCGGCCTCCCATTGGCTCCCCTTCCTGCAGGACCACAGGGAACTCTGCCAAAATGCAGATAAGCACAGAACTAAGCCTTTGTCTGTGTGGCCTATGTGGATACACACAAGGCCACCAGGGAGCCACTGCTGAGCTGCTGCAGGGAGTTTCAGAGCATTTAACCATTAGACAAATGCAATCAACTGTAAGGAAAATAAATATTAGCATCTGTTGAGATTTGACGCTCTACCTTCGCAACGCCAAAACAGCCTGTTGCAAAGGTGTATTTATGGTCCCCGTTCAAGGTGGATTTGTCACATTCTTAAGAATAACAAACAACCAAGAGGGAGGTTTTTTTAAAAAAAAAATATGAACATGGAAATGTGACGGCTGCCATGAAATTCCATCTGAGATGATACCTTCTTTGTCGCCTCCTTTTCAGCCGCCGAGGGGTCTCTTTGAGAAACATCATCATGCTAGGCACTGTGCTAGGGGTAGGCTATACGATGACAGGGATTATGATGTTTGTCGCAGAATAAGACTGTGGAGGACTTCGTGAGATCTTGTCACTAAGAGGATTGGAACAGCTGTGGCAAATAGCCCATAAAACCCTACAGCGTGTGTGTGTGTGTGTGTGTGTGTGTGTGTGCGCTCTTAGCTTAGGAGAAATACAGTTTTAGAAATAAAGAAATCATTTAAGATTTGCAAATGTACGTGAAATTGGATTTTTAAGCCCTGTGTCTATACCCACATCAGGTTTGACCATTTGGACTGAACTGATTGCTTTATTATAGTCTGGCTGAATTGACCAGTCGTTAACTGGTTGATCTAGTCAAAATGTCAAACTAGTAACGAGCATGAAAAGAGCTTCCATGTCGAAAAAGCACTGAAAGCTGCAACTGATTGCCTGTGCCCTTCCTCCAAGGTGACCTAGACAAAAGGATAGTGGGAACTAAGGGGCCGTATTGAAAGGGAGAAAATGATCTGCGGCCCATCCTTGAAGAAGAAATGCTCAATACGAAGTTGCATTGCAATGAAGTCGACACTTGTATTGCCAAGTTGATTTTTTGGCACTTGAGCTATTTTTAATAACCAGTGGGTGTTGTATTGGAGCCATCGGCGTGCTGTTTAGTTTAGCAGATTGGAGAACTCCTAGAAATGTTTAACTTGGAAGAATGCACAAACATTTTGCAAACAATGGTGTTTTGATGCCCGCACATCTGTGCCTCATTTAAACAGTATCTTAATGTACCAGCTCCCACAGTCATTGATAGAGATCTCTCTCCCACAATGTAACGGGATCTTTTGGCTTGCTTTCCCACTCCAGGAGTCCCAGCAATCACCGTGGCTATCTTACTCACTGTGAGAAAAGATCTGTACGGGACTCTGAGCCCGACAACTCTGTTGTAAGTAGCGGCATTGCTGCCTGGGGTATGGGCCTCACATGGGTTTCAGGGAGAACTCAGTCTCAGGCTTTCTCCCTAAAAGTAGTCACAGCCACACTCAGAGCCCAGGCACTGTCTGAACTTAGGAAATGTATCTTATTAGTTTTTATTTCTCCTCCTGGAAAATCTATACGATGACAGGGATCATGATGTTTGTCGCAGAATAAGACTTTGGAGGACTTCGTGAGATCTTGTCACTAAGAGGATTGGAACAGCTGTGGAAAATAGCCCATAAAACCCTACAGCGTGTGTGTGTGAATGATAATGTTTGCTCTTGATGTCATGAGCAAAGTAAAATGACATCACATGTGTAGTGAGGGGTCTGATCTGTTGTCTTATCCAAGGCAAGTGCTATAGCTGGCAGCCATTACTGTTACATATCTCAAAAAGACCGTTAGAAGAGCTGGTGGCCACTATGAGGAAATACTGAGATAAACTGGAGAATATGTTCTGCCTTTACACGACCAAGGTCTTCCTTGAATGAGACTGCAAAGCTTTCCTTCACAAACAGGTTCCCTCCCTCCCTCTCCTCCTTCCTTCCTTCCTTCCTTCCTTCCTTCCTTCCTTCCTTCCATCCTTCCTCCTTCTCTCCTTCCTTCCTTCTTTCCTTCCTTCCTCGTTCCCTCCCTCCCTCCTTCCTTTCCTCCCTCCCTCCTTCCTTTCCTCCCTCCCTCCTTCCTTCCCTCCCTACCTCCTTTCCTCCCTTCCTCCCTCTCTTCCTCTCTGCCTTCTCCTTCCTTTCCCACCTTCTTCCCTTTTTCCTTCCCTCCTCCCTATCTTTTCATTTGAAATGTAAGCTGATCTGTAGCTCTTAACCACAGCCCATAGAGTGGCCATTCACTCCACCCCGTCTCTCCTGAATCTTCTTTTATGGCCACATATGTAGCCGCACTGGTCCTCTGGGCTGCACAATCTAACTTCATGTTTACTTACCCATATCCTTTCTCTTTAGTGCTGCCTCGCAAGATCACATCCACTATGGATTTCCTCTCCCACTGGACTGGAATCAAATGTGCCAGGTCCTGCTCCTGAACTTCCTCTGTCTTTCATATTAAGATGACAGTTTTCAGAGGGTCAAAATCATATTGCCCTTCACAGCAGATGCTTTCTAATTAAAATTCCTTGTTATCTTTTCTCTCCCTTTCCTTCTCATCAACCCCTCTGTCCTCCCTCTTTGCCTGTTCTGACTCAAAATGTCCACCATATCTATCTGTGATTCTTCTTCAACCATCAAAAACAAAAGTAAAAGCAGAACAAAATCAATTCTACTCTTTCCTTAAAGAGCCTTCTCACCTAGGAATTTGTTAGTAAGAAACAGATGGCTCTAAGGGTTTTGTTTTTTAAAATAATCATGTTCTGAAAGGTAATTTACCAGGTGGTATAAAATGTAAAAGTGAAAAAGGGCAAAACAAAAAGTAAGCCCCACCCTGAGCCGCAGCTACTTCGTTTTTCTTTCTTGAAGGAACTCTTAATGGCCATGAATTCATACAGATAATCTCTTATATGTTTGCTTTAAAATTATTTTAATTGCATATAACTGTACATATTGATGGGGTACTCTGAATTTTTTTTTTTTCGGAACCGGGGATTGAACTCAGGCCCTTGCGTTTGCCAGGGAAGCACTTATTCCACTGAGCCATCTCCTCAGCCCTGAAATGTTTTGATATATGGACATAGCCCATAATGACCAAATCAGGACATTTGAGATATTCATCATCTAGCATTTATCATTTATTTGTGCTGAGAACATTCAAAATCCTTTTTTCTGGCTAGTTTGAAATACACATTGTTGACCGTAGTCACCCTACTATGCATTAGTACTTCCAAGCTTATTCCTTCCGTCTGTCTAACCTGTACCTATGTGCTAGCTCCTCCTCATCTCTCCCTGCACATTACTGTCCCCCATCTCAGATAACTACTGTCTTACTCTCTGCTTCCGTGAGATCAACTTTTTACTGCCCCATTTTAAAGCATCATGCAGTTGGGTGTGGTGGTGGACACCTCTAAACACACACTCTGAGGGCTGCGGCAAGAGGATAGCAAATTCCAGCCCAGTTTGTGCAAGTTAGCAACCTAGTGAGAACCTATCGCAAAGTAAAACAGGAGGGCTTGGCAGGAGAGGGGGAGGGGCAGGGGGAGGGAAGAAAGCAAGCTGCCGCTTTCTGTAAGGCTAAAACACTTAAGGATTATTAGGCCCCGTTGTAGAAATCAATTTTTTTCATTCTCTCATAACTCTCTGTCTCTGTCTCTGTCTCTGTCTCTGTCTCTCTCCCTCTCCCTCTGTCTCCTTCTGTCTCTCCCTCTTCTTCTCCCTCTCCCTCTCCCTGTCTCTCTCCCTCTCCCTCTCCCTCTCTCCCCTCTCCCTCTGTCTCTCCTTCTGTCTCTCCCTCTTCCTCTCTCTCTCTCTCTCTCTCTCTCTCTCTCTCTCTCTCTCTCTCTCCCCTCCCCCACACAGACACAGGCTCACACAGACAAGAAATTATCCACATCAACATGCCCCAAAGGTATTTTCCTGCTTTTAGAAAAGAGGTCTTAGCTAAGTTGACACACAGCTGAATTAGTTGCTTGTATGTGCTGAGAAACCTGAAAAAATGCCTTCAGTAATTGGAAATATTATGAAGTGAAGTATCTGTTCATATGAACCCTGTATGTTTCTTCTCTAATAGAAATTGTAGAGACATTAATCAGTCTGGTTGCTAGTGTTGCCTTTGTAACCCAAATACCTCGCATTTTAAAACAATACAACAAGAGCTGTCCCTCTTTTTGTTACATTTTCATTATCTCTAATCATCTCATCGGTGTTTGATTTAGCATTCGGAAAAGCCATTCATTGCTTTTCTTTTTGCACTGTGATATTTATCATGTAACGCAGAATTTAATCTGCAAATATAAACTCAGGTGTAAGGTGGGGGATGAAGAGCCTTTTGGGGAGAATCCAGAATTTGTTTTTCTGCTATTCAGGAATAGAATAGTTTCCAAATTGGCTCATCGCTCTCCATCTAGGTGTCTATGCATTAAATGAACCTGGCTAGCCAGTCCTTAGAGTCTCTGTAAGTTAGGAGCTTTTTCCCCTGTTTCACAACAGTCTTCTTTTCTTTATTTCTTACAGTTGTTGGATTAAGGATGATTCTATCTTTTACATCTCAGTGGTGGCTTATTTTTGCCTCATATTTTTTGTGAATCTCTCCATGTTCTGCACTGTTCTTGCTCAACTGAATTCCATGAAATCTCAAAGGCAGAAGACTCGGCGCAAGATGATCCTACGTGACCTCAAAGGCATACTAAGCCTGACATTCTTACTTGGCCTCACCTGGGGGTTTGCCTTTTTTGCCTGGGGACCTGTGAGGATCTTTTTCTTGTATCTTTTTGCCATTTGCAATAGTTTGCAAGGTAACCACTGCTTGTTTGACTTTTCTGTGGCTAGCTAGACCTCTAGCAAAGCTTTTCTTTTTTTTCCATAATTTTATTGAGAAACAAATAGCAATGAGACAGTTTCAAAACAAATTGGTAGGACCATTTCAATAATTAACACATTGCATACATTCTTCCTAGTGGTTAGTTGCTGTATAAAATGTGGACATGATATCCTATTTACAGACACCATTAGAACAAATCCCTCTATTCATTAAGAGAATGTAACTGTATATCTATCCTAACCATTTGGAATACATAGATACAAAATGGACATTCATTTGTATCCCCCTTTTTTGTTAAGTTCTGTTATTTGAATATTATAGGTGTGTAAACTCAGCAAAATATTCTAAAAGAGTCCAGTAGCCCATAATAGTATTGGGTCTTCCGCTTGACTGGCAATGTCAGAAATTGTTGACCTGAGTCCCTTATAGCTCAACATAACAGCATGACTTTACTTCTTATATTTCGTTTTTATACTTTTCTGCTGGGTGGTTAAGACCAAGGTAAAGCAGGACCTGTGCAACAAGAGTTGTAGCTTTGGGTCTGATAAGGTCAGTGAAATCCCCTCAGGATTTATCCTGAGATCCTGTACCTCAGATGGTAGAACCTTACAAGCAAAGCTTTTCTTACTGTGGAAAATAATGTCATGCATCAGAGACTCAAAGGGGGAGAAAAGAGCCCAGAAGGCCTCTGCCCAAATGACTTGACAGGAAACCATTGGAAATATTAGCCAGATACTATCCCACTACATGAATGCACAGCTCAGTCACTCTCCCTTAGGGAGGTAGGGAGCAGCCCCAGTAAGCTGACTGGACTCTGTCTAGTTTGCTATGGTCCGTATCAGACATGGAGTGGCAGCAGTCTTACGGTACTCCTTGAATGAGCACATTGTACTTGTCAATGTACAGATTCACACTTGTATTAAATGTGAAGTTCACAATCCCATTTGCACATAGCAATTACTGCACAGAACAAACATTAACCTTTTAGTCCCCAAAACTCTGTTTGCATCACACATCTTAATATTTGGGGAAAGATCCAGGCTAGGAAACTATAGAGCCACACAGGAATGAAGGTTAAGAGCATGGAGTTGTAGACCAAGGCAATAGGCCAATGTTCTAGTCTTGATTTTGGTACAGAACCCCCTTTAGGAAATCCCCTAAAAGTGATTAAATTGGATGGTCCTTATCTAAGGACTTTATAATTTTTTTGTATCCTTTTTATATTCTGGGAGAAGGAACGAATCATCAGTGAAATGATTAAACAGTAGACAAAATGTAACATGGGACCTGGTAATACACATCTGAGTATTTACTGATATTCATTTTAATTCTTAATCTATTAAAAAGTCTTGTTGGGACACGGAGACAATAATTTCATGAGAATCTAAAACTACATTCCATGCCTTTATCTTCAAGTTTGGTCTAGTCCTTTTGGGCTCATGGGGCAGGTAAGGAAATAAGGCCTCCTTTCCTGCTCTCTGTATTTTTCATTCAATGATCTGCCTTTTCCAAAGCGCATCCCACTGGTGTTCCCATGAGAAGTTCCAACAGAAAAGTTTCCTATGGCCAAAGAAGTTGGGAAAACACAACCAACTACATTTCCTCATTCTCAGGAGTATATATCATCAAAGTAAAACTCTCAAAACTATTGAAAAATACTGAAAGTTTTATTTAATCTAGAATTTGCAAACATCGAGATGCTTTATTATTGTAGTTGTGACTTGTAATGAACCTTGGGAAATATGTGTTGTGTGCGCTTATTATGTTCCAGATAGCTGCAAAGGTGCCTCTAGGAGACAGAGTAATCTGGTAAAAGACATACTTTCTGCTCACGCCTGTAAGAAACCATCTTACTTGATAGTTGTAAACTGAATGAGCTGGAATTTTGTGCCCCACCACATTCTGCCAACTTTACAAAATAGCTCCCCACTCCCTTACCCAGAGTTTCACTTTGCACAGTTTCACTAACATCTGCTCAACTGTGGTTTGAAAAATGTTAAAAAGAAGGGTGGGCCAAATAGCTCAGCAGAATGAAGTACCTGCAAGTAGGAGCAGGGGCCGCGGGTTCAATCCCCAGGCCTGCTGTGCTGGCCCTGCCCCTGGGACATGCTGAGATGGCAATTGAGACTGGGTGTGGTGGCGCAAGCCTGTAATCCCAGCTCCTGGAAGGCTGTAAACAGGCGGATCAATAAGAGTCAGGTCTAGTAATGAGACCCTGAACACCCTGTAGACCCTTCCCTAAAACACACAAAAAAGAAAATATTTAATAGAAAATCCCAGAAGCAAACTATTTACAACCTCTAAATAACTTTATTATACATATAATATATAGTCATATTTTTCTATTTTGTTAGTAATGTTACTTTCTTGATGTACCTAATTTATAAATTAAACTTTATCATGGATATATATATATATATATATATATATATATATATATATAGTTTCAAACTTCAGGCATTCTCTGGGGGTCTTGCATATGGTGGAACACTATCCAGACACATATTGATCATAATGTATAACGATACAAAATGTGCAGTTCATCCTCCACGTGCCATTTGCACTATATCTGGCAGTATAGATGGACTTCTTTGGAACTCTCCACAGCACTCTCTCGTGGTGCCCTTTGAGGCGTTACAATCCAGAACGTTGTCTGAGGCCCCAGTGACAGCCCTACGCTTTCATTCTGGACAACCACCTGGCCCATACGGAGGTGCTCGAACTTCAATCTGTAGCATGATGCTCTAAGGTCGAGAACTAATCAGTCTCGCGGGGAATGTCCACAGAAATAGTTTCTCAGCCAGACACCTGTAGAGACGTACTCGGCGCTAACTCCAGGCTTTTCTTTTGCACAGTACTCTGAGAAGAAATATATTAACTCTATGCAAAGTGGGGTTAAGAAGAAGTTGACAAAAGAGCAAGAAAGCAAAGCAGTCTTGAACTTGAAAAGGAAGGGAGGTGCTTCTAAAACAAGAACTCCATTCCTTTGGTGGAAGGGAAAAGTATTACCTAAGCAGGAAGTCTACGTCTGTTGATGCAGAATTGAATTAGTTACGTTCTTAGAGACTCACACCAAATTTCCATAGATCCATTATCAACAGAGACAAGCTGGCTGTTTCAGCAACATTGTATGTCAA
Organism: Octodon degus; assembly: GCF_000260255.1. Taxonomy (NCBI): domain Eukaryota; kingdom Metazoa; phylum Chordata; class Mammalia; order Rodentia; family Octodontidae; genus Octodon; species Octodon degus. The sequence continues at coordinate 722,976 of NW_004524743.1, forward strand.
TTAAGCACCAAGCGTTCCAAGTCCTATCTATAGGGCTACATGAAAGAATGTGCCATGTTGTAGGCAGGGTGTTTTCAGAGCCCTAAGTTTCAAATTTAAAATTTTCATGCACACAGACATACACACACACACCTTAAATAACTTCAAAAGAAGAACAGTAACAAGTGAACAAACTGTTTAAATAACAATCTACAAATTTGCAATTCAGCACAAAGAGGGGTGCCCTATGGTCAACTGGGGCAAAATTCTGCTTGCCATGAGCACTTTGTGAAGGAAGGATGTATAAATAAGAATGCAGGTGACAAAACCCTGCTTTCTTCCTCCTGCCTCTGCTCTAGTGAGTAAGCAGATCAATGTGTTACTGGTAAGAAAGAGGAAGGCTCTCAGGAGGAGAGGGAGAGCACACAGGCAGCTCATTGGAACTCGCAGAATAGCCTTTAAGTCTGAGAAGTAACTGAGCTCCGTGCAAGACATTGGAGCTGTAATAGGTGCTTGATGTCACTGTTCGCCCTTGTTTGCGCTGAGTCTGGAGGAGTTTTACCTGCTCTGCGACGGACTTGTGCTTTTCATGTTGCTACACCTCTGTCCAGGTAGTCACTGCTGAAAAGGAGTAGATGCTGCTGGGTTTGCACAGTTGTTTGGTTACAAATGTGGGTGAAGCCCTTGGGAGCATTAGCGAGACTTGATGTTCTTTTTAGCCACCAGTTTGCTGCTTCTCACCAGAAATCAGAGTCTCAAGGCTGGGACCAGGGAACTGAAATCTTCCCAGTGCAACTCCCCATCAAGTGACAGAAAGAAAGTCACTTGCCTATTTCAGAAATTTTCCAAGGACAGGGCTCTTACAAATCTCTAAAGCAAGCATTTGAGTTCTAGTCAGCTTTGATTTTTCTATCAGTCTTCTTTATCTGGTGGTAGGACTGTCCAATGGTTAGAACCTTGGGCTCTGTAGTCAGCCGATTGTGCCAGTCTTGGGACTGCCAATGCCACATTAGCTCTGTGATACTGGTCAAGTTTAACTAGACTCCTTAGACTCAGGCTTCTCATCTGTAAACATGACATTAATACACAATGGCTGTCAGCAGTCATTGCTTAGTCATTGCTAGCTGTGATTTGTTACTAAATGGTTCTTCTGTAGCTTCTTCCCGTTCCTCTTGATTCTAACCTGGCAACCACACAGAAAAGGTATAATTTGTCTTTTTTGTGACAACTCTTTCAAATCTGTGACTAATGCTGCCACCTCTCCTCACTGTACATTTCTTATTCCAAGTTTCTCTTATCCAGCTACGATACCCCAGTTTTCTGTCAAGTTTATCACTATCCTTATTTGCTCTGTTCTTCCATACTTCTTTTTTATTTTTTATTTTTTTGTTTTTAAACTCAGCTGTATTTATTACCTCTTAGCAGAATGTCACCTGGGCACTCACTTCCACTCACGGGCCCTGTTCCGAATGATTTTTGAAATAGCTCTGCGGTATACCTAGAACTTGTCTCTCCCTTGAAACAGTCCTTTTCTTTGGAAAACAAGCCCGTGCAGCTCCTGCCATCCAGTTTTCAGTATACCATACTTCTAGAAGCCTAGGACATGCGGATCTGAAACTACTGGGGGAAGTTTAATAAAAGATCCTATAAGAAAACTCAAGCTATCTTAACAAATATTCCTTTCAACATGAGGGAATATCAACACTTCAGAGACACAAGATCTGGTCTACTACGCAATCTGGCTCGGCAGCTAAGCACTTCAGACCTCAGAGTTAACAGTTAAGTTACATCTTACCACACACATCTCAACCTGTTAAAGTAAACCAAGGTGAAACTCGAGAAAGCGCTGCTAGCTCTGCTTTAGTGCCTACAATATCACAGTATTACTTAAAAGCAGAAAGAAATCTTATCTTTCCCTTAAAAGCAGTTATCATGCCACACAGACTGAACAAAAAAAATCCTTGAAAATATATATTATCAGAGGGAATGAAGATTAAAGCACTGAGCACGTCACGCATGGAAGAAGTCGACAGAGCTCGGCCTGAAGAAGCACTAATTCGTGCTCAGTGCTTTTTTATTTTTTAAAGAGAATACAAAATAATAAAAATTAAGAAACAATACAGAATTTCCCTCAACAAAATAATACAGATTCAACAATGGTTGTTATATCACATCATGTTGTCTTCAAATTAGTTGTTTAGATTATCAGATATAAGCATGCAATTTTTTTTTTTTTTTGCGGTACCAGGGATTGAACTCAGGACCCTGAGCTTGCCAGGCAAGCATTTATTCTACTGAGCTATCTTCCCAGCCCCTCAAAATTGGTTTTAAAAAGTTATAAGAAATTAAAAAGTAGAAGGGAAAACATTTAAGCATTAACTGCTCCTTTCAGTAGATCAGCAGAAATCAGCAGTATAGTTATCCAAGCTATGTTATATATAAAATTTTCCCTTCCTTTTTTCTTCTTTGATCATTTTCCTCATCCCAGTTGTTCCTTCCATTTGAACAGATTCTTTCTTTTTCACAGTATGTGTTGTACCTTTCAGATTTTATTTACTCTTTCAGGTTATTACCCTAGCAAGATGATATGATGTTTACACATGCAGGTCTCATTTATTTTGCATAGGAGTATGGCCCCTAGTTGCATTCATTTACCTACAAAAGCCTCAAGTTTATCTTTCTTTATAGCTGAGTAATACTCCACAGTATAAAAACACCACATCTTCTTTATCCATTCCTCAGTTGATGGGCATTTGAGTTGTTTTCATGATTTAGCTATGATAAATTGTGCTGCTATAAACATTGGTGTCCATATAAAGCTATGATATGTTTTCAGTTCTGGAAATATACCTAGGAGGGGAGTAGCTGACTTAAATGGGACCTCCAATCCTAGCATTTTGAGGAATCTCCATACTGATTTCCATAATGGTTGCACCAGTCTGCATTCCCACCAAAAGAGGAAGAAGGGTTCCTTTTTCCCCATAGCCATTCCAACATTTGTTACTGCTTGACTTCTTGGTGTTAGCCATTCTTTCTAGGGGTGAGATGGACTCTCAGTGTTGTTTTAACTTGCATTTCTCCAGTGAACAATGCTGTTGGATGCTTTTTCATACATTTATTTTCAATTCGTATTTCTTCATCTGAGAAGTGTGTATTCATCTCAGATGCCTATTTTTCTGGATTGGGTTTTTGAATTTGGGAGGCCTGATTTTTAAAATTCTTTATATATTCTAGATAGAAGTCCTTTGTCGGAAGGACAGTTGACTATAAATATTTCCCAATTTGTGGATTTTCTTCTTACTCTGTTGGTGATTTCTTTTGATGTGCAGAAAGTCTTCAAAAAGATGAGATCCCAATTGATTCTTTGAAGTATTTCTCCTGTCATTTGGTTGTTTTTCCATACTTCTGTTTGTTATCATCCTTTTAAAACAAATCCACCCAAAATGAACTTGTCAGAGGTATGATCAGACCAGAGAAGATAGCAAGAGATGCACACTCAGTTCAATTAAAATTCTTTATTTCCACTACGGCTGTAGCTGAAATTAGCTTAAAGGGAATTTACCATTTTGGCTTTTTCTCAACTTGCAATGAGTTCAGACCATTGTGCTACTAATCATTGATTTGTTGTTCTGCAGGCCAACTTGCCAGTATAGAGGGTGAACCCTGCCTAGAGAACAATGGTTTCTAAGCTGCATTTGGGCCAAAACACACATTATGTGGTTGATGCAGGTATTTCTAAGGCTGCAGGAGATTGTGAGAGTTTGTGCATCAAGTACATTGGAGTTCAAGTCCACAACCATCTGTGGAGCTGCCATGCATAGTACTGAAGACAAAGGGAAAGTTGATATAAAGATGAAAAGAAAACATACCTCAGCCATTGAAAGACTTTGACATCTGGGTAGTGAGATGGGCAATAGATAAAGAATTGTGGGACTGGTGAGATGGCTCAGTGGTCTAAAGCACCTACTTAGAACAAGCTTAGCAAAGCACAGGGACCGCGGTTCAATCCCCAGGACCACGTGCCAGCCAGCCCCGCCCCCTGGTGGGCTGAGCTCGCCACACACACACACACACACACACACACACACACACACATAAATAAAATTTTAAAAAAAGAATTGTGTGGCTAAATATGGAAAATATTATGAAAAATTTTTACATGAGTTCAGAAGTGGGAAAATGAAATGCCTGAGGCATATGTAGGCTTTGTGGATAAAGTCTTTCCCATGGACTATACATAAAAGTCAGAGTATCAACATAAGTTATTTCTGGCAATTCTACCCTTACCTTGTGGAAAGCTAATTGGCCTTCCAGGGAATCTGCAATCAGAACCATCCTGAGTCCCACTTTTAACTCACGGGGATATGTTTTAGACAACTAGAATGAAAAATATGCCATATTGCTGATAGATACCTTTAGCCCCACTCTCATCCCCTTTCAGGACAAAATGAGGGCTGATAGTGGAAGCTGGTGGCACCAGGTAGATGATTTTTACATAGTGGAATTTTTCCAAAGATGATTGACATTAGCTATTTATGAGTCTGCAGCAAATTACCAACAGATTTAGAAGCTTAAACCAACACACACTTCCTATCTCTCACAGTGTCTGGGGCTCAGGAACTGAAGAGCTACTTAGCTGGGTATTGGTGGATTAGAGACTTGCAAAAAGTTGGAGACCAGCTATAGGCTATGTCTCTGTCATCTGAAGACTTGCTGGGCTTGGGGGATCTTTATCCAGGCTGTTATTGGAAGCTTCAGTCCTTCACCATGTATTCTTCATGGGGATGCTAGGGTGTCCTGGAGGGAAAAAAATGCTTGGCTTCCCTCAGAAGGAAAGGGGGCAGGGGATTTCAATGTCTTTTATAAATTAATCTTAGAAGAGCCCTCAGTGACTTCTGGCACGTTCTATTAGTACAGTGTGAAAGGAGACAACACAAGGGTACAAATGCCAGGATGTGAGGATCACAGAGGGCTATGTTAGAGGGCTACCAAAGCAGCCTTTATTTCTTACACTGTAGGATGAACATCAGTGAAAACAGTGGTGGCTGTGAAGTTTTGGTACAGATTGCCTTTGGGGAAGCTAGAAAGACACTATGATTTCTTGGAAGTAGTAATTATAGTGACAACAGCAGGTCTGCATCTGGGCTTTGGGTGATAACTGATGAAATAACTGAAAAAGACTGACTTCCTTCTCCTGGCTTAGGATTCCTCATTTTTGTGTTTTACTGCGTGATGAAGGAGAGTGTGCGGGAGCAGTGGCACATACACCTCCGTTGTGGGTGGCTGCGACTGGATAACTTTTCTGGTAAGACCCTAGTGTGGGAAAGATTTTGAATTTTACAAATTATACAAAGCTGACTGATGAACCTAACTTCATAGGGCATCAGTAGCAACATATAGGACGTTTCTAGTTCATGAAAGTGATTTGTGCTTCTGGGCTAAGATGAATGAAGTCAAATGAATGACCTGGGCCATATTTTAACCTTGGGAGGCTTTTGTTTTGGCCCAAATTCATTGGATAGCTTGTTTACTTTTTTTTTTAAATGTTATTTTAAGGTCGGATATGGTGGTTCACACATGTAATCCTAGTATTCCAGAGGCTGAGGCAGAAGGATAGTTGCAAGTTCAAGACCAACCTAGGCTACAAAATGAGCTCAAGCCCAGCCTGAACTGCTTAGTGAGACCCTGCCTCAAAAAGACAAAGAAAAAAGGGCCAGTGAGATAGCTCAGCAAACTAAGCACCTGCTTTGGCAAACGCAGGGACCAGGGTTAGATCCCTAGTCCCTCATGCCGCGTGGGCCCCACTCCCAGGGCACACTGAGGTAGTAACCGAGTCTGAATGTTATGGTGCATGCCTATAATCCCGGTGCTGGGGAGGTTGAAAACAGAAGGATCACTACAAGTCCGAGCTGCACAGGGAGACCCTGTTCCAAATACATAAATGAAGGGCCAGCAAGAAAGCTCACCCATCTAAAGTGCCTGCCTAGGCAAGTGCAGGGACTGTGGTTTGATCCCAGTACCACAAGCTGCACCAGCTTCCATCCCCAGTGCAAGCTGAGCTGGCCACACACATGAAAAAAAGACAAAAAATGTTATTTTAACTTATTAGTACATGTATATAGTACATAATGTTTACATTCATTGTGGGAAGTTGGCAGAGGTACAAAACACATTTTATTTACCTTTTTCATTTGCTTTCTCTCCCCTCCCTACCCCCTCCACCCATCTGTTGATCACCTTCCATTTTCTCTTTTATACATGTCTGCAGCACAGAATGTTTACTTTCCAAGTGTGGAATAACACACCCCAATTTCTTTTTTGGTAATTTCTCCCTTTCTTTCCTGTTCCTTCCACCTCTTCCATCCTCCCATTTGAGAAAGATCTATCTCCTTACTTCCTATCATCTATCTTTTATTTTGCTCCTTAGTTTTTACTCTGGTTGTCTCATAGAAGAGAAACTCTGTGATGTTTAATCTTGTACGTCTGATTTATTTCACTTAGCATTATGGTCTCAAGGTGCATCCAATTTCCTATTAATGACTCAACTATACTGTTCTCTGGCAGAGTAATACTCCATTGTGTGTGAAAACTACATTTTCTTTATTCATTCATCTGTTGATAGACACATAGCCTGCTTCCCAAATTTAGCTATTATGAATTGTGCTGTTATAAGCATGGGTATGCATGTATCACTGTAATACGAGGTCTCTAAATCTTTTGGGAAGATACCTAGAAAGGGAATAGCTGGGTCAAATGGAATTTCTCCTTTCAGTTTTGAATCTCCATACTGATTTCCACAGTGGTTGTGCTCACTTACATGCCCACTAACGTTGTCGACAGGTTCCTTTTGCCCTGCAGCCTCACTAGCATTTGTTATCATTTGATTTTTCTATCGTGGCTGTTCTTTCAGGGTAAGAATTTTAGTGTTGTTTTAATCTGAGTTTCTTTAGTGATAAATAATATTGAGCATTTCTTCATATGTTGAGTGGTCATTTATGCTCCCTCTTCTGTGAAGGGTCTAATCATTTCACATGTCCATTTTTTGATTGGGTCATTTATTTGAGGAAGTCAGTTTTTTTTAATGTATTGCAGATATGAGTCTTCTCTCTGAAGAACCTCTGGCAAAGATTTTTAAACCATTCTGTTGGTTGTCTTTTCATTCTGTTGGTTGTTTTTTGTTTTTTGGGGTTTTTGTTTTTATTTTTGTTTTTGCTGTGCAGAATCTTTTTAATTTGATACGATGCTATTTGTTAATTCTCGGTACCATTACCTGTGCAGCTGGGGTTCTGTTCAGAAAATCCTTGGCTTCTATGCCTAAGACTTCAAGAGTTTTTCCTCTTCTGTCTTCTAGCAGTTTAGGTGTTTCTGGATTAACATTTAGTTTTTGATCCATTTTGATTCTAGTTTAATACGTGGTGAGAGATATGGGTCTATATTCAGTCTTCTGCACATGGATAGCCAGTTTTTCCTACACCCTTTATTAAAGAAGTTATTTTTCCTCCTGTGTGTGTATTTGGTTGTTTTCTCCAGCTGTGTGAAATTAAAGAAGTTATTTTTCCCCCTGTGTGTGTATTTGGTTGTTTTCTCCAGTTGTGTGAAAATTGCTATTGGAGTTTTGGTTAAGATCACACTAAATCTGCACAATAGTTTTGGAAGCATGCCCATTTTGACTATATAGGTTCTGCCTATCCTGAAGTAGGAAATATCTCTCCAGTTTTTGATGTCCTCTTTAATTTCCTTTTTTCAGAGTACAGTAAATTTCATTGTAGAGACGTTTCACTTCCTTAGGTTAATTTCTAAGTACATAATTTGTCTTGGTGGTATTATGAAAACTATTTTCCCTGATTTCTTCTCAGTGGGCTCATTTTTATGCAAGAATGCTATTGGTTTTTGTGTGTTGCTTTTGTATTCTGCTACATCTAAGAGGCTTCTGGTAGTTTGGGGGGATTATCTATATAGAGAACCATGTCATCCATAAGTAATGATAATTTGAATTTCTTTCATATATATATTTCTTGCCTAAATGTGCTTGCTAATACCTTGAGTGCTATGTTGACCACAAGTGATGACAATGTACATACTTGTCTTATTCCTAACTTTATAGGGAAAGCTGTTGGCTTTGCTCCCTTTAACATGATATTAGCAGTAGGTTTGCTCACAATGGCTTTTATCAAATTAAGGTCCTTCTATATCTGTTTTCTTTGGCGTTTCTATTATGAAAGAATGTCAAATTTTGTTGAAGGGGTTTTCTGTGGCTATTGAGGTGGCCATGTGATTTTTGTCCTTGCTTCTGTCTCTGTGATACTTTGCGTTTATTGATTTGTATATTTGAAACCACCCTCACATCCCTGGGATGAAGTCTACTTGCTCATGGTGCATGATCTTTGTGATGATTTATTGTATTCTGTTTACCAGTATCTTTTTGAGGGTTTTTCCATACATATTCATTAAAGACATTGGTCTATGGTTTCCTTTTTGGTTGGATGCTTATCTGATTTGGAATCAGTATAATGGGTAACTTCTGGGAATGACTTTGGGACCTTCCTTTCAGTTACATTAAAGAGCTTGAGGTGTATTGTTCTTAGGACTTCCTTGAAGTTTATTTAGGATTCAGATGTGAACCCATCCAGACCTGAGCTTTTCTTAGTTGGTAGGTTGTTATTATTTGAACTTAATTGATTTGTTATTGGATTATTCAGGGCTTCAAAATCTTCTTGGCTCAGTTTTGTAATTTATATGGATCTAGGAACCTATTCATTTGTTCTGAATTCTCCAATTTATTGACATAAATTGAAGAATTTATGAGGTTTTTTTCGTGTTTTTCTTTTCTTTTGTGGTACCAGGGATTGAACTCAGGACCTTGTGCTTACCAGGCAAGTGCTTATTCTGCTGAGCTATCTCCCCAGTTCCTGATGTACTTGTTTGCAAAGTAGTGTTTATTTTTTTTTCAATTTCAGAAGATTCTGCTGTGATTTCACATTTTAGGTACCTAATTACATTGATATGATATGGGTCTTTTCTCTCGTTTTTGCATAGGTTAACTGTATTATTTTTGATGAACCAACCCTTATATTAATTAATTCTTTGTATTTTTGTCTCAATTTCACTGACTCTTGCTCTGCTTTTTAAAGTTTCCTTCGTTTTACTACCTTTGCAATTGAATTTTTTTTCTAGGATTTTGAGGTACATTGTTAGGTTATTTACTTGAGCTTCATCTGTTTTTGTGATGTGGGCATTCACAGCTATAAATTTTCCTCTCAGGACTGCTTTGATTGTGTCCAGTAAGTTCTAATATGTTGCACTGGCACTATAATTTAGTTCCAGAAGTGGTCTTATTTCTTCCTTGATTTTTTTCTGTAACCCATTGTTTAGTTAACAGTTTACTGTTTAGTTTTCATGCATTTGCTTAACTTCAGTGTTTTCTTTTGTTGTTGATTTATAATTTCATTTCAATGTAGTCTGATAACATGCATGATATAATCTTGATTGGTTTACAGTTACTTAAGTTGATTTATAGGCTCGAATGTGGTCTATTTTGAAGAAATCTCAACATACATCTGACAAGAATGTGTATTCTTATGTTGCTGGATGGAACACTCTGTATAGATCTATTAAATCCATTTTTGAAGGCTTTATTCAACTTTGATATTTCTTTATTGATTTTTTTCTCTAATTGATGTGTCAGTGACGGGGCACTGAAGGCTCCCACTATAATTGTGTTTATGTTTATTTGATATTTTATGTGCTGTAGGACTTCTTTTTTGAAGTTGAATACAACTTTGTTTGGTGCATATATTTTAATAATTGCTACCTCTTCCTGTTAGGTTTTTCTCTTAACCAATATGTAATGACCTTCATTGCCTCTTGTGATCAGTTTTGGCTTGAAGTCTGCTATGTTTGAATATAAGATAGCTACACCTTTTTAAAACTCTGGTTCCTGTTGCATGTAGTCTTGTTTTCTATCCTGGGGCTTATACTCTATGAGTCTCCTTTGATGTCAAATGTGTTTCTTGTCTACAGCATACCATTCAATTTTGTTTCATGATTAATTCTGTCAGTCTTTGTTTGATTGGAGAATTAAGCCATTCATAATGAGAGGTATTACTGATTGATATTACCTTATTTTCTGTTGTTGATTCCTTGTCTTTTCCTTGTATTGAACTGCTCACCCTAACTGGTGTATTCATTCTATTAGATCTTTTGTCACTGTTAGCTTTATTGTCTCTTTTTAGGGTATTCTTGAGAATTTTTTGGAGTGTTGCCTTGGTGGTCATCAATTTCTTTGTGTTCTTTATTATCGAAGTATCTCATCTCTCCATTGACTTTAATAGACAGTTTTTCAGACTGTGTCCACCTAGATTGGAAATTATTTTCTTTTAGGATTTGAGACACTTCACTCGAAGCTGTACTGGCCTTTGAGTTTTTCTGTTGAGAACTCTGCTGTAATTCTAATAGGTTTTCCTTTATAAAAGAGCCATTGCTTTTCTCTAACCACTTTTAAGATTCTGTTTTTGTATTGGACTTATGGAATTTTGACTATGATGTGTTGCAGAGAGGTTCTTTTCTGATTGTGGCTATTTAGGGTTCATATATCTTGGTTATTTATATGTCAAAATCTTTTATTTTATTTGGAAAGTATTTTTTTCTATTATTTCAGTAAACATACTTCACAACATTCTGATATTTCATTAATTCCAGTTAACCTTATATTCATCTTCTTTGTATCACTTAAAAATAATTGGATCCATTTTTCATGTTCTCACAATTTGAAGGTATTGATCAGTAATTTGTCATTAAACATAGACCTTGAGTTCTTACACTCTGTCCTCACATTGAACAATTGTGCTGCCCATAGTTTTGTACAATTTTTAATCTGTTGTATTTCTATTTGGAGCCCTTTTATGGACTCTAGTTATTCTCTATGCTGATCATCAATGTTTTACATAATTTTGCTTAGCTCTTCTGTCTTCTTATTAGCATCTTCTTGAGACTCACTGATGATTTTGTTTACTTGGCACAATGTCATACTATGCATGTCTTCTGTGAGCTTGTCAACTTCTTTGTTGTACCATTTTGTTATCTTCCTTGGTACCATTTCAAATAAATCAGGTGTGAAGCTTTCGGTTTTCTCTCTTTCAGTGTTGCATGGGTCAGCTTTGGTGCAGTTGAGTTCATGGAAGAATTTTGTTGGCTTGTCTTCTAAAGTTTCTATTTTGCTTGTTTTGTGTAGAAACTTGTGAGTTTTCTGTAGTGGAAAGTTTTGTTTATAGTGTGGAGACATCTTTAATTTCTACTTTCACATGACATTCTCTGGGCATGGCTAACAGCTGGCTTTTGCCTCTGTCTCAAAAAAATCCAACCCCAATCACTTATTACTTGAATTGGGAGGTTGCAGCGTGCCTGGTCCAGTACCCTGTTCTCCAGGTGTGGGTCATAGAATTGATAATTACTTTAAGGCAATATAGATATTCGCATCTCAGGAAAGCCAGTTAGAAGCAATACCTATGTCACCTTGGCTATAGTATAATAGAAGTAGTGACAGTTATAGCATTGAATGCAAACTGAATATCAACAAACCCTAAGGACCATTAGGGTTTGCCCTTGCCCACAAAAGAGATCTATTAGAGTATGAACACTAAGGCAAACCAAATATTGGCTTATTAGTGACTTACAGTAAATATCTACGAAATAGAACAACTTTACCTCTACTAACAATAGCAAAGTATTCAACAATAGTAGCATAAAGTTAGCTATTTATCTAGAGATATACAGGATAAAGCTTAGTAGTTATGCTTGTAAAAGTAAAGAGTATGGGAGATAGAGAATGGAAAGGCAAAATTTGAAAATATAATCAGTGAGGTATACAATCAATGGGAGAGGAGTACAAGGAAAAGAATAATGATAGTGGTTATGGAAACAATAAAGAACAAATAAGATAAACACCATAATCAGCTGATAAAAGAAAGATAAGTAAAGGAAAGTTAACTGGAAGGGGAAAATACAAGATGCAAAAGAATAGAGAAAAATTTAAGAGAGACAACCCCAACCCACAAAAAGCCAATGAAAGAAAGATTAAAAATACAGAATAAACTAATAGAAGAAGAAGAAGAAGAAGAAGAAGAAGAAGAAGAAGAAGAAGAAGAAGAAGAAGAAGAAGAAGAAGAAGAA
>NW_004524743.1:747180-748433 GCF_000260255.1 Octodon degus
AGACCCAATACTATTATGGACTACTGGACTCTTTTAGAATATTTTGCTGAGTTAACACACCTATAATATTCAAATAACGGAACTAAACAAAAAAGGGGATACAGATGAATGTCCATTTTGTATCTGTGTATTCAAAATGGTTAGGATAGAGGTATAGTTACATTGTCTTAATGAATAGTGGGATTTGTTCTATTAGTGTTTGTAAATAGGATATCATGTCCGCATCTTGTACAGCAATTAACCACTAGGAAGAATGCATGCAATGTGTTAATTATTGAAACTGTCCTACAAATTTGGTTTGAAACTGTCTCATTGCTCTTTGTTTCTCAATGAAATTATGGGAAAAATGTATACTCATAATTGAAGTAAACCAGACACACATGTGTAAATATCGTATAATTTCCCTCGTATAAGAACTCGAAAGAAGAAATACAAATACAAAGGTATTATATAAGTAAGAGGAAAGCAAGAACTCGAGGACTAACTAATTTAGAGAGGGAAAGGAGAAGATCTAGGAAACATGACAGTGACAAGCCATACAGTTATTTATAGAAGATGGGCAAGGCAACGATCCTGAGAATCTTCAGAAGATTTTTGAATCTAGCAGTTAATTGGAAAGATTCTCACCCTGACTAACTATATATACTGACACCTTTGAACTAAGCAACTGCACTGAAGATGGGAATTTGTAATAGTAGGTTCATGCTTGGAGTGCCTGTCTTTCTGGTCTTCTGAATACGGGCTGCTTGTCATGACATGCCAGTTGCTGCTATGATGTCTCTTGAGTAGATGATTGTTCAAAAAGAGGGGGGTGGTGAATGGAGGCAGGAGACAGGAAAAGGAATGTTGTGAGACTGTCCTGCTTCAATGTTGTATATGGTTATATTTCTGGACTTACATGTAAACATAAGAATTACATAATTCTTTATGCCCATTTTTAAAATATATTCTAATTTTTGAATGTTTTTTTCATCATATTCTGTAGGGACTTAAAGTTCAACATATCAATACTTGATGAAAAATACCTGTTTCATTTTATGCCTAAGATGTTTGATATTCAGACAGATAGTGAGGTTAAACTTAACAGCCTAGGTTGTATGGTAGTAACAATAAGCTTCTCTTCTGGAGGGTTAACAACCTAAGTTTGCAGACCAAAATTAGAGAAAAAGCCTGGCTATGAGGAAAGCCAACATTTTGGCCCTAGCTTTCCAAGGTCAATTAAGACTCAGGACATATGAGAACTTGTACTGTAA
>NW_004524743.1:748533-755395 GCF_000260255.1 Octodon degus
TAAACTAATAGAAGAAGAAGAAGAAGAAGAAGAAGAAGAAGAAGAAGAAGAAGAAGAAGAAGAAGAAGAAGAAGAAGAAGACTTAGTCCAGGAACAATTAGTGAATGAATGATTTCTTTTCCTGGTTTTTGAGACACCCTCCTTGCAGTAGATCATGCTCTGTTTGTTCCACCCATGTTGTGGCTGCTATTCCAGCCAAGGCATCTCCTTGCTTCCGTTGGAAGATGGGGAACGTGATCATCTTTCTGTTTTCTGCTGGATGAGGCCTCAAGGCAGGAGTTTGAGTAGGCTGTTGGGCTCACTGTAGACAATTTTAGGTCTGGCACTCCATTCTCTCCCCAGGTATTGTTCTCCATCAGGATCAAGCTGGTTGGATAATCTCCTTCTGCTGCTCTTTGCAAAGCTCTCCAGGGGCCTCGGTGCTACTCTTCTGGCACAGGTCTGCTCTCTTGTATGGGTGTGGGGCCAGATAGTTTGTTTTCTATGTTACTTCCCTTTTGATTCAATCAAAAGAACAGCGATTGAGTCCCTGTTGTGTTTCAAGCTCTGAATCTTGGGGCCTTCTGTCCAGTAATCAACAGTAGGCTAAGTGATTGTGAGAAGTAGGGAGTGGTGGAGGCCATAGAGAGAGTGTATCAGCATTCCTGAGTTGTCTGGCTGGCGCACTACCTGGACAGCTCTTCTGATGGTCCTCTCCACAAAATGGATGATGTAGTAAACTCTAGTTGCCTCTTAACATTGGTCTTCTCTTGAGAAGGTCTCCAGTGCAGGCAAACTGATGTTGCATGCGTCAAACAGTTCATTTGTCCAATTTGGGCAGCTTTACTGAGTTTCAATACAAAGCTCAGTCTATTTCTTTTAGGGAAGGCAATGTTTCAACTCCAAGAGTCTGTAAGTCTTACCAAGTTTCCCCTCCTTTATATCAGTAATACGCTGGTCTTTGCACTATCACAAAAGCAGACATCCTTGGTAGGGGCATATGCTGTTCCTTAGACCACATGTCACAGAGCAAACTTACCTCTCTTGACTTATAGAAGCTGGCTGCCAGAATGAATGAACACCGCACACTGGGCTTGATATTTTTACCAAGATTATTGAAGCAACATTTACATATCATAAAGTTCACCCATTTTAAGTATAGCATTTGATGAGTTTTGTGTTTGTAACTTTGTTTATGTCATTTCAGATGGGAGCAGAAGATTTGGGGGATGTGTTGGGTATAAACAGAAGCGAGTGAAGAAGGCCTTTGAACACAAATTGCTGACACCATCCCTTAAGTCAACTGCGACTAGCTGCACTTTCAAATCCTTAGACTGCATTCAAGACACTCCTTCAGAAATAAGCTTCTCAAATGGTGAGAAAATATGCTGTGTTACCTATATTTACATTTTAGAGATATTGAATTAATGTGAATAATGTCTCCTCAAAACCAAGTACAGTTTGCGTGTGCACACACACACGTGTGCATGCATGCACACGCACATGTCCATACACATACCTAGGCTCATTCTTGTCTGAGCTATTATACATTGTCTTTGGTTGCCTTTCTTTATTTTAAAATCTTGTGGTGTTTTAATTATAATTGTTTTACTCTATTAGCATATGTTCATAATAAATGACAGTGATGTTGCTTTCAGTGAATTGGTCAGTTTGTAGAATGAACTTCACTATTTTTGATCCCTTATTCCTCCCTCCTTTCATTAAAAGCCAAAGTCAACTCCAGGCTCCCTTTGATATCCTCACTGTACCCATTCCCTCATCTTCTCTGTGGTAGTGATAGGACTACCTAATCAACTTGCAGTTTTTTAAATTACAGTTGCCTCCAAAAACCATTTCTCTTTTTCAGGGCTGAAGCAATCTGCAAATAGAATGGTAGGTCAAAAAGTACCAAAGTTGGTGTCAAAAGGCTTTGGCTCAAGTCCAGCTTTATCACTAACTCTGTGAGCCCAGGCACCTCGCTTCCCTACATTCGCTCTATCTTTAATAGAAGAGGGCTAGAATGGATACTCTCCAAGTGCCTACCAACTGCAAGCCTCCGTGAGGCAACACTCTCTTGCCAGTTAAGTTGATTAGTATAAGGAGATTCTCAGTCTCCATCTTTCTAAAGAAAGATGGGTAAGTTAGTAATGTATATGAACAAAACCTTTTCTTGGCCATATGCATCTATCAGATTAGCCAACTAATGTATGGTTACGTTCTGATGCTTGTATGAAGGCACCGGGGAGCAATGGCATAGAGAAGGTCTGGGTTGTGGAAGCTCCTTAGCAGATAACAATTTGGGATGATTTGGAAATATCTTTTTTTTTTTTTTGTGGAACCGGGTATTGAACTCAGGCCCTTGCACTTGCCAGGGAAGTGCTTATTCCACTGAGCCATCTCCCCAGCCCCCAGAAATATTTTTTTTGCCAAAAGTTTAATTCATATTGATTTGTCTACTATCCCTGACATAACCATTTCATTAACAAGTACACAGTCCAAACATGTATATATTTTTGCAAAGAAGCAATAGTAAATATATGTCAAAGATACTAATGTTGCACCGAGCAGGAGATCTGCAGAGCCAAGGTCTTGGACTAGTCTCAGAGATCTCAGGGATTATAGCTCTAACTCAGCTAGTGACATAAGGAGATAGCTACAGTTCCTGAAACTGAAATTCGGATGCTACCATCAAATTTTCAGCAGCCAGAACCTCGGTTCTCTTAACATAAACTGAAAAATCATGCCCTCTATATCACCAGGCATTCTCAACTTTGAGAAACAACCAAAATGCGAGTATAAGAATAACAAATCTACAGGGGATATTAGGTGTGTTTGTTCCTCTTCCTGAGGGTCTCCAACGTTTGGCCATTAATATCCTCCCCTAGGTTAAGATTCAGGTCAGTTCACCTACTATTGACAACGCAAGAAGAACATACACACTTGTTGCCTAGGCAGTGCTGTCAGAATGAATTAATTCACCCCAGATTTATATTAAGCTATGCAAAGAAAGCAGCACAACCTTCACTTCCTTTCTAATTATTCACTCAATCATTTGACACAAATTTTTATGCTGCCAGTATGTGCAAAGTTCTAAATGCCCCAGCTGAAAATGTTCTTTTTTTCTTTAAGGTAGATGACTTTGATGAAGATCCCTACTGTTTATCTCCCTTGAGTTGCAAAGTTATGCCTAATTGTGTAAGAAGAATATTACCTGCAGAAATCAAAATGAATTCCATTCAACAAGAATTTTTTTTCAATCAATCTCAGCAGAGATGCCTACCTCCCCCATTCCTGGATTAGAGAAAATGTTGAATTTCTGAAACAGTCTGCTACAATTTCATATTCTAAGTATTGTTTGGGGAGGGAAAAAATTAGATAATATTAAGTGAATATTAAAGTAAGAATCATCCTCCTAGTCACTGTTTCTGTTTCTTTTTTTAGATAAGGTCAGAATTTATAGTTATATTACTCTAGGGGAGAGCTCTCCATACATTGGAGATTGTATTTCAAAGATTATAAATGTGCACATCCTAGAAGAAAAACAAAAACAAAAAAACACAAGCCCAAGAGTCTCACTGTCTTGTGTTGGGAGCCAACCAAATACAGGTGACCAAACAATCAGGATTCCCATTGGCCTGATACCAACAGGAGAAGTAAATAGTAAGAACCACAAGGTCATACCTTTGGGGAAAAAAATTGTCCTGTTTGCCTGTCATGACAAAGCACCCCAAATCCCCATTATTCAAGTCATATTTTTGATTGAAGCCCTTTATTAAAATGTAAACATGTTTTGTGAAAAGAGTGGCTCATCAATCCCCAGATGCACTTGAATGACTTGGTGGGGACTAATTTCTCACCTGAGACAGCCCCTCAGGTAACAGCAAGGGAGGTTCTGAGGAATGTATTAGAATAGGAGCTCTCTGCAGCTGGTGCAAGGTAGGATAGGCCAGGGTAAGCAGGGTAGTAGGGGAGTGGGGGTGGGAAAGATCTCTTGAAGGCAAAAGAGGGAGTGGCGAAGTTGGATTTGGCCAACTGTGTCTTCTGTGCCTGAGCATAATAATAGACCTTCTTACTCCCATATTGAATATGACCCCTAAGTTTGCCCGGCCAAGCATGCTGCTCACTTTTGGTCTTGTGTACAAATGAGTAAAGAAAGAAGATTCTAGATGGATACACAGTAACTAATATCAGCAATTGCCTTCAAAAAGGGGAATTGCATAAAGTGCAGCAAGGAAGCAAGATTTACTTGTCATTAGTTTTCATTCTATGTTTCTTTGTAACTTTTGGATTTTGTACTAAGAGAATGTATTTCCTCTTTGAACACTAAATAAATGGAGTTATTTATTGCTCAAGGCTAATCAGGCCCTTCCAATGTAAAAGAAAAACAGGCTTTCACACCATAAGTCAAGTTCGTTATTACCCTTGTGAAAGTGTATGATGGGAATGGAGAGGCAGCAGATTTGGGTTCACTTCCCAGACGTGTGATCTTGAGAAGTAATGATAATCATACATACGTAAAATAGCTGAAATGAAGACTACAGGAGATGAGATCTGAATGTTTTCCAGCACAGTGAATGACAGTATATCTTAACTTCCTGCTTTCTACTTCCCACATTTTACCTCCATGTTTACTCCATTAAAAGTACCACATTAAATGCTCTAAGCAAAATTTAGTGCTGACCACTAAACAGACTAGAGCCCATGCCAGTCCCCATTATAATGCTCTTAGGACCCTCTTGCCCTATATTTATCATTTTCCCATTGCTGGGACAAAATACCCAACCCCTGCAACATAGAGCAGGAGAGATTTATTTTGGCTCGGAGTTTCAGAGCATTCATCCTTAGTTAGCTGGCTCCACCTACCATGGTCAGCTCCAAGGCGAAAGTCTGAGCAAAGGAGACAAATTAGGCCAGCTACCAAACAGTGCACTAGAAGGGCATGGTGGAGCAAAGTTCAAGCCATGGAAACCAGGAAGGAGAGAGAGGCAGAGAGAGAGAGAGAGAGAGAGAGAGAGAGAGAGAGAGAGAGAGAGACAGAGAGAGAGAGAGACAGAGACAGAGACAGACAGAGACAGACAGAGAGAGAGAGAGACAAAGTCAGAGATAGAGACAGAGACAGTCAGACAAAGAGAGATGAGAGATCTAGGGATAAGAATATGAGAATATACCCTCCAGGTCAGGGATTGAATGACCCACCCCTCCAACCAGGCCCCACCCCCAACAGCATGTAAATTCATCAATGGATCAATCCACTGATGAGTATAGCACCCCATGATGCAATCACCTTCCAAAAACCTTACCTTGGAACCCATGAGATTTTAGGGGACATTCTAGATTGAAAACATAGCATTCTACTCCAGCCCCTAAAAGGTCCATCTGGTTATGGAAAATGCATTTAGTTCATCTCAAAGCCTTGCAAAGTCCTAAGAGCTCCAGCATTGATGCAAAGTCCCAGATCAAAGTCTCCTCTGAGACTCAAAGAAAACTTCTAGCAGTGAGACTCTGTAATGATGAAAAGTTGAACACTCCTGACAAATAATGGGCCAGGGTAAACATTTATTTTCCAAAAGGGTGGAAAGGGGGAATAGAAAAGAATCAGAATAAAGGAAAACCAAAACTCAGGAGTGAAAAATTTAAATCCTATAGCTTCGATCCCCACCCCCACCCCACCTGCTGAGTGAGAATTTCTGCCACATTCTGGGTACCCCCAGATCCAGTCCTAGCCCAGGTTTGGTGAGTGTGTGGGAGAGCTTCTGGCTACCCTGCACCGGGCCAACCTGCTGGTACCAGCCCAGGTGCAGCGTGAGTGACACCCTATTCCATTCCCTTGGGACGCCCCACCACCACTCTGCAGCACCTCACCACACCCTGCCTGCCCAGTGAGAATTTCTGCTACATTCTAGGGAGCCCCAGTTCCAGTCCTCGCCCAAGCCTGGTGAGTGTGTGGGAGAGCTTCTGGCTACCCTGCACCGGGCCAACCTGCTGGTACCAGCCCAGGTGCAGCGTGAGTGACACCCTATTCCATTCCCTTGGGACGCCCCACCACCACTCTGCAGCACCTCACCACACCCTGCCTGCCCAGTGAGAATTGCTGCCGTGTTCTGGGAAACCCCAGATCCAGTCTGAGCCCAGGCCCGATGAGTGTTTGGGAGAGCTTCCTCTCTCCCCTACTCTACCTTTTCCCCTCCAGACTCAGCTCAGGCCTGGCATACAGATCTGGGGTGAAACCCTGCAAGTGCGATACCTGCTGAGAGAGCAGGGTACAGAACCACCCAGCTAGTCCAGAAGCAGAACATCTGGCCAGAGGGGCACAACAGGTTCACCCCAAAGGGCAGCAGCAGGAAGGAGCTGAGCACAGCAGCCAGATCCAACCCAGGCAAAACTGGATAAATTCAAACTTTGTAGATCTGAACCTGAACTTCAGTACATGCTAAGGTTATAACTGCACCAAAGCTCTACAACAAAGGTCAGAAGGCAGTGCAACACAAAATGCCAACGAGAAGGAGCAAAATGCAATCTCAGACACCAATCCCACCCATAAGTTCAGAGGACACTAACACAGAACAAAGTGGGAATCACACAGCTGAAATCAATGAATCAACAGCTTCTGAAATAAAAAAACAACTGCAGAAAGGTATAGAGGAACTCAGATTGGAAATGAAAAAAGAAATCCCTGAATTAATAGTATCTGCATTAAAGAATCAAATGCAGAAACATGTGGAAGAAACCCAATGCCCATCCAGAACAAATGCAGAGGACACTAGCTCAGCTCTAATGTAAGAATTAATAGCGTTGATAGTAAACAAGCAACAGCAGAAAGTCATAGAGGAACTCAGAGCGGAATTCTTTTCTACTAGCTCAGCTCAAATGTATGAATTAATAG
>NW_004524743.1:761850-766116 GCF_000260255.1 Octodon degus
AATCCTGAGGGGATTTCACTGACCTTATCAGACCCAAAAGCTACAACTCTTGTTGCATAGTTCCTACCTTACCTTGGTCTTAACCATCCAGCAGAAAAGTATAAAAATGAAATATAAGAAGTAAAGCCTTGCTGTTTTGTTGAACTGTCTTGGACTCAGGTCAACAGTTTCTGACATTGCCAGTCAAGCATAAGACCCAATACTATTATGGGCTACTGGACTCTTTTAGAATCTTTTGCTGAGTTAACGTACCTATAATATTCAAATAATGGAACTAAACAAAAAAGGGGATACAGATGAATGTCCATTTTGTATCTGTGTATTCAAAGTGGTTAGGATAGATATATAGTTACATTCTGTTAATGAATAGAGGGATTTTTTCTTTAGTGTTTGTAAATAGGATATCATGCCCGCATCTTGTACAGCAAATAACCACTAAGAAGAATGTATGCAATGTGTTAATTATTGAAACTGTCCTACCAATTTTTTAAGAAACTGCTTCATTGCTATTTATCAATAAATTATGGAAGAAAAAAAAATAAATCCTATAGCTTCATGTCCATACCTGGGGCAGGTTATAGTGAGATGTGAATTCCAAAATACTTGAAGCTTGTGACCTTGCTGCTAACAGCTCATACTGCCTCTTTCTTGAGTGGTCACTGCCTGTGACTTCCTTCAGCAGAGGCTCAACTTCAACTTCCTGCTGTCTCCATTGAAGCTTTGATTTTACACTTACAGCTCTATGTGTTGTCCTCTCTTGGGCTCCTGTAGGGTCGGTTACCCTGTTACACAACATTGCATAACCTCCCAGGTCTTTTTCTAACATGTTCATGGAAGCCTCCATGACTCCATAACTCGTGCATTCTGCGTGCTACCAGAACCAGCACTATGTGGATGTTGCCATGGTGCATTGCTTTTTGAGGCCTATGTTACAACTACACCATAATGTATCTCTTATATGAGCTGATGTAATATTTTTAAAAGTAGGTAGGCTTAAATCGTAGAATATCTGCTAGTAGAGTTAATATTCTAATTTCATGGAACCAAATTTTGTTGTATGAAAACCCATGTCCATTGTAACTGACATGGTCTCATGTGTACTTTTTCCATGGGGTAACACGACTGTTGAGGGGGGACTTAAATGGTAGCCAATTGTCTATAATGTTGTATGTCTTTGAACTGACACCATTAAGTTATCATCACTCAAAATGGACTTAAGAAGGAGACTTGCTCATAATTAGCATATCTACACCCTTCTGCAAATGCATTGGATTGGGGGGATCATTTGGGCTGTTACATTGCTAGTGATTGCATTTTCAACAAGTAACAGGACCCTGATTGGTCTGTTGCTGCTGGAATGATGAATGTACAGCCTGTCCCTAATGACCTGACATGCTGTTGTGAACAAAAACATTATTTGATAGAAAGGTTTGTGATTCCTGTCATAACTCTGCCTGTTAACTAGTGAAGCATGGGATTTTTGCAAATTAGATGACAGGTTAAAATTGCTGGGACAGCAGAGATTAAATACCTTTAAGATATTCTTATTTTGTTCTTCCTGGTTCTATAAAATGTCTGGCAGTTTTGTGAAGACAGACCCAAGAAATTATGGAAAAGAAACCCTAATGTCTTTGGACTGCTTTCAATGGACAATCAGCACCCAGATATTTATTAAGCCTTCAGACGAAGGGAAAGATTCAGACCATAGACACATCACATTTAGCATACTACCTCCAGAAGCTTTACTGTTTACCTGAGGAGACCCAATACACACACTGAAATGATTAATGATTTAGATTTCATGAATGATTAAAGCAAAAATATGGTGGCAAGTAAGAGCTTTGTGGGCAGGAAATGAAGCAGGACTTAGACTAGGAGTGTATTTTCCAAGTGCAACCAGTGAGAGAGAGCAAGTTAGCTTGGATAAGGCAGATTACACTTCTTAATACTACAGGTAAGTCCTTTTTATTAAGGATTGCTCAACAAATTTACAAAACCTGCTACAGCTTCAGGGCACAAGCTCTGGCTTTTCATTCTCTGAGATTCCTCTGGGCAAGCTAGCCCAAAGTGAATGGTATTAAACTCTCTCTGAAGCAGTTCAGAGGCTCCTACCCAGGAGCCTAATCTTTACTGTTTGATCAGAAATATGAAGTGACAGTAATCATGTGTGATGGCCCACTTCCCCTGCACCCAGGGACATGAGAGGTTTGGAGAAGGTGAAAAGATAAGAGGAAGTATGGCTTGTATCTTCCTAGGCCTATGGCCGACTGGCAATGTTCCTGGTCTTACCCTTCAAGCATTTAGGAGACACAAAGGATTTGAAGAAATGGAGGAAAGACCTTCTTATATTTTGATTAAGCAACACAAGTGAAAATGAATGAAATTTAGACTTGTGGCACCTGGCACTTCAGAAGCACTCCATATTAGTCACATGCACATCAGGATGTGCACAAGTAAATGAATCGTCTCAAATTATGAGTTGAAAGAGTAGAATAAAGTTCTAAAAGGCCAGAAGTCTCCTAGCAGGGAAACTTCTCATAAGGATACCACTCCTGGGAAGAATAAATAGCAATGCCATCACTACCTCAAAAACAAGTATTTCTCCCAGTGGGGACTCTGTTGAAATTGTTTTTAACAGATTCTTGGATTTGGGTCCACTTTATGAGGTAGAGACACATGACATTTAATACTCTCTTTGCTATTGTGTTTCAATGAGGGGCACAACATTAAAACACCAATAATTTTCACTAATTCCTGCTATATTCTATCAGTAGAGAGGTTATGTTTCCCTCTCACTTGAAATTGTGGGATGCTTTCACTTTTCAGTGACTTCTCAGGCATTTTTACAAGAAAACAGAAGATGTTCTACTGTGGAACTGCCTGCCAAATTCTATTCTTAAGCAAAAGTCATAAACTACAATTTTTTAAAGAAGCAATCTTGGCTTACATCAATAAGTGAGTGGGCAAATTAAGTACCAAGCAGAATACTGATATAGATAAAAAGTAATCTGTAAAATTAAATAGAACAGTTAGATAAGCTTTAGAATTAAATAATTAGCCCATGTCTACAATATTTAAGTAACAAAGTTTCAGTTACCATGACTCAATGTCCTGTAAATACAGTATATTCATTAATGCATCTTTTTTTTTGGCAGAACTGGGAATTAAACTCAGGCCCTTGTGCTTGCCAGGGAAGTGCTTATTATACTGAGGTATCTCCCCAACCCCAATGCATCTTTTTCATTTAATAGCTTTTGACCATCTGATATGCATTTGGCCAAAAGGGACGTAAAAGTTCCCTTAGCTTGATGAATTTCTGGACAGATTTCCTCCCAATAGCCAGCTCCTGGCTTCCTCTTTCTCACAACATTTGGTTTAGAACTCTTGGAATTGTAAATCTTGGCTCATTTTTTATTTTATTTCATTTTTTAAATTTTTTATTCATTTTATTTTTAATCAATTTTATTGAGAAAGAATTAGCAGCAGTGAGGCAGTCTCAAAACAGGTCAGTAGGACAGTTACAATAATTAATGCATTGCACATTGTTGTTTTCATAGTAGTTATTCATAGTACAAGATGCAGACATGATATCTTGTCTAAACACTATTAGCACAAATCTTTCTTCTCATTGAACTAAGAGAAAGTAGCTGTATATCTAACCTAACTAATTTGTATATATATATATTTTTTACTACAAAATGGTCCTTCATTTATATCTTCCTCTTTTGTTTAGTTTTGTCAAAGATGGGTATTCCATCGCCATTCAAATACTGCAGGTGTGTGAATTCAGCAAAATAATCCAATATAGTCCAGTAGACCATAATAGTAGTGGGTTATCTGCAGGACTGGCAATGTCAGAAGTTGTTGTCTTGGCTCTTTTTTAAGATGCAAATCTTTTCCTAGTCTGCAGCCAGTTTACAACTGAGAAATGTCTTTCTGAATAATTTAGGCTCCATCCCTTTGAAATACAATCTCAAAAAATGCATGTGTCTCTGTCTTCCAGTCTCTAAAAGGATGAGTCTATTTTCAAGTACAAATTAGCAAACTCTGTTGGCTAAAAACATTTACAACTTCTTCCTTAACTTCTTCCAATGAGTTTCCTTCAACACACCTGTCACTTAAAAACTCCCCCACCTTATACCATATGTCAGCAGTCTCTCTTGTATTGCAATAATTTGACCCCTATTAGAATAGTCTTCAATAATCTTGTCTATACATAATGAAATAAAATAGTTGTATATATGAAAACAATAGCTGAATTTTCCA
>NW_004524743.1:768141-768694 GCF_000260255.1 Octodon degus
AATACTTCCATGACAAAGAATAACTGCAGAATTTCATGATGAGAAAGCCAACCCTACACAGGCTACTGAAAGATGTTCTAGAGGGGACCAAAATGATCAGAACTCCACGAATGAGATTAGAAGCAACAAACTAAATAGGGCAAACAATTAAACACAGGAGGAAAAAGGAGTAAATGACAAGAGGTAAATAACATGTCAATTGTAAGTCAATACATCTCAATTTTAACTATCAATGTAAATGGACTCAATTCTCCAATTAAGAGGAATAGACTGGCACAGTGGATTAAGAAACAAAATCCAGCAATATGCTGTATACAAGAAACACATTTAACTCATAAAGACATTAATAGGCTGAAAGAAAGGATTGAACACAATATTACATGCCCTAGCACCTCAGAAAAAAGAAGGGGTAGGAATCCTATTCACAGACAGTCTCAACTTCAGACCAAGCTTGATCAAGTGAAATAAAGAAGGCCACGATATATTGGTTAGGGGAAAATTCAAGAGGAATAGATAATACTCATAAATATGTATGCGTCAAACACGGGAGCAC
>NW_004524743.1:777736-792445 GCF_000260255.1 Octodon degus
CATGGAATGAAATCTCCTGTCCGAGAGAAGAGGAGGGGGCCCCTGCGTGGGTAGTCCCGGGGAAGCTTTCTCTTCCAGGAACTTAGATAAGCTTCCTGAGGACAAAAATCTTGTTTGCCTTGCTTAGCGCTGTGCCTTGGTGTCCAGCACATTTTAGTCAAGATTCTTTGGTTGCCAGAAAGGTAAACCAAATGTCTTTGAACAAATCATATATCAGTTGTAGTCAACTAGGAAAAGGGACTACTTAACCAAGAAAAACAGGGCCCAAGAAAAAGGGTAAAATAATGTTTAGAAAGATTAAAGAATGAAGAATTTAAAAAGCTACAGGTCTTCTAGGAGAAGACCTTCCCATTCAGTGTACCACACCTGTGAAAAATAAACAACAATTTCTTTTATCCTCATCATACTAGTTTAAGAGTCAAAGACCCTCAAGACTAATTCTGATCAGGTCAGATGAAATTCCGTGCTATATTAAGCAGTGAGAGAAGAAATGTGTCAGAAAAATACCTTCAGGGTGCTCTTTGGTTCTAGTGGTGATTGGAGAGAAGTGTGGATTTACCATCCCCCCCAAGGATACACACAGAGTGGAAGAAGTCTTCTACAAGAAAGTAGAGTGGTGTCAGGAATGAATGAGAAGGTAGAGATTCAAACCCCACATTATGTCTAACACACACACACACACACACACACACACACACACACACACACACAATTTTGGTCTGAATGTATTTTCTTTGGATTAACTCAGCTAGCAGACTTCTTCATGAGGGTCCAAAATCAAGAAGTGTTGAGCAAGCAAAGTAAGCATTTAAAATAAGCGTCCCCAATGACAGATAAGTGCTAGAAAAGGTAACTTTTAGAGATCTTAGGTACACAGATTTGCCTCACTCTGAAGAAAATCAATATATGAAGATATGTTTGTCTATCTTGTTGTGCCTTACCACATGCCCCTCCAGATGAGTTGACAAGTGACATTTTTTAAGATGCTCACTAGACAGCTAAGAGTTCCCCCAAATATCTTACAGTGTACGTGAATGTCCACTTCTAGAACCCTTCACTTTTGATTAGGGAAGACTCAGTTGCCTGATGAGGAAACCTAGAACCACGCTGCTTGCGTTCTCCATCTAACTGCGCTAGTAGCATGCTGCTCACAAAGTGGAATAGAAAAGAGGGTGTTCAGGGTATCACATCGGTAGACTCTGGTTGGTATATTTCAAAAAGACCGAAAGAGATCAATAATAAGCAGTGACTTCAAATATTGAAAAAAGTATCTCATCTAAATGCATAAGAAAAGTACAGATGTTTCCTTAACATATGCAGTCCTATGCAAATCAATATGTAAATTAAACAAAAAGTCAGGACTGGCAAATTCCCAAGTTTCCAAGATTTACTTATGTTAACCTAGTGTTCATCACAGAAACAAAGTTGAGAATTTTTGCCTATTTCCATCATTTCGAAGTGAAGGAAGGCAAGGTTGAAGGATGTGCTACATTAATAGGGCAAAGGCTCTCATCTAAGAAGGGAACAAGGTAGATAGATGGTTAGATGAATAGATAGATAGTTTTCACCTTCAAAATGTTAGCTAGCTCATCCATCATGCTCAGTTGGTTGTGGGCAGCAATGGGACTAGAAATGGAAATGAATCTGAGTTGCACTGAATTTTGATGAGGGCCTAGTTCATACAAGAAAGATTTTTGAATCATTAACCTACAGATTCACAAGAGATTGGAAAACAAGGTAATTGCAGGGGAAAATAAAGACCTAGGCTACACTGAATCTTTAGATACTGGCCATTTCAGGGGTAGAGACATAAGGATATAATATCATGTGGACCATACCTCCCCAGCCTGCACCATCTAGGTCTTTAGTGGACCTAAAAAATTAGATTAAGGCCCTGAAGCTTGTGGGGTTGGTGATGTGCCGGTAGTTAGAGGTGGAAGAGGTTCCTTCTCTTCTTTCTGCTTCCTTTAGACCTAAGTTCAAAAATGGGAGCAGGTAAATATTCCCAATGAGGTTTGGCCCTCTTTGTATATGTTAGCTAACCAAATACAGTGTGCTGGTCACTATACCACTCCTGTGCTAAGCACCATGGAGGAGGAACAATTCTGTAAAAGCCACAGTACTGTTCACAAGAAACTAGGATTGCAATCGGGGTAATAAAAATCTACTTTTGCAACAATTTTTCCAAAGTAATATTAGTATTAACTCTTCAAGCTGTGTGGTTGGGATGTTTAGGCATAATAAGAAATAGCTATTTAATTATTAGTCCAATTCAAACGTATTTATTGAGCATTGAAGTACTGAAGAAAACAGACACAGTTGCTAGAGTTGTCTGAGAAGACAGACAAATGTGCAGTAACAGGGCCGGGGAGATATCTTGACAGTCTAAGTACCTGCCTGTCCAGTACCACATGCCATGCATGCTGAGCCAGCCACTGAAACCGGACCTATAACAGGTTCATGGGCATGATCATTTACCACAAACCTAAAACAGTGCAAACTAGAAATAAGCTAAAGATTCTTCAATATCAGAATGGGTAAATAAATTTAAGGTAAGCATAGTGTGAAATAGTACCCAATCAATAGAAACAATTAATTGCAGCCATAATTCAAAGATATCTGCAATGTTTTATGCTAAAATCAATTTACATGATATTACATGGCAAAATAAAGTACAGTATATTAAAAAAAACCGTGTTTGTGTGTGTGTGTGTGTGTGTGTGTGTGTGTGCATGGATAGCCATATTTATTTACCAAAAATGTAAGATACACATTTTTGTATAGTCCGTAAGGTTATACACCTTGTTAATATTTTTTTGAGATAGGGTCTCTCTGTGTAGTTAGGGCTGGCCTTGTGCTCATTTTTGTAGTTCCCGGGCTGGTCTCGAACTTGCAGCAATCATCCCGTCACAACCTCCTGAGTGCTGGGATTACAGGTGTGCACCACCACGCCCAGTTAATAATGGTCTGTTTATGGGGAGAGGTACTGGTGAGACTCACTTTTTGTTTTCTATATGTTCATATTGTTTTAATTCCTATAAAAAAAGCACATAACTGTTCTAATTTTTAAATTCATTTTAAAGAGAAAAGAAAATAGCAATGAAACAGTTTCAAGAGAGGTTAGTAGGACAATTACAACAATTAATACATTGCACATTGTTGTCTTCGTAGTAGTTATTCAGAGGACAAGATGCAGACATGATATCTTGTCTAAACAATATTAGTACAAACCTTTCTTCTCAATGAACTAAGAGAAAGTAGCTGTATATCTATCCTAAGTCTCTTGTGTATACATATATATATTTTTCTCTTTTTTTCACAACAAAATGGTCCTTTATTTACACTTTTGTGAAGTTAGTAATGCTTGACACTAGGTTCCCTAGCAACTGTAGCTAACCTTAACCAGACAGGATGTTCATCTTAAAACTTAAAAAGTTCTCATTTAAAAGCTGCAGCTAAAAGTTCTAATGATGAGTTTAATAAGAAAAATATGTATGATAAGGTAGGTATCCCTGATATAGTAACAGTGGAAGTGTTCAAAGGAAATTTATTGAAGAAGATAATAAATTCAGTCTGGGTCATCACATGTTGAGATGGCCATGGAGCACTCAGATGGAGACATCTAGAAGGGAGCTAGCTATGTAAGTCTGGAGTAGAAAGAGCAGTTAGGTGTGGGGACATAGACTTGTGGAACAGGCACGACAATCGCAGCCACCAGAGGAGTGAACGAGGTCACTGACTGGGAGAAGGAAGAGGAAGAATGGAAGCAATAGACAGAATGAAGGCATGCTGAAGACCAGGCACAGTTGTATCAGCCTGTAAGGGAAACCTGGAAAGAAAGGACAGAGGAGCAGGAGAAAACCCAGGAGTATCAGGTGCTCCATAAACCAAGCAAAGAAGTTCAGATTGGCCAAATGTACTCAACAGAGGTAAGTACTGCTGAGAATATAAGTACTATAAGGAGAAAACAGTGTCTTCTGGATTTAATGACAAGGAAACTTTGGTTCGGCCCAGGAGAGTGAGTAGTGAGGACAGAGGGAGAACAAATGTAGTCCTTTTAGTAAATTTAGCTATAAGTTTCAAGAGCTTGTAGTGAGCAGGTCATAAAATTGGAGCTCCCCAGGAAGCAGGGAGATCGCAAGTCTGAGGCCAACCTAGGCAACTTAGTGAGACCATATCTCAACCCCCAAACTAAAATTGTCTGGGAATGTAGCTCAGTGGTAAAGCACTTGCCTAGCATGGAAGAGACCCTGGGTTCAATTCCTAGTACTGCAAAACAAATAAATGATAAGCAATATTTATACTAGAAAGACTTTAAAAATTTAAATGGTTATAAGAAGTAGTTAGTAGAGATATAAAGGCTGGATTATTGAGGGAGAATAGAATTTAACCCATAGAGCAGAAGGGATGGGTTCCCAAACACAAATGGAAGGAATCCTCTTCAGCAGAAGGTTGGGCAACTGATTGGAACAGGAAGGAAGGAGGCCATGATGGGTAGGCATGCAGGAGACTGTATAGGTTTGGTAACAGGGGCTTCAAGGAGTGCTGGCTCGATTGCTTCTGTTTTCTCTGTGAAGTAGAAGGCGAGATTAGGAGATGACTGGAGCAGGCAAGCAGAACCTGTAGGCCCTCTAAAGATCCACTTTAGGCCACAGACCATGGTTGGGACAAACAGGACAGACTATGTGGGGGTCATCCCCTGGGGGTGCAGGCAGAGGGGGAGCATCCATGGAATGTCACAATGGGGAGGGAAGCAGGAATGAAAAAGAAGCAAGATGTGTCATGTGCATGTACCTACTCCCTCCAACGAATGTAAATGTCATACCCTGTGAATGTGTACTAATCAAATAAAACTTTATGAAACCTTGACTCACTGAGTTGGCTATTCAAAGTACTTACTAGTCTACTCAGTGAAATATGCTAACATCATTCCTTGGCACCCCAAGAGCCCACGATCCGTTTGGTGCCCCAGAAGAAGCACGTGGGGCCAGTTTCTTCAGCAGAGGTTCACCAGTACCTAGGAGAAATGGAGATGCTCCCAGGAGCACTTCATCATTTTGGTAACAGCTCCCTATTTGCACTCTCACCTACAAGTCTTTCCTAAATTGGAATGTGTCTCATCTCAGCATTATTTATGGTGACAAGGAGTTGCAGGCAATCTGGCATCCATCACTGAGACAGCACAGAGGCGCAGGACAGTGGCCACACACTCTGGAGTAGGTTGCAGCAGTTGGAAGCAAGGGATTAGTTGTACATAGAATAATATCCATAGATTTTTTAAAATGGTGATAGGTAAAAAATAGTAACTGTAAGAAACAGAATACTATGTGTGTGTATATATATATATATGTATATACTTTATAGAAATTTTAAAAGGCATACATTCAACATAATGCACATTTTCCAAGAACATATACAGCAAAACTACTGTGGTGAAGTAAAAAATACTAGTTACTAATAAGAGAGGAAAGAGAACTGAGTGAAAGTGTGGGAATGACAAGAAATAAAGAAGTTAAACAAGATATGGAAGATAATAAATGTGCCACGAGTGGAGTTTGATTAATACGACCCTCTGCACCCAAGGAACTAACTAAATAAAGGAACAAATAGATGTATCAAAATGCTTCCCAAACTTCTTGGAGACTTTTTTTGCAAGCAACATCTTTATCTTTAATCCCAAACATCAAGCTGGTACTGGATCACTGCTGGAGGAGCACAAGTAGGTCATTTAGGGTTGCCTTGTACCTTGTCACAGACTTTTTCTGGTTTGACCAAGCTATAATGGACAAATAAAAACGATGCATGTGTAACGTGTACAACATGATGTTTCGATACATATATGCATTGTGACAGGATCACCACAGCTGAGCTAATTAACATGCTTGTTGCCCCCCACTTGCCCTGCCATGTGACTAGAATACTTAGGTCTACTCTTAAGTGCTTTCATCAGATTTCACGTAAGTAATACAGTAGTACTAACTGTAATCGCTGTGCTCTATAGTAGCTCCTCAGAACTGACTGAACTTACAATGGACAGTTTGTATCCTTTGGCCCATATATGTTCCCATTTCCTATCCCCCAGCCTCTAGCTACCACTCTTATTTCCACTCATTTTAGGAGACTGACTTTTTAAGGACTCCACATCCCCGAGAGAATACGGTATTTGTATTTTTGTGTTTGACTTATTTCACTTAATGTGGTATTCTCTGGGCTCACCCAGGTTGTCACAAATGCCCTGACTGCCTCTTTTTAAGGCTGCATAGCGTTCCACCGTGTACATATACCACAATTTCCTTTTCCATCCATTCATCAGCGGACACTAGGGTTGTTTCTTTGTCTGGGACATGGTACACAGTGTGGCTGCAAACATGAGCTGCCTGTGTTTCTGGACCGTACTGATATCATTGCCTTTTGACATATACCTGGGGGTGGGATTGCTCGATCATATGGGTGTTCTACCTCTGATCTTTATCTGACCACTTATTTTATAAATGAGGAATTGACCTCATCAAAGTTACATGTTTAGTTGCAATCCATGGATTCATTCTGAATCATGAGCATCTACTATTCTTTTCCCTCATATCCTTCAGGACAATTATCACTGGCTTTGTGGTTGTTATTATGTGTTTTTTCCCTGTTTCTTAAATGAAATAAAGCCCACTCTGTGCTTTATGTGTCCTTCATAATAAATGCAACTTTCTCAATAAATGAAATATTTTAAAATCCAGAAATGGAATCAGCAGACTGGTAGACTACCCTTCCCTGACTACGTAGGGAATGAGTAAGTAAAGCCTACCCTTATACAAATGGAGCTCCATGTTATATTGCACTACCTGCTCAACTCAGTGTTCTCTCTGACAGTCACCGCAACACTGTATTTTCAATTGTAACAATACATTGCTTTCTTGACTTCCAAGAAGGGTTCCATGTCCACCTGTTCTGAATCGCTGCTGGAGGATGGAATCGTCGAGAACATGGGACTTGGTATTAGAGAGGCTAAGGCTTGAGTGCTATTGCTGTGCAGCCAAACTCTGGCAAGATACTCACTCTTTCTAGTTCAATCCAACAAACCTATATGGGTGCTATGTTCCAGGCACTGATTAGGTGCTTCAGCTATCACAGGGAGCAAAACAGTCAGAAATTTCTACCCTTACAGTCTGATAAAGGAAGATAGCCAACAGCTTATTAAGTAGATTATTTGGAGTGTTCCAAAGTGGTAAATGTCAGGAACTAAAGTAAAGCTGATCAGGTTTCTGACACAGGATTGTGAGGAGAGGGTGTAGATTGCAGTATCAAATAGAGTGGGCAGGGTAAGCTGTGTTGGGAAGGTGCCATTTGAGGAAAGAGAAAAGCGAACCGCACACATGGCTATGTATGGGACAGAGCATTACTGATGAGATCCAAGGATGGGGAGTTAGCAATGGAGATGGTACAGGTACTTGAATTCTTTACATATTTTGAGTGGTGAATGAGAAGAAAGAATGATGTTGGGCTGGGGAGATAGCTCAGTAGAATAAGCGCTTGCCTGGCAAGTGCAAGGTCCTGAGTTCAATCCCTGGTACCGCAAAAAAGGAAAAGAAAGAATAATGTCAAGAATGACTCCAAAGTTTTAAAATGAACAACCACAGGTTGGAGACACTTTCTACATCTGAGGAAGGGTATCATTTGGAGCAGGTTTTCATTCTCTCTTCCCTTGGAAAAAAAACTTTTAAAAAGTATAAGTTGGAGAATTATATATTATACATTTTTACCTATTATAAAAGCATATATAGTTGATATGAGGTGATAGTATAGTGATCTACCTATCTATCTGTCTATCTATCTGGTAGATTGAGGATCAAAGACAGGGTCTTGTGCAAGCTAAACAAGCATCGTACTGCTGGACTACAATCCTAGCCCATACAATGCTGCCTTACCTTTTTATTGTGCAGAGACCAAGGACAGTGATTTGGACATATGCAGATGTCTGTTAGAATTCTTTGTGGAGATAATCTTGAATGGAAAATTGGATTCACAAGCTTGAAGTTCAAGGGAGAAATCCATGTTGGAAAAATAAATTTTGAAATCATAGATGTTTAGATGGCCTACAAAATGATGACAACAGGTGAGTCCACCCTACAAGTGATGGAAATAGAGGTGAGATCTGATTCCTGAAACTCCGCCTCAGATAAGAGGTACAACCAGTAAAGAGACTACAGAGTGATCAGTGAAGTTGGAAGACAATCAAGAGTATGGTATTCTGGGTCGGCCAGATATCTCAGTGGACTAAAGTGCCTGCTTAGACAGAGCGCCTCAGCCAGGGTTCGATCCCCAGGCGTGCTGTGCTGGCCCTGCCCCCAGGGCACGCTGAGATGGCGACTGAGACTGGGCTTGATGATGCGCGCCTGTATTCTCAGAGCTTGGGAGGTTGAAAACAGAAAAATCACTACGAGTTCGATCTATGTAGTGACACCCTGTAGATCCTGTGCCAAATATATTTTTTAAAAAGTGTGGTATCTTAAAAATGAAGGGAAAAAAAAACCCAAACCTGGGGCCGGGGAGATGGCTCAGGGGAATAAGCGCTTCCCTGGCAAGAGCAAGGGCCTGAGTTCAATCCCCGGTTCCACAAAAAAACAAAAAGAAAAAAAAAAAACTAAAAATGAAGGGAAACATGAGCACTAAGGAGGTAAGAGGGATTCAGTCTGTTACACTCCTATGGATCAAAATAAATTAAGATAAAAAATTGACCCAAGGATTGGGACTGTAGAGGTGATTGGTGACATGGGAGAACACCTTACAGCTTTCATGGAGTGCTGAAGCAAAGGCTTCATTGAAGTGACTCTAAGAACTGGAAAATATATTGGTTGAAATAATGCAGGCACACAAGCTTGACTGCTGTATGGTATCTCTTATTTGAGTAAGGCAAAGTACAAACAAAAAGCATAATAAAAAATGAATAAAAGGAAATGGAGTGGATCTCTTGCAAATGAGAAGAGGTCCAGGAAACTGAGGGGAGGGAATTGAAGAGGGGAAGGGGAACTAAGTTAGATAAAGGTATGCAACATACAGGAGCCTAATAACCTCAATAACTATACACCATAAAGTTGAGGTAAGACGAATAACATCATGAAAATGAAAAGGGAGAAAGGGGATTTAGAGGAGGATGGAGAGACATAACAGGGAAAGGGAAGGGGATTCAAAAAAAGAAACAAGCTGTACAGTGCACATTCACCCACTTTCCAAGATGATTGCAAACTGTATGCGCTGCAAATATGTCTTGATAAGAAAATGAAAAATTGAAAAAAGAAAGAATGGAAACAGTTATTCAGTGGTGTTTGCTGTGCATGTTTAAAAAACAAAACCATTGTAGTAGCTGGGAGATAAGCCTCAGTCATATATAGAATGATATTACTTGTTTCTTAGGGTTATGGAAAAATTGGAACAGATTCAGTCTAAGTTTTTGAACACTGTTAATATATGCAGTGTGTCTATCACACAGCAGGCACTCAATAAATGATAGTTATTATTTTTAAGATGTGCATTTTATGCTACACTTAGAAGTATTTTCCAAGATCTACCTTTATAAAACCATACAGATTTTCATATCTCAGACCAATTTCTGAGTTGTGTGGAGGAGTTTAAAAAATAAAATTCCCAGAATAAGTTTTGCTGTGCTGCACACCAAACCACGTCTCACACAATGACCTCCAAAGAACACATCATTTGAGTTGCCATCGCATTTGTGTTTTCCAGGATGTAGCAATTATATGTAATTACCAGGGGCCTAGGAAAAAGCTTCTTTCAGAACACAATCCTCTCTCAAAAATGGACAAGCACCTCCATTAGGAAGCATGTCTCTTGAGTGTGATAAGGTCACAAAGTTACCTTCATTTTTTTCCAGTAGGTCCATTATTCTCTCGCTGTCTCTTCCTGCCCTTTCCTCTTCCCCTCCTCTCCACTCCCTTTGCCTCTCTTGTCCCTTGATTGTCAAGGTAAATGTCAAGGAAGGAAACTGACATCTGCGAATTTCTTTTGTCTGATCTAATGCTCCTCCTAAATTTTTTTTAAACAGTGCACCAGCAATATTTTATAAGTCCCAAGTTAGGAAGATAGAACACACCTAAATAGAGTTGAATTATGAAAAACTTAAAAGGTGAAAAGAAGCTAACCTGATACATATAATTGTTTGGGTGCTAGTGCTAATTAATCATAAGTTGTCATGAGAGATTCACATTAGTTATTCTTTTACCCAGCTGAGCCTCATTACATCTTTCCTTTGTTAATTCTCTAGGCACTGATATTTTTATTAATGGCCAGGATGCTTCTCAGAACACCACATTCTACTGTTTATTTACTATTTTTTTTTACTATTTTTGTTTATTCCTTTCTCTTTCCAAGCCACAGGTGCTCCTTTCTAAAAGACATACTTCTATCATATTTTCAGGGACCTACCTCCCCATCAACTATTCCTTCTCTCATCGTCCAAATCTGTCCCTGTCTGTGAAATATGCTCAAGCCTCTGACATACTGAAACTCCCTTCCTAGAACTTCTTTGTTCCTCAATCAACCACCTCATGCTTTTGTACGTGAGCTTCTAGTTTTTCATTTTGCAGTCATTTTTTTTTTTCCTCCAGCAGTC
This sequence comes from Octodon degus, assembly GCF_000260255.1. Lineage (NCBI taxonomy): Eukaryota > Metazoa > Chordata > Mammalia > Rodentia > Octodontidae > Octodon > Octodon degus. The sequence continues at coordinate 788,355 of NW_004524743.1, forward strand.
ACCAAGCTTTTTCGTCCTTCACACCACTGAAACTGTTTGGACAAATATCACCAAGGACAATCCGATGGATCAGTATGATTTCCTCTCAGACCTTATGCCTTGAGCCACTTGTAGCATTGCAAATTCGTGAGAACCCCATCCATCCTGGATCCTTTCATCCATCCATCCCTCAGATTTTCTCAGGGTTTCCTCTTCATTTTCCTCTTCTCCTAGTTCTACGTATTTTTCCTGGGAGAAATTGTTGACTTCATGGTTTTCACTAACAATATGCTCCTACCTTGTAGGTCAGTACCTCCCGTTCTCCATCTCAACCGTAGCCCTATGTTTCCCACCCTCATTGGACACATGAATGACTCATAGGCATCTCTAACTCCACACATTCATACTCAAATTCATTGTCTTCTCTCCTAAGGCCCAGCCTATGCCATTGTCCAGAGGAGAAATCTAGGAGGCATTCTCAATTCTCTCCAACCATTGGCCACCCACATTCAATTTGTCCCTAATTTCAAAGATACTTTGGAATCCTCACTGTCCCCTTCTTCCTCCATATCCCATGGGCTTGATTTAGAGCCTCTGTATCTTTTGCATTCAATCTTTCCTTCTACTACAGACCTCCAACAGCTATCTTGATTTCAACGTCTCTGAACACTTTACCCTACCCTGGATGCCCAAATAATCTTTTTACACTAAGGAGCAGAGTCTAACTTACATTTCTGAAATGGATTTCTTATGTTGTAGAAAATGCCATCTGCGTTCAACTTACAGCATATGCAGGCTCCCAGCCAATTATGCTACATAACTGAATATTCAGTGCATGGAGCCCTGAGGCTGTCAGGTTGCAATGAGCTTTGTTGCATTATCAGGGCTCAAATAAGCTCCTTTGGGTCCCTGGTTTGTTGGTCTGTGACTTCCTCCCTCTGCTCCTTTGTGGAAGTATTATGCAGATTATAAAAATAGACTAATGCTTGAATTGCATTCGGGGAACTCTTGCCTTGTTCCGTGCAATGAGATTCGTAAAAGGAAAATTCCCATTCTCTCACCCAAAGCAAAATGGAACCCCACAGTGAGCTGCAAAAAGCAGGCCTAATTCCCGGCAGCAGCCTTTCCCAGCACCCTCCACTCAGCTCACGTGGAGAGAATGGATCTGATTGCAGGTTCACTGGGCTCATTGTTAAAGATAATTTAGACTTAACAAAGGTAGATTTCTAAAATGTTTCTGTCTCATTGTTGCATTTTCCTTTCAGATAAGAAATCCAAGCATCATCCTGCATTCCTTAGATCTTTCTTCATTTCTCCAGTCATAGCCCAAATGAAGATATTAACCACACCATTTCTTGGGCTACTGTAAAACCGGTCCACTTCTGATATTGCTAGGAATGCTCCTCTTTCCAAAGCTATTCAGTCGGTTTCTCAGCCAGGCTGTCAATTGTTAGTCAGTTAACAAGCATTCATTGGGCAACAGCTGTGCATTGGCTACTGTGCTAGGCAGGCCCTGAGATGGAGGGAGAGGGGTGTGGTAGAAACTAAACCTGAGCCCCATGAAAGGTCTATACCTCAGTGGTGACTATAGGCACCCCTACTGGGAGAAAAGTCCTTCTCTTTGGGTGGGCAATTCCTCATCTTTCAATATCTGAGTCAAATGTCACAGATACAGTTGTTGGCTGCTCCTCTAGCATGTTGCATATAGGATGACTGGATTGAACTATATGTCCTCTGTTATGCCCAGGCTGTGACCTCATTGAGAATCGAGGCTGCCAAATACTGAGATTTTGGTGTGTAGGGATTGGCATATCAGAGATGGCTCAAATATTTTTTGTCGAATCAAGTACCAGGAAGAACACAGCTTGATTCTAAACTGAGTGCCAAGCAGTGTGCCATTCGAGTGAAGGGGGCTCCTTTCTAGCTTGAATGCTTTTTCTCCAACCCCAGCCACTCTTTGCCATTTCATGGGTAATTTTTCCTTCACCAACTCCCAGTGCATCTTTAACTTTGGACAACTGCTCTTGTTTTGCCTTCCTAAACAGTGCAGGGCTTCTCAGATGACTTGGGAATCTCAGCACATTGCACATTCTGAGAGAGGGGGTTTGAAAGTAGGGCCTGGGATTCTGTGTATCTAACAAACTCTCAGAGGAAAGCCCATGCTTCTGATCAAGAACCACATCTTCTGCTCATGCAAGTCACAATCACCACATGCTGATGTGTAGAGATGCCCAGGACCAAGCTACCTGACCCAGGAAAACAGTGATGGTTAAAATCTAACCATGCTCAGCAATGCCTTCTCCCATTTCCCCTCATTTTCCATTCTTTGCAAAAAGTTTTGTAAGCTGTATGTCCCCTCAAGACTGCATTTATCTGAAGCAAGCATTTTTTTTTTCTAATGTACACAAACACGCCAGAAGTGATACCTAAGTTCACCTCAGCATTTATCTTTTGCTCCTGTCTGACAGATGGCTCATCTTAATTATTCTACTACATCTATGACTTGATTCTGCTCTGTCTCCTCTATGCATGCCTCTCCATTTGCTGCTAGGCGAGAAGCAACAGGAGGTAACAGAACAGCACACTCCTCGTCATAAACTTGGTAGCTCTAGTTCAGACTGCTGCTGTTCTGTTAGCTAACTTCACAATTTCAGGCACGGTACATAAACCCTCTGAGCCTTGATTTCCTCATTTATCAAATAAGGATTGGTAAAATCTACTTTCCTGACTTCTCTAGCTTATTGAATGCATGTAAATGATAACCTCGAGAAAACCCTCTGGAAAGTGTGAGGTTCTATACAAACATTAAGGATTATTACCAAAGGGTTAGGCAGCATATCTTTCAATCCTTCAGTAATTCTCCCCAACTCAGAAGCATAGTGGCCTCTACATGGTGGCCCTAAAGCTTATGACTTGTGTTGGCCGATGGCAACACCTTCTGAATCCTTTCTAACAAAGACCAGCCTACCTCAGTGAATAATGCCATAAAACAACTTTTGTGCGAGTTGTACCTCTGCTCCATAGCTGGCACAGTCAGCAAGAAGATAGCATCAATAATGCCATCACAGTGGTTTAGTGTGGACCAGGCAACATCGAAATGCCAAACTGAAGACAGCAAATTCCAAATGGATGGTGTCAAAAGACATCTTTCACTGATATTTTTTTTTTCTGATTGGGAGGGTTGGCTCACCTGTTTATATGCTAAAAAGAACCCCCTTATTTTGATTTCTGAATACTTTCTCTCTTAGTAGTCAAACTTATTATGGAATAAAACATTTTGATAATTGCTTTTTAATATGATGAAAGGTTGGAACCTTTCCCAATGACAAGGAAATGAGGGAATATAATGGAATGATGTCTTGTAATTTTTATAACTTCCAAATAGCAAATGAGAGTCGTTCATTTATTCACTGAAGTTTCCTTCCAGAATCACAGAATTACTCCTACACAGCAATTAGAAGGGGAAGATGAATGTTTAAGCATTAGCTGTAACTTGTCTTTCTGGGGAGGAGGGGACTGGGTTTAAAGCTGTTGGCAATGAGAAAAGTTCATTAACAAATATAAATTTTTATATATTACTTCTATATATTCTGAAAAGATTTTCTAGATTGAGAAAATAAACCATTACTGTAATTTACAAAGATTTTCTTTTTAAAAGGAGCTGGGGAAAAATAGTCTACATTTTGTATTTTAAGCATCAGTCTTTAATTTTAAAATATGGTTCTTCTGGTGGAGAGGTTTTGTGTCTATCACTTTTCAAAGTCCATGGCTAGGATGCCTGGGAGATGGCTCAGTGGTACAGGCACCTGCCTGGCAAGCATGAGATCCTAAGTTTGATTCTCGGCACAAAAACAAAAACAAAACAAAGTTCATGGCTAGGCTTTTCAGCAGTAGGAACACAAAGCTGATAATGTCATAGGCTTCTTTCCTTTATAAGCATCTCAGCTTCCCTTCACCCCAAGGTCACAGCCAACTCTGTCAATGTGTGTCATGGCTCACAAGGGGCACTGTCTGAAAGAGCAGCTTCTTTATGGGCAGGGCCTAGTCCATTCATGCTTCTCTTTTTCCGATAGAGTTGCTGATTTTCTGATTTTTCTTACCTTTCCTTTAAT
>NW_004524743.1:792545-805365 GCF_000260255.1 Octodon degus
TCTCTCTCTCTCTCTCTCTCTCTCTCTCTCTCTCTCTCTCTCTCTCCTTTTTCTCTCTCCTGTCTATCTCCATATATGTCTATCCTTCTCTTGTAGTAAGCATTTTTGAAACATCTTTGGAAATGCGTAGCTGTTAAAACTTAAGGACACTGACTCACTTGAAATCATATCTCAGTGGGTAAGAGTTACTTCCTCTTTTTCTCTGAAAATTTATTTCTTTTTAACACTTTTCCTCATCTCTACTTGACATCTTTTTCCTCACCTATGTCCTTTACCTGTTAGCTCTCAGAAAGAAATAACAAAAAATTAATGAAAAGAGACCCTGGGTTGTTGGTATCCTGTGTTTTAAAGTACCAAGAGCATCACTGTTTTTCTGTCAAGAGTGAAAAAGCAAAAAATGGACTTTTAAAGTTGCATTTTATTTTCTAATGCTCTAAACCAAAGGATTAGTTGTTACAACAAAATCACTTGCTTTTTATCCTCTTCAAAAATTCCTTAATCCATTTATACATAATTTTTAAAACCACATCAAATTCTTTTTGGAGAAAAAGATATTTGGAAACAGAACCAATTTTTTTGCTTTCTCTGTGTGTTTTTATGTCATTGTTCATCCCATCATTCATTCAGGAACTCATTGTTCTACATCATTCATTCATTTAATAAATATTTATTAAGAGCCTCACTTTGTGCTGGGCCTTTTTCCAGGACCTGAGAACACAAAGATAAATAGGAAAAAAATTAAAAGTCCTCAAAGAGCATACACATTAGTAGGACACAAACAATAAATGAACAAATACGATACAACATGTAATTCATATGCCATGAAGGATACAAGTTTATGACCACAAAGAGACACTTTGATTGGGAAGGATGAAGAAGTCTTCCAAAGAAGGCAATTTTCAATTTGATCTTTGAACAATGAGTTGCTTTTTCTGAACTTGGAAGTGGGGAAAGGCGTTCCAGGCTAAAGGAACAACATAAGAGAAATCTCAGAGGAATGAAAAATATTTGCTGTGTTCATGCAGTTAGATGAGGAAGATTAGGAGAGAAAATGCTGGAAAAGAAGTTGCAGCTCTCAGAAGTTATGCTAAACTTTGTAGGGATCACTCAGCACTTGGGGCCAGAGACCTTCACAACCTGCTTCCGATTTTCTTTCCATCATGTTCCGCTGTTGATAGTCATCTTCTGTTCCACTTCTGTTGGTGGAGTGTACTGACTGGACTGCTTTTCATAGCTTGAATTTCAGTGCTCATTAAGGACTTGTGCTTCAGTGCCTTCCTGTTCCAGACAGCCTTGAGTCATTTGCCGTCTTAGTTGCTAGCCTTTGTGAGCCAGAGCCAGCAGCCTTTAGCCTATAATCCTGCTCAATTCCTCTCTAACCCTTCCCCAACAGGCCTGCAATTCCAAGAAGAGCTAGGGAGGAATGTGTTCAGGTGGGTCGCTGCTAGTCACGTGGTACTTTAGGATTCTGACCTAAGCAGTCTAACTTACTGTCCCTGGAGGGTGGGTTCTTGCACCAGAAATCACCCCGAGGCAAAATAACAATGGAATTAATATAGTATGTTAGAAAATTGAGTTTTGAAACCTCAAGATTTAACTCATAAGGCCAAATGCCACAGTAGTATGTACCAGTTACTTTTTGGAAAAGGAAACAAGGAAATGGGGATGACTGAGGATCCCTTTGTCATACAGTCCTACAGACTGTATTTCTTGCTCCTGAGTTCCTTCATTGTATTGGATATGGAAAAAGCTTGAAGATAGATCATTGATATTTTAAGTGTTTTAGTGTAATAGTTTACATTTTATCCACTTAAAGATTTTTTTCTTTTCTTCTTCTACATTAGTATAATGTGTGACTCATATTGGGGGTTGATTAAGACAGATCTGGAATTGAATTCAGGCTCTGCCACATATTATTCATGTGACCTCAAACAAATTGTTTAATTTCCTAAAGCCACAATTTCTTCTTTTATAATATGGAGATAATAAGCACTTCTCACCTTATAAATACATCACTTGATGCATAGTAAGTATATATTTCTCTTGTTACTGGCCTCATTACCACATTGATGTGTTAGTTATCTTTGTTCTCAGTTCTTTTCTAAAAATGGAATCACTTCAGTATCCACAACGTGACCAATATTAAGGAGGCTGAATGATTCAAACATTTCAGATTAAAGTAACTATAAGGGCCATTGGTTATCTCTACTTAAAAGTTCAGTACTGCAACTGACACCAGTTAGAGACCAACCATTGATCATCAAGTTCTCATTAATTTATCTGATCATATCCCCAAGAGCTCTTCTAGGAGTGATGGTTTCCAAAGTACCTAAACTTTCCCTCATCCCCTATATATCTGAAGAGCTCAGAAAGAAAGACATTCCAGATTTAAACAGCAGACATCTCTTTCATAGGTCAGAGTTACCTAAATAACCAGGCTCCATCATTTCCACAGAGCTATCATTATGTGCTGAGATTACTGCCCAAAGGGGCTGGTGCTGTTCTGTAAGAGCACTGGAGCTGACTCACGTCAAATAGGATTGCTGTGTTGTATCAGTGAAGAAAATTTGTCTTGTCCATGTAACTGATCTCTTGACAAAAGTATAGAACTTTCACATACTCAAAAATAGCTACATTTAAAATGCTGCATCACTGTGATTTGAGCAAACTGGAGTGGTACACTTACTTAGGATGGTTATTATGTCTGGGTTATTTAGAAAGCACTAAAAAAAGCACTAAAATGAACCGATTAAATGTATGGATCCATGAGCAATGTTACCAAATGACTGGTGCCCTTTAAGTTTTCCCAACTAAAGCATTATTGTAAAGCAGCTGACCTTTTTTTCTACTTACTAGTGGCTTTGGGCAAGTATGCAGGGGCATTTTTGGAAGCTACAGTATGACATAAATTTCCTCCCCACCACTCATGTCAATATCCTAAGAAGCATGATATATAGAAATAACTTCAGTCATATTCTGTGTTTCTCCAGCTTTGCCAGTATGAATAAACTGATATTACCAATAATAAACTGCATTTATCTAGCTCCCATATGACCTTGAGGATCCCTAAGGGATGCTTCATGTGTGCTCACAAATGATTTTATTTCCTTCTACGCATCTTCTGAGTATCTCCGTGTGCTGGATGCCTAATACTCGTTGGTGTCTCCATCCAGAGTACCCCACTCCACAATACTCTGTTTTTCAGTAGAAAAGAGATCTATATTGTTTTACTTTTGTTGCTACATGCTACCAGAGAATATCTTAAACAGAAATGTTAAGCACCATAACTACCAAAATCTTTCATTTATAGATGATCTTTAAAACCTGGGTGTCAAGTAAAATTGCCCAGTAGAAGTGTATATCCAGTTACATGGAGGCTGAGACAGGAATATCAAAAGTTTGACCCTAGCCTAGGCAACCGAGTGAGACCCTGACTCAAAAGAAGGGTTGTGGATGTAGCACAGTGGTAGAGCACTTGCCTAGCATATGTGAGGCCCTGGATTCAATCCTGGTGCCAACAAAACAAAATAAGATTAAAAAAGAAGAAAATGTAGATTAAAAAGAGGGTATAAGTCCAAACCCTGAAGAACCACACATCTAAAGATCAAATAGAATAAGAAGGGCCTTAAAGGACAGTGAAAAGGGATGATCAGTGAGGTAAGAAGGAAGTCAGAAAATGTATCACAGCAAGGACTATTTCAAGATGTGAGTAGCTGGTATTCTCGGCCAGTAGATCAGGAATATGGAGACCCAAAATGTCTATTTTGTTTGAAAAAAACCAGGAAAATATTTTTGATCAGATCCATGAGCACTGAGAAAGGAAACAGGAAAGGGTGTGGAGAAGACAACACAGTAGGTAGAGACAACTGTAGAGGAGTTTTGCTCTGAAGGGGAGTGTGGGGCCATCCAGATGGAAGGTAATGGACCAAATGCTGGTGGGAATGTTCTACTAGAGATGGAATGCCTGGAATGAGGGAAGAGGGGGCTAAGTAAAGGAATCAAAGCTTTGATTGGTTGGGAAAGGTTGTAATACAGGTTATGAGTGGCAGGTTTGGTCCTTGTTAGGAAGACAGAGACTTCTGTCGTTGGATGACAAAGAGGGAGTGAGTGGGTGAATATTAAGGTAGACTTCTTGCCTGGGTGATGACATTTATGCATTCATTCACTCAAACAGGGGTTGTTCCAGGCTATATTTGAAAAAGTCCTTCCTTTCACACACCACCTACTACCTCTGACCTATGGTAAGTATCTAATCTTTCTAAGACTGTTTTCTCTTCTGGATAATGGGGCTAATGATAGCTGTGACCTTTAAAATGCAGAACTCACATGGACTACATAGCATAAGCCATGGCACATTGTAAGCACTCTCCAAATGTTTGTCAATATTATTACTGAGCTCCACTAGACCTCAAGAAACTCTAAGAGCAAAGGTTGTGGCTGTGTGGTTCACTGTTTTATCTCCAGAGCCTGCATCACAGATGGGTACATTTTTAGGCAGCTGTTGATTATTTGTTGCGTGAATAAATAATATGTGTTTTGTATTGTCTTTCATTATTCCCTCAATTAGGTACATGCAAATGTATATTAGAACCAAGGAATCTTTAGGGTAGGCCTGATAGCTCAGCAGACTAAAGCGCAGAGCGCAGAGGTCGGGGTTTGATCCCCAGTGTGCCGTGCAGGCCCCACCCCTGGGGCTTGCTGAGATTGTGATTGAGACTGGCCGTGGTGGCATGCACTTGTAATCCCAGCGCTTGAGAGGCTGAAAACAGGAGAATCACTATGAGTCCGATCTGCATAGTGAGACCCTGTAGATCCTATAGACCCTGTCCTAAATACAGAAGAAAAAAAAAATGAATCTTTAATATTATGGCTGGAAAACTGAGAGATGAAGACCCCAAATTTTATTTTATGTCCCAAAATGATAAAATCATTGTGGATAGTTCAGAGCTCAGACTCCAGAGCAAAACTACACAAATTCAAAGTTCTAATCTCTTCCTTCTAGCTATGTAGCAAGGGCAAGCTACTTCACTTCACTGAACCTCAATTTCCTCATGTGGAAAGAGAGGATGGTGATAATGGTCTGTTCCTCAGGGCTTTATGAACCTTCGACAGGTTAATATATGTGCCTAGCATATAGCCGCTAAATGTATCAGATGCTAACAGCAGCCATAGGAGTTACATATTCAGGAAATATGTAATTGCTTCTGTAAAAGATAGAGCAGGATAGTCTGCCTCAGATTTGAATGCTACGTCTGGTGGCTTTTACTGTAAAATTTAGGTTTCAAATGTGGCATTTTTCTCATTGTCATTTGGAAGGAGAATATGTATGCTTCTTGTTGCTGTAAGTATGTTCTGTACAAGCACTATTCAGGGGCTTTGTCAGTTGAAATTTGAATTTCTTTTCTTTCTTTCTTTCTTTCTTTCTTTCTTTTTTTTTTTTTTTTTTTTTTTCAGAACCGGGGATTGAACTCAGGCCCTTGCGCTTGCCAGAAAAGTGCTTATTCCACTGAGCCATCTCCCTGGCCCTGAAATTTGAAATTCTTATTGTCACACACATACCAGAGTTCAGTGAGATCTTAGATACTTGTTAAGTGAACATACCTTTCTCCCTAGATCTTTCACCATATTATCACCCAAAGACAGTAGGGTGCATTCAGCAAACATTTCCTGTGAAGCGCTAGATGGTAAAAGTTTCAGGCTTGTGGGCAAGTTAGTTTCTATCAAAGATATTTAATTGTATTGTGCAAACAGCCACAGATAATGTACAAGCAATAGGTATAGTTGTGTTCCCATGAAACTATTTACAATAACAGATGAAAGCCCATGAATCATAGATTGCCAAGTCCTAGTTTACTGGATGACAAGAAGTTTTAAAATGAGAAGAATGATTTGTAGTAATAGTGTTTGGACAGGATATCCCGTCTGCATCTTGTACTATGGATAACCACTAAGAAGATAACAATGTACAATGCATTAATTATTGAAAATGTCCTATTAATCAGTTTTGAAACTGTCCAAAAATAGTTTTAAAGACAAACATGAATGAAAGCAGTATATGTAGTTAGGAACATGTATTCAGGCCTTTTACAAGCATATTATTTTCTCTGTAAACTAATGAGTGGAGGGTTAGCCTGAGATAAATTCAGCTGAATTTTAAGCTTTTCTATTGGATGTGGACTGGCTTTAATGAATGATTTATAATTGGTAACTGAATCAAGCAGTAAAGACCAAAGGAAACTGAACAAACCACATAGGAGTATGAAGGCCGAGGGTGCAGGGGTTCAGACTCAGCGCTTATTTGTTCTTGTGAGTTTTTATGCTTGTATGTTGGTAGCTGCAGTTGTGTGTGCTTTACCAATCACTTACAGCCCCCAAGCCCCCAGAGCCACATCTCTAAGTGCTCCTGCTTTTTAAACTGGCAGAAAACAATAGTTAGGGGGTGTTCATTCATTCTTTCAAAAATACAGCACCAGTTCTATGCCAACGTCTATGGAAACCTAGAGGAGAAAACTACAAGAATGAGCAATTGCCCCGGGGTTTCCTGCTCACACAGCGCTCATAAGCTCCTCAGGGAGCCAGACCAGCCAGCAGTGGCCCACATTGGCACTACAGCATCGTATTGTTGGTGTCACTGGGAAGTCCTGGCTAGTCCTAGAATTTTGAAATCACATGATGTTTATTTGGATACTGGAGCCTTCCACTGGAACTTGAGAAAGATCAGCCCTGGCAGCTAATGTAAGTAAAATTAATTACTACTTTAGCAGCTAATTTTTTATGCCCAAGTACACACTGTACGCTAAATCTCATCCCTAGAAAGCATGCACTCAGAGAATGAGGCTTTTTCCTAATTTGGTTAGCTTATGAAGTGGTCATTAACGAGCCAATTTATTCTGTTATTTGTATGGAAACACTGCTGCAAAATGACCTGGTAAGAGAGATTTCATTTTCACATATTAATATTAAGATGCATAAAGCAGGGTGTAGAAAACAAGGTGGAAATATCACTTGTTAAAAATACATGTCATGACTAAGGCCTATGTGATGTATTTGGCATAGGAGAACAATTAGAAATTCTATTTATGGCCCTATTTATACTTCTATTGTCAAAATTAATGATTCACCATAAGTGAGAGTTGTTACCTATGTTTATTATCATTGCCCCTAACTAAATTAAAGTGTGTCTATGATTTCACAAATCTTGCTTTATATGGTAAAATTTTTACCATGAAATTTTTTTATTTTTTACATGTTAAAAATTTTAGCCAATAGCCTATCGCCTTACTGTCTTAATAGGTTTTATTAACTACTGAATAAAAAATAAATGTATAGAGTAGGTATAACAAATGATGATACAGGGCTAGGGAGATAGCTCAGGGGGTCTAAGTGACTGCCTGGCAAGTACGAGGACCTGGGTTCGATCTCCAGCACCACATGCTGTGCCGGCCTCACCCCCAGGTGTGATGTGCTGGCCACCAAGACTGGGTGTGGTGAGCCGTGCCTATAATCCCAGTGTTGGTGAGGCTGAGATGGAGGATCACTATGGCTCTGAGCTACGTAGTGAGACCCTGTACCAAATAAATAAAAACATTTTTTAAAAAAGAAATGATAATACAAAAACTGAAGTATTCACCATCAAGGAACAAAAACTAAACACACATTTAAAATTAAGCTCTTTGTAAAGGTAATGCACTATGCGGTACAAACTCAGAACATACAAAAGAGCATACATTGCAAATTTTTAGCACTTTCCCTGTTCCCAGAATATAAATTATTTCCTTGTTATTTTGTACAGTTTTTTAGTATTAGATTGTATGGATTAATATCAATTATCTATCAAATACCTACTGTTTGATATTTAATTTTTTCTAATATTTTGCCATCACAAAAATGCTGCGAATGACTAATTGTGTATGTAAATCATTTCACATGTGTATGGGAACATTTACGGAATGCACTTGTAGAAGTGGGGATTTTAGGTCAATTCTACTTGCTCTTCTATGAACTATTTCTTCATCTTCATCTGTTTTTCTTTAAGTCCTATTGCTCTCTTTCTCATTGACTCGTGGGCACGATTCACCTAGGCGAATGTATTCCTTATGTCGTATTCATCCCCTTCCCCCACTGAGTTATCTTTTTCCTGTGCTTAGGTGTTTTGTCAGGCAGACATTTTTCATCATTATGCAGTGAAACATGTTTTAAGTACTGAATATATACAGAAGAAAGGTACAGTATGGTTATCTGAATAATAGCAAACTCAGAGGTATCCACCATCAAGAAAGAAGAAATAAACATGTTTTTTTAAATTAAATTTATTTTTCTAAAAGTAATACATCTCATGACACAGATTCAAAATGTACAAAAGGGCATACATTGAAAAATGTTGTCATTTTTCTGGTGCCAGAATGTAAATTATCCTAGTTATTTTTTATAGTTGCTTTTAGGGGTTTTGTGATGCATTTAGAAAGATCTTCTTTAAGTGTAAAAACCAGAGCTATTTAAGCAGAAATGTGATCTATGCCTCTTCCTTTGTGCCGTAGAATTTAAAGCGTATTTTACCTGTGGCGTCTTCACATCTGACCTCCAACCCTGAGTGGAACAGACTGGATAGAAGAGACTGCACAATGAACCCTGAGTCCTGAAAGCCAGTTGCTATGGAAATTGCTCTGGCTCTGTGTTTTTTTTTTCAAAAATGTTCATTATTTGCCTATTATGCATAAAGCCCTGTACTAGGCACCTAGTGGGATATAAATATCAACGAGAAAACCTCTTCCTGCACAGAACTTGCTCCCTAGGGTGGGAGACAAGTGTGTTTTAAAAACACGTAGAGAGGGAGGAGGAGAGTGGGATGGGTGATGAGTTGGGACGAGAGCGCACCCTGCTAGGACTGGTTGGGCATGTTCTTACCGTGCAGTGCTGGGCTTGATGACTTTGGTCTGTACTGGGGCCAGATGATAAATATTTTTGGCTTTAAACTACCTAGTTCTGCAGGAACAACCAAAGTGGCTGCATTCCCATGAAACTGTTTCTGGACATTGAAATGTGAATTTCATGTAATTTTTACATATCATGATTAAAAATAAAATAGCAAGCATTTGCCAAACCCTTGAGAAAAATGTACCAAATAGCCTTCACTCCAAAACAGCTCATGGGTCACAGTGGCCAAAGCTGCTGTAGAGCAACAGCCGAGAAATTTGATCCCAGTAGCACAGATGATTTCATTGAAAGCCTGAGAAAAGAACTTGAAAGTCATCACTTTACCTAAGTTTGGAGAAAGAATCTGGAAGCAATGAATGGGGATGCAATCAATATGTGACCTGCTGCTACTCGGTTCACCACTGCTTGGAGGAGGAGAGGATGGGATTCTTTGAATTGAATTCACAGATTCCTTCTGTTAAACTGCCTTTCATCTAATATTTCTGTCAGAGAATCTAGAAACTATGGTGATTGATGCCATAGAAACACACAGTGAGTGAGCTGGGTGATGAGCTTGTGGATTGGGGCATGGCTGAGAGGCAAAAAGCTTTTTAGCTGCCAATCTAGAGAGAAAGTAATGGAAGAAAATGCAATGCAGCTGGCATGCAGGGAGCTCTGCTGTTTACAGAGCACTTTTCCCATACCATACATCATTATCTTTCATTTCCGTCCAAATTCACGATAATCTTATGTGATAGCCACTGTTATGATTGCATAGGTAAGGATCTGAGACGCTGCTGGAAATATATGGACCAAATGTCCCTTGCCCCATACTAAGACCACAATTAATAAACTATTATGATGATAAAAGTGTACTGTCCTCTGGATGCCAGCCAAACACACAGCTAGACAATAGTCACATGTTCCCAACACACAGCTAGACAATGGTCACATGATGCCTTATTTTGACCTCACCATAGCTCAAGTATGGAGTCATTATGACCTTTATGCTTAGAATCTCAAGCTTGGCAGTGACATAGATCTTGGTTCAAGCTTTAATTTGCTACTTAGAGCACACTAATGTGGGGCAGCTTACTGAATTTTTGATATATCAGTTTTCCTGTAAAAGGGGTCTGTGTGTGTGTGTGAGAGAGAGAGAGAGAGAGAGAGAGAGAGAGAGAGAGAAAGAAACATAATAGTATCGGCTTCTGGTTATCCCACGGGGCAATACATGTAAAATACTTATCACAATATCTTACAGGTACCAAGTGAATCTGTATTATCACTACACAGAGCATGTCATACCTCTGCTAACCCTGCTGAAGATAATTAAAATAATTTAAGAGAATCTACACACTTGCCACTCAGACCTCTTTCAGAAAAAACTTTTAAATTTGAAATGATTGTACAGGAAGCTGTCGAAATAGTAGAAAGAGTCCTGCATACCTCACCTCCTGTTTCCTCCAATGGTGGAAGCCAATATACCACAGCTATAGAACACTATTAAAACCAGAAAGTTCATATTGGTGTAGTACCGTTGACTGAAGACTTTGTGGCAGGCAAAGCAAAGTGTCAATTTGATTGACTTTGAAATCAGCCTGGAAATTGTGGGAGAACAGTTCTGTGTGTGTCTGAGTGGATTCTGGATGTGTGATTTGGGCTCTGTGGTCCACCTCCTTTTGCTCCACTGTTGTTTTCCTGCTTGGTTTCTTGGTTGCCATGAACTGAGCAGGTTTGTTTCACAGTGTCCTTCCCGGATGATATTCCTGCCTTGGAATCAGCTTGTGGTGGACTGGACCTCCTTAAAGTGTGAGCCTAATTAAACCTCTCCTTTCAGTGTCAGGTGTTACGGGAAAGCTAATACAGACCTTAGTCGATTTTCACCACTGTTTAAGCATATAGCCCTATACAATTTTACTCCAAGTCTAGATTCACATAACCACCACCACAATCAAGATACATGTAGAACTGTATCCAGTATGAAAACATATGTGCTACCTTCCTGGATTTGAACTAACATCTGTTCCTATTCCATGCAAACCACGAGCTTGTGAAACTTCTGCTCATCCAGTGTGCATTAGCACTATTTCAGCATTTTGGCATGACAGATAAAGCTGCAATGAAAATTATGTTCAATTTTTACATGAACATAAGGTTCTATTTCTTTATGTCCAGAGCACTTGCTGGGCCATTTGATAAGTATATGTTTAAATCTATGAGGAACCAAAATTGTTTTCCAAAAAGTCTGTACCATTTTCCTTTCTCTATTGCAAAATATGCTTCAATTTGTACACATTCTCACCAACATTCAGTATTATTGTATTTTAAAATTTTATCCATTTTGATAGGCATGTTATGATATCTAATTTTGGTTTTAATTTATAATTCCCTAATGGCTACTGAGGTTGAGCACTTATTCCTGTGCTTATTTTACATCCAAGTCTCCTTGGTAAAATATCTTGTCTTTGCTCATTTTATAACTACCTTGATTGTAGGTTTCTTGTTGTTTTTGAGTTTTGATAGTATTTTAGTGGAATTTATATTATGAATAAAAGGCCTTTGTTGAATATATGGCATAGGTTGTGGGCTTAACCTTGTCCCCCAAAAGGTATGCTCAAGTCCAAAACCCTGATAGGCCCGAATGTGATTTTATTTGAGAATAAGTTCTTGGAAGATACAAGTAAGTTAAAATGAGGTGCTTCTGAATTATAGCGGGCCCTAGTCTAGTGGACTGGTGCTCGCAGGAGAAGGGTAAAATTCAGGAATATTCATACAGGAAGAACAGCATGTAATAAAGGGAAGAGTGATTGCAGTAATACTTCTGGAGCCAACGCATTCCAACATTTGCCCGCAACCACCAGAACTTAGAAAGTAGTAAGGAAGAACCCTTCCCTCCATGCCTTCGGGGAGAACATGGCCCTCTAGCACCCTCCCGCCAGGCTTCCAGCTTCCCGTGCTGTGAGACAATGAATCGCTATTCTCTTAAGGCACCAAGTTTGTGGTGATATTTTATGACAGCCCTAGGAAATTAGTCACTTTGTAATTGTTTTTCCAAGTCTCTATTTGACTTTTTCATTCTCTTCACAGAACCTTTGCTGAGAAAAGTTTTGATTTTGATGAATTTTACATTATTTTTTTCTTTTATGAATCATGTTTAAGAACTCTTTACCTAGTGCTAGAAAACAAAGGGTTTTTTTTTAGTTTTACAAATAATGTCACATATTATCTAAGCCTATTGTCCATTTTGAATTAATTATAGTATGTAGTGTGAGGTTTAGTTTGTGGGGGGTTTTTTGTATGTTAGTAGAGGGTCTACAGGGTCTCACTGCACAGATTGGACTCGTAGTGATCCGCTTGTGTTCACCTTCCCAAGGTGGGATTACAGGTGCCCGCCACCACGCCCAGTCTCAGTAGCCATCTCAGCATGTCCCAGGGGTGGGGCAGGCACGGCAGGGGGGTGATCAGACCCCAGCTGCTGCATCTTCCCAAGCAGATGCTTTAATCTGCTAAGCTATCTGACCGGCCCTTGTGGTTCTTTTTTTTTTTTTTTTTGCGTGTGTGTATAGAATGGGCAATTATTCTAGCACTATTTGTTAAAAAATTATCCTTCCTCTGATGAACTGTTTTTGCAACTTTGTTAAAAACAAATTGAACATGTTTATGTTCACCTATGCTAAGATTATTATTCTATTCCGTTGGCATGTGCCACCAATTGGCAGTATGACACTTCCTTAGCCTCTGTAACTATACAATAAGTCAGAACCATAGGCAGAGAGATTATTTCCACTATATTCCTTTCCATAACTGATTTAGCTATTGTAGTTCTTTTGGTTTTCCAGGGCCAGGGAGCTAGCTCAGTGGCATAAGTGCCTGCCTCGCCAGTGCAAGGTCATGAGTTCAATCTCTG
>NW_004524743.1:805465-813117 GCF_000260255.1 Octodon degus
TTGCTTTGTTTTTTCCAAATGTATTTGCAAGTATATATCTATCTATCTATCTATGTATCTATCTATCTATTTCTATATATCTTCTGGGGATTTGGATATGAAATACATTAAGTGTATACGTAAGTTTAGTAGAATTGAGATCTCTACTGTATGTTGTCTTCCAACCCATGAACAAGCATGTCTCTGCATTTATTTAGCTTTTTGATTCTTTAGATCAGCATTTTATAATTTCCAGTACACAAATTCTAATTATTTTTCTTAGATTTGTATCTAAGTATTACATGTTCTTTAGAGTAATTGAAAGTACTGTTGTGTTTTAAATTTACATTTTTACATACAGTACTTGCTCCCATTTTCTAGGAATGTGAATTTGTCATGTTAGTCTTGTATTATAAAAATTTAAACTCATGCTCTTTGTGGGTTTTTAAATTTTATAGGCATTTAAAAATATCCTTTGATATATTCTATGTAGACAGGCATGTAGTCCTCAATAAAGACATTTTCTGTCTTCATTTTGAATCTTTATGCCTTTATTTTACTTTCTTGGCTTGCAATGGCTAGAACTTCCAAGACTATGCTGACTAAGAGTGGTGAGAGTGGATTCTTCTTGCTTTATTGCTTATCTTTGAGGAAAAGCAATCATTTATTGTTATGCAGGATGGCAGCAGTAGTTTTATTTTTGTAAATGTTACTAATCAAATTAAAGAAAGTCCATTTACTATCAGTGTGTTAAAAGTTTTCTAAATCATGAATGTATGTTGTATTAACCAAATGCCTTTTATGCATAAATGGGTCTAATTATGTAATTTTCTTCTTCCTTTTATTATTGTGGTGGATTATAGAGTGATTTTCAAATACTGTAGCAATCTTGTACTGCTGAAATGATCCCTTCTCGTCTATAGTGGGAGCTCTGTTTGCTAATATTTTGTTGAATATTTTTGCATCAGTGTTCACAAGAGACATTCTTCTGTAGTTTTCTTATGTTAATTGGTACACAGAATATAAGAATTTTATAACTTATGGGATGTTGTGTGATGTTTAGATACATGCATACATTGTGTAATGTTTAAATCAGGTGAGACACACATGTATCCTTAAACACTTTTTCTTTGCCCTGAGAATATTCAAAATACTTTTTCTAAGTTTTTAAGATAGGCAGTGCTAATGTGACTGTCATCTGCAGTCACCCTACTGAGACTAGCACACCAGAACTTACTGCTTTTATCTCAGTACCCATTCAACCACCTGTTCCTTATTCCTCCCTCACCTCCTACTCTTCCAGTGTCTGGTAACCACTGGTTTAAATTTTTATGGAATCACCTTTCATACATTCTCTATATATGAAAGATATCATATGGTACTTGTATGTGCCTGGCATATTTTACTTAATCCAGTGACCTTCAGTTCCAGGCATGTTGTTGCAAACAAAAGAATTTCTTTTTCTTTTTTCACTTAAAAGATTTTTTTTTTTTGCAGTAATACAAATAAAAGTTGAAAAACATTTCTAAGACTCAAACTGGTTTACAAGTCGCGGAGCAAATGGCAATTCCTGCGACTCGAGGAGCACTGCAGTTTTTTTTAAAGAGCATGACACTGAGTACACTTTCCCAATCACGCCTGAGCCCTTGCAAGACTTCTGTTGCCCATATCTGATGTGACACATTTTTCCCCTTAACTGTTCAAAAGTCTTGTTATATTCCATTACAAAAATGTCTCTCTTAAGACTAAAGCAGCCTATTTGGTGACTGTGGGTTTTTATTCATATTACCTTGTTTCAATAATCATTTTAAAATGGAAAACATGACAAGTTCTATGGCTGTTCAGTAAAAAAAAACAGCTTAAAATTTTTTAAACAAAGTTGTTTACACATTGCTTGAGCACCTACATAAGAGATTTTCATGAGGAGCAAAAAGAGTAGAAAAACAATGGTTGAAATGTGTTACTTAAAAATATTTACAGAACAGATCCAGTGCAAAATAATGAAACCAAAAGTATTTCAGCAGTGTTTGCCAGTACACTGGTGTTCAAACCCATTAAAGGGTTTGATCCCTTAACCCAATCTAAAGTGCCTCTAGCTGATATTAATAAGATATACCCTTATAAGTCCCTAAATCTCCCACATCCTTGTTTTGTTGAATTATTTTAGCCATGAGTTGGTGATCTCTGTTCTTTAGCTTTACTTCACATTCACGGTTTCTAAGTTCATTTGGTTCGCATCCTTTCTTTTTTATGTATTTAGTACAGGGTTTACAGGGTCTGTCTACACAGATCGGACTCGTGGTGATCCTCCTGTTTACAGCCTCCCAAGTGCTGCGATTACAGGTGTGCGTCACCACACCCAGTCTCAACCCTGTCTCAGTACGCGGGGATTGAGGAGGGGTGGCATAGCACACCAGGGATCAAAGCAAGGCCCCTGTGTCTGCCTAAGCAGGTGCTTTAGTAAACTGAGCCATCTGACCAGCCCTTAAGTTCATTTGGTGTTTTTCACTTCACTATTTCTAGTTTATGGATTACAAGCCCAACTATCACCAGGCTGAGCACTTTGAAAACACAGATGGGCTGTAAAGCACCCTAGACAGCCTGTCTCCTTCCTTAGAAAATTCAGAGCCAAGGAACCTGGAACTCTATAGGAATGAACTCCTTCCTCCCAAATCTACCCAAAACTTGACCAAACACCAAATATACCAATAGAAAAGGCTATTACATAGCACCTCAAGCTTGGAGGCAAACTATTAACTGTAATAATTACAATGAGAAAAGAAGCTAGTGCATGGCAAACTTCTGAATAATTTATTTGAGGTACCACATGCTAATTGCACTAAGATATGCTAATAATGCCTGTTAAGAATTTTACATAGGATTACTTTTGTAATGGTTACGTGGGATTTTTGCAGTTATTAAAAATAAAAAAAACTACATATTTGTACATAATTCCTCTTACTATAGTTTCAAGATTGTCACTGAGAAAATAGCAAGCCATGGTAGCTGAAACTGCTTTCCTGGTGAGGGAAATTCTTTACTTGTGAGCCTTCCCCAGGACAGAGCAGCACCAGCCAGCAGGGTCTGCTAAGCCTCCTGACCAAGGTCTGCTACAGAACAACAGGGGCTCAGGAAGCACACAAGCAGGACCGCCTTCCAGAGAACACCTCCACCTACGATACCCTTCAGGAAATGGG
This sequence comes from Octodon degus, assembly GCF_000260255.1. NCBI lineage: Eukaryota > Metazoa > Chordata > Mammalia > Rodentia > Octodontidae > Octodon > Octodon degus. Next base: position 808,642 of record NW_004524743.1, read on the forward strand.
GCATTTTGTAATGACCACAGGTTGCCTATGTAGGTGGCACCTGTGTCCAGGTAGGCAATTAGCTTACTCAAGGAATGACCTTTTTTTTTTTTTTGGAGATGGGGGTCTCACTATGCAGTTCTGTAAAACTTATTATGTAGCCCAGGCTGGCCTTGAACTCACAGCAGTCCTGCCACTTCAGCCTCCTGAGTATAGATATCAAAAGCTCGTGTCAACATGCCTGGCTTCTATGACTTATTTTCACTCATAAAACATAAGTTTCATTCACTATAGACATAGAATGAATGGTAGGAATTCAATAAAATAGGTAAGAATGAGCTTGCTTCCCCACAGAATACAAAAAAAAAAAAAAAAAAAAAAAAAACAAAACCACACAAACATTTCTGGGACTGTACTACAATTAGGATTTCTTCCATTCATGGGTATGTGTCCTACAAATAAATAGACCTTAGCTGCTTTGGTGTCTGTGGGCATTGGGGAGAAACCCAGGAAGGTGATGAGTGACAACACAGCAGCACAAATGAAATGAGTTTTAAATTACTCTTTCCCACTCGAAAACTAGCCCCTCCCAAACACAGCTCAATTCCTTATTCTAAAAACCAAATAAGTGAAAATTTTTCAAATTGCCTGCTGGTTTTCTGCCAAAAAAAAAAAAAAGATGGTAGAAAGACAATTATTATCTTCCAAGTTACCAAGAATCTCTTCCTGGTGTTTCATTCAACAATCTCTATAACTTAGTTTCAGCATCACAAAAATGACACTGACCAGGGTCTACGGGGCTTGGGACACATCAGAGCCCAGGGGTATCTCCCTCACAGTCCTGGCCTCACACAGCCCCTTCTGCCAGCACTAGCATGGGCAGAAGCCTCTTCTCACCCTCTGCTCTATTACAATAAGTACACAGGTCAAAATCATAGCCATCTGACACACTAAACCATTGTCCCCCTGCTCCAAACAATAATCCTTCTTGTTCTGAGCACTATCTTAATTTAACACAAGGTTTACTAAGGAGAGCTCTCAGAATCACAGAGACAGTAATGGCCTGTGTCCATTAACAGTATCCACTGTGAGCTTTGAACCAGGAGGCTGAGACAGGGGAGATCATCCCCCCCCCCCCGCACTGCTGCTCACGATGGGCGGGGACAATTGGGTGCTCTGGCTCTGGGAGATTTCCACCGGCTCGGAGGGGATATCACAAAACTGGGGACTTGCTTGCCTGGCAAGCGCAAGGTCCTGAGTTCGATCCCTGGTACCGCAAAAAACAAAACAAAACAAAACAAAACAAACGGGGACTTGGCAGGTTCTCCCAGTCTGTGCTCAAGTCAGTTTCCTCATTGCTTATGCGCTCATCGCCACCCTCATCTGAATCCCCAGCAGCTCCAGGGTCTACAAATTCCATGGGCTTGTCAAGGTCTGCTCGCACTTCAGAAGGTCCAGACCTGCCCAGGTGCTCTGAGCTTGAGCTGACCAGGTACATGAGGTTCCTGAGGGTGTGCAGTGGTTGTAATTGATCCAAATTTACATGCTAAGAAAAACAAAGGCATACGATATTTGTATTCAGTTTCTTCACTGCTCCAGTAAACTTCTGTGTGCTGAGATTTGCTCCACAAAATTCATAGTTGCACAGCTTTTTGCGAAGATTGACATCGAGTGTGTGAGACAAAATGATGACCAGCTGAGTGGCATAGCACAGTGCAGCACTGATGGGATAGGCAGGGTTATTATGCTCCATGTCAGGTCCCTGTGTTGCTTTCTTTGCTTTTCTCTCTGTATTTTAGGGAAGAGTCCACAGGGTGTTCAGGGTTTCACTACTGGAACAGACTCAAAGTGCTTCTCCTGTTTACAGCCTCCCAAGTGCTGGTATTACGGGCGCACGCCACCATACCCAGTCTCAAAAGCTTTCTGTGCGCCCCGAAGGCTGGGCAGGCACGGGAATCGAACCTCAGGCCCCTGCACCTGCTTGCAGGCCCCTGTGTTATTTTGTTCTCTTCCACCCAGCTATAGTAGGCAGAGTAATTCCCGTCATTTGGCAGGTTTATCCAGGGCCCCAAGATGCTGATGCTGGTGTCGCTGTTGTGGTCATCCCAGATCCACTGTCCTGAGAGGTAAGCCATTCTCCGGGCTTCAGCAAGCTTGCTCACAGTGCCGGAGGTCATGGCGCTGTGCTTCTCTGCAGACCCACCTGCAGAGTCACGCACAATAGTCTTTAATTCCTCAATTGGGAATATGACAGAGGTGAGCTCTAGTATGTGGGATTGCCGGAGGTCTGCAAGACGCTCATAATGACTTCGTAAGTCAGTTTTCTTTTCTACCAGGTCACCAAGTTTGCTACTGTGTCTCTGAATCTTCTCCTTTTTTTCTTGCTGTCGCCGTGCTCGACTGTGAAGCTTCTGGTTCTTTTCCCCGTTTCTTTTCTTTCTTTCTTTCTTTCTTTCTTTCTTTCTTTCTTTCTTTTTTTTTTTTTTTTTTTTGTGGTTCCGGGGATTGAACTCAGGACCCTGTGCTTGCCAGGCAAGCGCTTCTTCTACTAAGCTATCTCTCCAGGCCTTTTCCCTGGTTTTGAGAAGACCTACTGAATTTTTCTTCATTTCTTCATTTCCTTTGCATGTGGTTTGTTTCAGTTCTTCAGTCCTCATCTTGCAGGATGTTATTTCCCATCTCAATTAATCTGTCATCCATTTTCCTTCATAGCTCTTAATACTTTTTCTTTAAATTCTTGCTTACTTTTAAGTCGGCTTAACCTTTCCTTCTTGTCAATAAATCTGGTAACCCCATCTCCAACCTATTCACAGGCAGCAAGGCGCCGGTGCAGAGCAGCGACTTTCTGTTTGGACTCAGGGGTGGGATAGGGAGCCTCAAGCTTCAGCCTTTTGTCAGCAGGTGAAAAGAAAGAGAAGAACCAACAGGGCCACGGCAGCCACCGTAACTCTCCTGGTCACGGCCATTGAAGTAGACGGAATCGCTGTCTGAACGCATTCAGCGCAGGTCAGCTGCCGGCGGGTGGTGTTGCACACCGAATATCGCTTGACCGCCACCTACAGTCCCTCTGCATCGTCCACGGAGTCTACCAGGTCCCAGGCAGCGGCCAGGACCCACAGCCGGGAGCGTTGGGCTCCAGCATTCCCTTCCCACTGGGAGACGCCATGCCGGTAAGGAGAATTTTCTTTTCAATGGCTGAATAGTATTCCATTGTGCATCTATATCCCATGTTTTCTTTATTCTTCTGTCAGTTGATGAATACTTGGGTTGTAGCAAGTACAAAGTCAACATATAAAAATCATTAGCATTGCTACATGTCAAAGGCTAATTATTTGAAATAGAAATTAAAAAAGCAATCTCATTTAAATTCACTACACCAAAAAACCTAGTAACAGGGCTGGGGATATAGCTCAGTGGCACAGTGTCTTCCTGGCAAGGGTGAGGGCCTGAGTTTGTTTACCAGTACAAAACAGACAAAAAACTTATAAAAATTGTATCAAAAAGGTGAAAGAAGAAATTGTTGTTGTTCATTTTGGAACCGGGGATTGAACTCAGGACCTTGTGCTTGCCAGGCAAGCACTTACTCTACTGAGCTATCTCCCCGGCCCACTCCCCAGCTCATTATTATTATTGTCATTATTATTTTATTATGTTTTATTCCCCTTAAAATAAATTTTTAAAAGAAGGTGAAAGACTTCCACAATGAAAAAGTACAACACTGATGAAAGAAATTGAAGAGGACACAGAAGTAGAAAGACATTCCATGTTCATGGGTTACAAGAGTTCCATATTCTTAAAATGTCCTTCCTGTCCAGAGCAATGTATGGATTCAATGATATCCCTATCAAAATGCCAATGACATTCTTCACTGAAGTAGGAAAAGAACCTTAAAATGAGTGTGGAACCAAAAACTAAAAACCCTAAGAGATAGGGTAATCCTGAACAAAGAGAATAAAGTAGGAGGCCTTGTACTTTCTGACTTCAAAATATCCTACAAAGCTGCACTAATCAAAGCAGCATGGAACTGGCATTAAAAGAGACATACAGACCAATGAAATGCATAGAATGCACAGGAAAATACGCAGAAGTAAACCCATGTGTCTACAGTGAAGTGATGTTTTACGAAGAATCTGAGAATGCATGTTGGAAAAAAATTGATCTTTTCTTTTTTCTTTTCTTTGTTTGCCAGGTCACATGTATGTATGCATGCATGCGTGATTTTTCTTTAGTCCAAGTTTGCAGTGCACAATGACCACATTCATCGTGTGGGATGTTGTGTGTACATAACGCATCTGCATTCTTTTTTGCCCCCTTCCCCTCCCTCCCTCGAATCCATCATCTCCTCCTGTCTTAGTTACTCTTCTCTCGTTGCTGGGACAAATACCCGACACTCAAAATGAGGGAAGGAAAGGTTTATTTAGCTCACAGTTACTGGAGGTTTCAGTCCATACTCAGCTGGGTCCAACGCAGAGCAGCACATAGCAGAGGGCAAACTTT
>NW_004524743.1:822132-827885 GCF_000260255.1 Octodon degus
TACTGTCTTCCTAGTGGTTATTTGCTGTACAAGATGTAGACATGATATCCTATTTACAAACACTATTAGAACAAATCCCTCTATTCATTAAGAGATTGTAACTATATATCTATCCTAACCATTTGAATACACAGATACAAAATGGACATTCATCTGTATCCCTTTTTTGTTAAGTTCTATTATTTGAATATTATAGGTGTATTAACTCAGTAAAATATTCTAAAAGAGTCCAGTAATCCATAATAGTATTGGGTCTACCACTTGACCTGCAATGTTAGAAATTGTTGACCTGAGTCCCCTATAGATCAACATAACACCATGACTTTACTTCTTATACTTCATTTTTGTACTTTTCTGCTGGATACGACCAAGATAAAGCAAGACCTATGCAGCAAGAGTTGCAGCTTTTGGGTCTGATAAGGTCAGTGAAATCCCCTCAGGATTTTTCCTGAGATCCTATACCTCAGATTATAGAACCTTTGTCCGTGTCAGCCATATGGATGAGTCACGGCCATTGCTTGACCAATGTGCTCTCTGTGAAAGCCTGAGAGAATGTTTTCTCTCCATGTGACTCTCCTTAGGCACACTCTACATCATTAATCACTTTCCTCTTTGGCCCCATAATCTCTTTGATCAGAAAATTTGGGACACTACTGAGTTACATGATGTTACAGTACAAGACCTCATATGTCCTGAGTTTTAATTGATCTTGAAAGGCTAGGGCCAAAATGTTGGCTTTCCTTGTGGCCCTCCTTTTTCTCTAATTTTGATCTGCAAACTTAGGTTGTTAACCATCCAGAAGACAAGCTTATTGTTATTACCATACAACCTAGGCTGCTAAGCTTAACCTCACTATCTGTCTGAATATCAGACATCTTAGGCATAACATGGAACAGGTATTTTTCATCAAGTATTGATATGTTGAACTTTAAGTCCCTACAGAATATGATGAAAAAAAAAACATTTAAAAATCAGAATATATTTTAAAATAGGCATAAAGAATTATATAATTCTTATGTTTACACGTAAGTCCAGAAATCTAACCATATACAACCTTAAAGCAGGAGAGTCCCACAACATTCCTTTACCTGTCTCCTGCCTTCATTCACCATCCCCTTCTTTTTGAACAATCATCTACCTGAGAGACAGCACAGCAGCAACTGGCACGTCATGACAAGCAGCCCATATTCAGAAGACCAGAATGACAGGCACTCCAAGCATGAACCTACTATTACAAATTGCCATCTTCAGTGCAGTTGCTTAGTTCACAGGTGTCTGTATATATAGTCTTCCACCCCCTTGGAACCCCTGGAGCACCCCCCAACCCCCGACCACAGAGTGAGAATTTCTGCAGCGTTCTGGGGACCTCCAGATCCAGTCCTAGCCCAGGCCCCCAGGGTGTGTGGGAGAGCTTCTGGCTACCCTGTGCTAGCAGGACCTGCAGGTCCCAGCCCAGGCACAGTGTGGGTGAGACCCTCTTCCACTCCCTTGGGACCCTCACCACCACTCTGCAGCACCCCCGTCCCTCCCATAATTGCTTTTTGAAACAGTTTTTTAGTTGTTATTTTAAAACAATTCAAATAGTTCCAACATCGAAATCATCTCAGTTTTGTCATCTGTTGATTGTCTGCTCTCATTCAACTGAGATTATCCTGGTTCTTAGTGTGTTGAGGCTTATTTTTTTTATCATATCCTGGTCTGGGGTATAATATCAGAAGAGTCTGGTTTGTATTGTATCATCTTTGTTAGCACGCAGCCATTCTGTTTAGGTGTTGTGTAAAGGTCCATGTGAAGGTAGATGTTCAGCTCTGTACTGGCCCAGTGAAAGGGAGCAGTCATTCCCATTGCCTCATAGCAGATGACTGTGGTGGAAGATTAACCCCTCTTGGCTCCGTGGGAAAAGCAAATCACTGTCTCATACTGCCTCATTCCACCGTGTTGTTGCTAGGTACAGGTGGAGATTGATCTCCCCACTCAGTCACATTGAACTCACTGTGGGTAGCAAATCACAATGCAGACTAGACCCATGGAACACATGCATGCGTGCATGCACACGCACACACACACACACACACTCATTTTCCTTATTTTCATTACTATCTCAGAAAATTGTGGCTGAGCTCCACGCTAGGCTCTACTGACAATGCTGAGACAGAGGAACTGGAACACTCCCTGATGCCACTCCATGAAGCATGAAAGACAAGTTCTTTACTTAGCTTTGCTAAAACTATAGAGACCAGTACAGTTTTTCAGTTGGAGCTTAGTACAAGTAGGAAAGGTAGTTTCAATTTTTTTCTACTGTATTTTGTGATAGAACCACTTTTCTCATTCTTTTGGCTAGGGTGAAGGCATCTCTTGGAGCTCTTTCTGTATATGTCTTTTGGAAGTTTTGGATTGGATATATTTGTATTACCTTATCCAGAATATATAGGAAGCAATGAAAAAAAAAATCTAGGGGCCTTGTTATGAGGAGATCCTTTAGTCCAGAGTTTCTAAATTAGTCTATCTTCTTTCCACGTCTTCTACTCTTTTGGTGTTTGTTTATTGTGTTATGACTGTTATTTTTTAAATGTGAGAGGCAGGGCATAGGTGGAATGGGTTACTCAATCTTGGCTGGAATCTGGAGCGAGATATTCTTACAAAATTACTTCTCTATACTTCTAAACTTACAAGTGTGTATGATAATTGGGTGGACAGAGTGATGTGTTTGCTCCTGGCTCAGTTACATTTCTCTTAGATGTGGCAGTATGCATACATCAGTGTGGGTGATAATAACTGAAACAAAAATAAAGGTTATATAATGCTCACTAAGTGCTGGACACTATTCTAAACACTTTCCATTAAGGAATACCTATTATAGGTACATAATCTCTTATCCTCAGGTCCAACATCCAAAAGGCTAGGAAAACTTTTAAGTTTTAAAAACTCATTTGGTCGCCAAAAAACTGTCCTCAAATGGCATAAGGCTATTTGTGGTCATTATTCGTCATACCTAATGTGAACACACATCCATTTCAGTATAGCAATATTAACGTATTTTCTATAGGATCTTGTCCCAGACCCATTAGGGTTGGAAAGAAATGTAGAGTATCTGTACCATATTATCTAAAACCTAAAATTTTCAGAATTCTGAAATGCACCTGGCCTCCAAGGGTTTTGGATAAAGGATTATGGATTGGTTTCAGCTTATGTGCCTGCTTCTAAGACTCCATTAAGGGAACATTTTCACCAATGCTTTAAAGCTTTTTTCCAAATTATAACTCAAATAAAAAAAGTGAGGACAAAAGTAAGGCAGAGTTAGATAAACTCAAGAAAACAGGCTAGGCCAATGTCCATTCTGTCAATAACCCAACCTCCATCTCAGGTTATAGAGTAAATGCTTGATCACAGTCTCGTAATATTAAATACTATAACCCAATTACTTTTTTCTTTGGCCACAAAGATGACAAATTGCATAGATTTAGAAGTATGTATTTAACAAATAAAGTATCAGTAGTAGTGACAGATGAGCTCACAGCCACAGATCCACCTCCCCTAAGCATAGTTTAGACTCCTGAGGTGGCAGAACATGTGAGATTTCTTAGTTATGACAATTTATTTTAATTAATATTAACCTACTGTTATAAAGACAAGAGTGTTGTTTTATACATGAATACACACATCTGAAAAGTAGAATGTGTCCTGGCAGTTAAGATCAGTCCCATTGATCTGTGTGGGTAGCCATATTCATTCATTCATTCATTCATTCATTCATTCATTCATTCATTCATTCAACAAATAATTAACTAAGAACTTACTTTCTATAAGCCACTGGAACAGATGTGCAACCACAAATAAATGAGATAGAAACAGTCTCACATGTATTTGCCAAGCAACATCTTGAGCTCAAAGTAGAAATGGAGAAAAGGATGTTTATGCTACTTGTAATTTCCTCAAGATTGACTTATACATTCCATTAGCCATTGAGTTCCAAGTGTCTTATAGTGTGCCATTTACACAAGGCAGAGCATAAAAAAAGAGCACTATAGTTATACCAGTTAGATTTCTATTGATATAAGAAATGTTATATCTTCACAAGAAAAGTGAAAAGGAACAAGTACTTACCCAGTGGTTGGATCAAGGTGGCTGTTTAACATTCCTCAACCCAGCTTTGAAGGCCCTGACTCATGCTTAAAGCATGCAAGCCTCACTTCTCACCAGGGAATGTTAAGTTGACCCAATTGCTATAACCTTAGACCCATCTCAAAATCTTACTTTGGTTCTCAACTCTTGCTACACATGAGAAATCACATTGAGATGTAGAAAAACCAATGATTCTAGAGGCCCTCACCAGACCAGTTGGTTTAGAGATTCTGGGGCTGGAACCAAGACATACGTATTCCTTAGACAATCTCAGATGATTTTGAAACTACTAGTGATGTCTAAAGAACTCTATAAATCTAACCTAAACCACTGAACAAGGTCACATAAATTCAATCTTGTGTAGTTGGATTTTGTTAAGAGTGTACTTATTATCTGTCAGGCACTGTAAAAAGACCTTTACATACATTATTTTTGTTTTACTTTCACAGAGATTTAGTCAATGAATAGCTTGAGAGATAGGAGGTTTTCAGCCTTCTTTCTCCTATATCTCCATCAGACCCTTAAAAACAACTCCAAATAAATAGATACATAATGAAAAAAATACGTAGTACCTAGTAGACTCTTCAAGATAAATTCCCTTGGCTATTACCTCCAAGTAGACTGTTTTTAAGCCACTCTGATATGGAAATTCAGGAGCTGCCACTGCCTCAAAACAATCCTGAGAGATAATTATTTATTAACCCATTTTATAGTTGAAAAAATGAAATCAAAGGATAATGAATAACTTGCCCAAGGATACATATCAACTTTCACAAGATCTGGTCCAGAGGATTAGACAACGTTCCTCCAAAGCACATGTTCATACTTAGCACATACTCATACTTTAGCCCACAATGTGATTGTATTTGGAGGGCAGGGCTATGGTAAGTAATTAAGTGCAAATGAATCATAAGGTCGAAGTGGTGACCTGATTGGATCAGTGCCCTTACAAGAAGAGACAACGGAGAGCTGATTCTCTCTCCCATTCTCTCTCTCTCTCTCTCTCTCTCTCTCTCTCTCTCTCTCTCTCTCTCCTCTCTCCCTCTCTCTCTGACATGTGAGGGCACAGTGACATTCTTGCCAGGAACAACACTCATCGAGAAATGACACCATGTCTCCATGAGGCCTTGATCTGAGCTGTCCACAGAACTGTGAGAAAATGAAAGTCCATCTAAGCCACGTAATCTACGGCCTTTTGCTATGGTGGCCTGAGTAGATTGACACAGTTGCTATCAGCCTGTCTTAGTAACTGTGGTATACCCACCACCTAGCCTCAGTGCCTCAGTGCCTGCAGCTGCCACACTTTGGGTATTGCAGATGGTGGGAAGAGTGCAAAGCTACCCTCTCTACAACTCTGCACATACCTTGTTCCAAAGACTAAGATTTCTTTGAAAACTTGTTCTGGTTATTGGATCTATGCTTCTCTGAGCTTAGTGTCCTTTCTAGGGCTCTAGTCCCTGTGCCCATTGTCAAGTCTGTTCTTCCTTCCTGATTTAAGGTATTGGATAATCAAGCATACCACACTAGAGGCAGTTAAAACAAGTAATTTAAAACAAGTATTTTCTGTCTCTGTCTTTGTCTCTGTCTCTCTGTCTCTCTGTCTCTCTGTCTCTCTCTCTGTCTCTCTCTCT
>NW_004524743.1:827985-831501 GCF_000260255.1 Octodon degus
AAGTACTCACACCTATGGGTACTTCCCAGTACTTACCCACCTGTGGATAATCCCAGCAGTATTAAGACCCATAATCCCAGCCTTGGATCACACATAATCCCAGTGGATCATGAGTTAACACAAATTCTAGAAGTCCTCACCCCATGACTGCATGAGGCTTTGGGGGGACAACTAGACACAAACCATAACACCTCCCCACTTAGGAAAGTTTCGTTATCATTTTTTTCCTTCAATTCTTTTTTTCTTTAAATCCCTACCCTCAATGTCTTGCTGTTCTTTGCGTTTGAACCAGCACTTCCCACTTCCTAAAGTCTATCCTCTTTTTCCTCCTTATTCATATTTTGGCTTTCTCCCACAATAGAAATAACACACTACTTAAACTTATGTGTTGGATGATCTTTTCAATAAATGGTGCTAGGAAATTGCCTATGTACATGCATAAAAATGAAACTAATACCCTATCTCCTACAGATTATAAAAATCAATTAAAAATGTAGTTTTCTCTCCCTCCCTTCCTTCTTGTCTCCCTCCCTCCCCCCTCCCTCTCTCCCTCCCTCCCTTTCTTCCTTCTTTCTTCCTACCTTCTATCTCTATCTTGTTTTAATATCAAGTACTCATGAAGGTTTCTTTGGCAGAAGTTTTGTTAGTAATAATAGAACAACTCAGATTGCCTCTTTTAATTTTTTATTAATTTTATTGAGAAACAAATAACAATGAGACAGTTTCAAAACAGGTTAGTAGGACAGGTACAATAATTAATACATTGCATATTGCTGTCTTCATAGTAGTTATTAATAATACAAGATGCAGACATGACATCAGATTACTTCTTTTTTATTGAGTGAGTTTTGATAGTTTGCACTTTTTGAGATATTAACCTATTCATGTATATAATTGTTTTAGCATTGTTTTGCTATCCTCCCAATGGGTATAAGATCTACAATAATACTCTTTAATTAGCAATTTTGGCGATTTGTCATCTCTTTACCTACATCAGTCTTCCAAGACATTTACCAATTTTGCTGTCCTTTCAAAGAACCACTTTTCTCGGAACCATTTCCTGCTGGCTTTCATGGTTTCAAGTGACAAATAATACTCTTCTCTAAATAATGGCTCATTTTTTTCTGTGTGCTTTCAAGATTTTTTCCTTGCCTGTCATTTTCAAGAATTTCATTATAAGTCTTCTTTTTTATGAGTTTTATTGAGAAAAAATTACAATGAGACAGTTTCAAAACAGGTTGGTAGGAGAGTTACAACAATTAATACATTGCACATTGTTGTCTTTGTAGTAGTCATTCGTAGCTCAAGATGCAGACCTGATATCCTGTCCAAACACTATTAGTACTAATCTTTCTTCTTATTGAACTAAGAGAAAGTAGCTATATATCTTTTTTTTTTTTTTTTTTTTTTTTTTTTTTTTTTTGGTGGAACCGGGAATTGAACTTAAACTTTTGCGCTTGCCAGGGAAGCACTTATTCCACTGAGCCATCTCCCCAGCCCCAATATATGTCTATCCTAACTATCTTCTATATACAGATACAAAATTATCTTTCATTTATATCTTCTTTTTTGTTTAGTTTTGTCAGAGATGAGTATCCCATTGCTATTCAAATATTGTAAGTGCATGAATTCAGCAAAATACTCCAATATAGTCCAATAATCCACAGTAGTAGTGGGTTATCCACAGGACTGGCAATGTGCTAATCAGTTGACTTGAGTCTTCTACAGCTCAGTATATTAACATGGCTTCACTTTTCATACCTCATTTCTACACTTTTATGCTGGATGGTTAAGACCAAGATAAAGCAAGACCTATATATCAGGAAATGTAACTTTTGTATCTGACAAGGTCAGTCAAGTCCCCTCAGAACTTATCCCAAAACCTTGTATCACACTTTGTAGATCCTTTGTCAGTGTCAGCCATGTGGATGAGTCACAGCCATTGTTTTACCAATTTGTTCTCTGTGAAAGCCTGAGAGAATGTTTTCTCTCCATGTGACTCTCTTTAGGCACATACTACATCATTGATCACAATGCTCTGTGGCGCCATAATCTCCTTGATCAGAACACTTGGGACACAGCTGAGTTACATGATGTCACAGTACAGGTTCTCATATGTCCTGAGTCTTAATTGATCTTGGAAGGCTAGGGCCAAAATGTTGGCTGTCCTTGCGGCCCTTCTTGTTCTATAATTTTTGGATTTTTCATTCTTTTTCCATATTCTGTAGAGACTTAAAGTTAATATCAATACTTGATGAAAAATACATGCTCCATCTTATGCCTAAGATGTTTGATATTCAGACAGATAGTGAGGTTAAACCCAATTGTATATGTTGTAGGGCATTAATAAGCTTCTCTTCTGGAGAGTTAACAATCGTTATGTCTTCTTGTGTATCTCTTTATGATCATCCTATAAGGATTTTGCCTAGTTTCTTGAATCTGTAAAGTTATATCTTTCTATAGATTTGGGGGATTTCATGTGCTATTTCTTCAAATATTTTTATTCCCATGTTCTTTCTTCTCCTATAAATCCTGTGAAACAAATGTAAGATATTGTCATTATCCTATAGGTTCCTGATGCTCTGTTTGCTTTTCTTCCTATTTCTCGGTTGCTCAGGTTGGGTAGTTTCGATCAATTTGTCTTTTTTTTTTTTAACAACTGGGTTTGCATTTTATTAAAAAAGTTTTTTGCATAACAAAAGAAAAACCAAAGGAATGAAGAGACAATCCAGTGTGAGAAAAAATGTTTGTCAGATATTCCTCAAACAAGGACTAATATCTAGAACATATAAAAAACTAAAAAAAAATCCCTTCCAAATTTAAAGACCCAATCCAAACATGGGCATCTGAAATTAGACATTTCTCATATAAAGAAGTAGAAACTGCAGATAAATATACAAAAAAAATGAAATGAAACCTCTAGTTTCCATTTTCTGAGGAGTCTCCACAGTGTTTCCCATGGTGGTTGCACCAGCCTATACTCATTCCCATCAACAATGGAAAAGGATTCCTTTTTCTTTCTTTCTTCTTTTTCTTTTTAGGATTCCTTTTTCCTCACAGCCTTACCAGCATATTTTATTGGTTGATTTCATGATAATTGTCATTCTTTCTGGAGTGAGATTAAAACAAACATCAGTATTAAGTTGTAATACTTGAATTGCCAATGATGTCCAAAGGTTTTTTGTATATTTATTTACATATCACTCTGTCTTTTGCACTGATTTTTTTCCTATGTTGTCTCCAAAATACTATTGACTCGGCCCAGTGAGTTTTAATGTCTATTTATTTCTGGTTCTATAATTTACATTTAGTTTTTCCTTGCTGAAATATTCTTTTTTATTTGTTTCAAGATAATTCATAATTGCTTTTTTCCATAATTTTATTTTTATTTTTTTCCTTGAATTTTTCTCTATTTTTTTATTTTTTGACATCAGTTATTTTCATTGTAAAGAAAAAAAAATAAAAACAATGGTACAAAATCTCAAAACAAGATTTTAGGAGAGTAACAATGGTTAG
>NW_004524743.1:839181-851600 GCF_000260255.1 Octodon degus
CTGATTTAAGGTATTGGATAATCAAGCATACCACACTAGAGGCAGTTAAAACAAGTAATTTAAAACAAGTATTTTCTGTCTCTGTCTTTGTCTCTCTCTCTCTCTCTCTCTCTCTCTCTCTCTCTCTCTCTCTCTCTCTCTCTCTCTCTCTCTCTCTTGCTCTCACTGTTGCTCTCTCTTTCCCATCAGAAACCCCTCTTACCAGTGTGTCCTGAAACACAAGTCACCTCTGAGATTTTTTAAATTAGTTTAATAATACCAAAGGTGAACTGATTTCAGACAATCATCCCAATCAGATGACTGGCGATCAAAAGAAAGATGCAGGGCATGTTTTCTTATATGAGCATAGTGAGTGTGACTGAAGGTTTTGATGGTTTCTCAGGTGGCATGTGTAAGTGGATTCATCAGATATCATTTTTCTAGGAGGGACTTACTGTATTCACTTCTATTTTTTCACAACCTACCCCTGATACTTGTTAAGTATGCTTGCATATAGGTGATACTGGTTTGCCATAACCAGCTCAAAATGAAAAGTATCCCCACTTGCAAGAGAGATGCTGGGCCAAGGGGCACAGACAGTCATCATCCTAAGCTTCAGGGCACACCCAGCAAAAGAGATCTGTAAGATTGGAGATAGTGCACATAAAATTTTGAGTTACGTAATGAACTCTTTTGGTTTGGTGATGCATTTGTTGAACTGCTTATTTAGCCAGTTCTAAGATATTCTGTAGTTCTAAGATAGTGTCCAGAGATTTAGGGGTTGGGGAAGGCTAAATCTCCAAGTTTATAGTATCAACAATTCTGCTAGATGTCTTGGCAATTTTATTCTTGAGACCCCTATGGACATTTCTTTGTTTAAAGAGTTTATGTTTGAGTTTGCTAGACTCCAGTACTGGAACAGCTTCATGGCATTCCAGTAACTCCAATTCCCCCAGAATCTCTTTTATAGATACTTCTTGTCCAATCAGCGGCATAAAGGATGCCCCGTAATTTGGGGGAGTACTTCAGCTGTCAGGCATTTGCATCTAGGTAGGTCTTTGAGGGGCTAGTGAGGACCTATCTGCATTTTAACTGTTCCCCAAAATGGTAAATATGTTGGGCTAATAATTCTGCTCAGCAGCTGTCTGCCTTTTCCTAAAGATGTTCAGTTGTTAAGATTCTTAGCACTAAGTACCACTGGAATGGGGTGGGCCACCTGTCAGGCCACAAAAGTTCCATGCAAGAAGTAAGGTCATTCTTTAGGGAATATGGTATGCAAGACAGGCCCTTTTGAAAAGATCAGTAAGAGCTGCACCAGGTTGCTAACTACTGATCACATGAGATACTCACCACTTTTGGAGATTTTGGAAGGAATCAAGTGTAGCTCAGAGCCACTGTTAGTTATGCTACTAACTTATATTAGTTCATTGAAAAGAAGGACTTGTGTCTATATTGTTTGATATTTTTTCATGTCTATGTCTTATAATATGAGCAACTGCTTTGAAGATAATATGTAAAGTGCTAACCATTGTTACTGTCCTACAATCTTGTTTTGAAACTTTGTACCATTGCTTTATTGCTTTTTATTTTTTATTTTTTTGAAAGAATACAAAATAGTGATAGAAAAAAGCAGCATTAGAAAAGGTACAAAACTTCACTTAACAAAGGAAGGGGAATTCAGCAATGTCTTCCGTATTACAAGATGCTGTCTTCCAATTAGTTGCTCAGGTGGGCTGGCAAGATAGCTCAGTGGACTAAGCACCTGCTTAGGCAAGAGCAGGGACCTGGGGTTTGATTCCCAGGATGACATGCCACGCAGGCCCCACCCTCAAGTGTGCGGAGCCAGCGAGAGTCCAGGCGTAGTGGCACATGCCTACAATCCTAGCACTGGGGAGGCTGAAAACAGGAGGATCACTACAAGTACGAGCTGCATAGTGAGACCCTGTACCAAATACATTTAAATAAATAAATAAATAAATAGCTAGTTGCTTAGGCTATCAGACATAAACATGCAAGATTCATTTAAAGAGAAAAAATAACCACAATGTTGTAAGAAATTCAAAAGACAAAAAAAGAATAGAAAGGAAAAAACTTGAACAATACCTGCTCCTTTCAAAAGATCAGCAGAAATTGACAGTACAATTATCCAAACCATTCTGTATATATACCTAAATAAATCTTTTTCCTTTCTTTCATTTGTTCTTCTTCTTATCCAGTTTTTCCTCCCTGTTGAACAAATTGTTTCCCTTTCACAGCATCTACAGTACCTTTTAGATTTTCATGACTCTTTCAGATGCTCACACTAGCTAGATAATATGATGTTTGCAAATGTGGATCTAATTTATTTCAGTTACTCATATAGTCTCTAGCTGCATCCCTCTAACTACAAAAGCCTCGAATTTATCTTTTTACAGCTGAGTAATACTCCATTATGTAAAAGTACCATATCAGTTTTTACCCATTCTTCAGTTGATGGGCATTTGAGTTGTTTCCAAGATTTAGCTATGACAATTTATGCTGCAATAAAAATGGGTGCACATGTATCGCTGTGGTATCATGACTTCAGTTCTTTTGGAAATACCTAGGAGGGGAATAGCTGTCTTGAATGGGACCTCTGATCCTAGCTTTTTAAGGAATCTCCATACTGATTTCCACAGTGGTTCTACCAGTCTGCATTCCAACCAGCATTGGAGAAGGGTTCCTTTTTCCCCGCAGCCTCTCCAGCATTTGTTACTGGTTGATGTCTTGATGATAGCCATTCTTTATGGCATAAGATGAAATCTCAGTGTTGTTTTAATTTATATCTCTTGAATGACCAAGGATGTTGAACAATGTTTCATATATTTATTTGCCATTTGTATCTCTTCAGTTGTGAAGCATAGTTTCACCTCAGATTCCCAGTTTTGGATTGAGTCATTGAATTTTGGAGGCCTGATTTCTTTTTTAATGCTTTATATGTTCTAAATAGGAATAATTTGTGTGAAGGACAGTTGCTTATAATTTTTCCCCAATTTATGAGTTTTCTTTTTACTCTGTTGGTGATTTCTTTTAACATGCAGAAACTTTTGAGAAAGATAGGGTCTCAATTGTTTATTCTTTGGAGTCTTTCAATGCAGTTGGATTTTTGTTGATGAACTTTTAAAATTTATTTTATTTATTGTTTAAATAATTTTATTGAGAAAGAAGTAGCAATAAGATAGTTTCTAAACAGGTTAGTAGTACAATTGCAATAATTAATACATTGCATATTGTTGTCTTCGTAGTAGTTATTCATAGTACAAGATGCAGACATGATATCCTGTTGGAACACTATTAGTTCAAAAACTTCTTCTCAATGAACTAAGAGAAAGTAGCTGTGTTGTTGGTGAACTCTTTACCTATTCCTATACCCTTAAGGTTTCTACCTACTTTCTCTTCCAGAAAATTTATCATCTTAGTTTTAATATTTAAATCTTTGATCCATTTTTGGCTGTAGTTTTGTGCATGGTTATAGGCATGGGTCTATTTTTAGCCTTCAGCATGGGGAAAGCAAGTTTTTCCAGCATCATTCATTAAAGAGGCTATCTTTCTTTTAGTGAACATATTTGGCCCCTTTATCAAAGATAAGGTGACTCAGTGTGTTTCTTGTTGTATCAACATCTTCTAATCTGTTCCATTTTCTGGAAGAAAAACAGATCCTTAGGTCTAAGACCTAAGGATCTGTTTTTCTTCCAGTACCATGCTGATTTTATCACAGTAGGTTTGTAGTATAATTTCAAGTCAGAGATTGTGATGTCTCCTGCCGTTGCTTTGCTACCCAGGATTGCTTTTGCTATTCTAGGTCTCTTCTGGTTACAGATGAGTTTTAGGAATGTTTTTTCTAGGTCTGTAAGGTATACTAATGGTATTTTAATTGGAATTACATTGAAACTGTATAACAATTTTGGAAGTATGGCCATTGTCAAAATGTTGGTTCTCCCTATCCATAAGCAAGGAATATCTTTCCATTTTCTCTTTCTTTCTTTCTTTCTTTCTTTCTTTCTTTCTTTCTTTCTTTCTTTCTTTCTTTCATTCTTTGGTACAGTGTCTCTCTATGCAGCTCAGACTCATAGTGGTCTTCCTGTCTCAGCCTCCCCACTGCTGGGATTATAGGCATGAGCCATCATGCTGGTTTCGGTGGCTGGCTAGGAGCAGGGCCAGCATGGCATGTGGTACCAGGGATCGAACCTGGGTCTGGAACTGGCCAAGCAGATGCTTAGACCACTGAACTATCTTCCTTACCCTTCTTTCCATTTTCTGAAATCCTCTTTGATCTCTTTTTTCAGAGTACTGTAATTTTCACTATATAATTTTTTTTCCTTTGTGAGAGTGATTCCTAAGTATTTCATTTTTGGGGGTGTTATTGTAAAAGGCATGGTTTCCATAATTTCTCTCTCAGTGCATTTATTGTTTGTGTATAGAAATTCTATTGATTTTTGAGTGTTGACTTTGTATCTTGCTACACTACTGAATATGGTCATTAAATCTGTAAGTATCTTGGTGGAGTTTTGGGGGTCTTCTAGGTACAGTATTTTGGGACTTTGGACTTGACTTGCTCTTCTTTTTCTAGGAGCTTGAGAGGCAGCATAAGATTGTTATTTGTACTCCATCAGTTTTCTTGTTATGAGAATTTATTGCTATAATTTCCCCTCTTAAGACAGTTTTCATTGCATCCCACAGGTTCCAGTAAGTTGTATCTGCATTTTCATTTGATTGGTAATATTGTTTAATTTCTTCTTTGATTTCATTTGTGACCCACTGATTGTTCAGAAAGGTATTACTTAGTTTCCATGTGTTTAATAGAGCTTTTTGTGTTTTGTCAATAATTTCTAGTTTCATTGCATTAAGGTCAGATAAGATGAATGGCATAATTTTGATTCCTTTGCATTTATTTAAGCATGTTCTATGTGCTAGCATATGATCTATTTTGGAGAACGTTCTATGTGCATCTAAGAAAAATGTGTATTCTGATGCTGTTGGGCAGAACACTCTGTAAAGGTCTACTAAGACCATTTCTTCACAAGTTTGATTTAGTTCTGTTATTTCTTTATTTTTTTCATGGTTGATCTATCTCTTTGTGTCAATGGAGTGTTAAAGTCCCCCAGTACAATTATGTTATGGCTCATTAGATTTTTTATGTCTCTTAAAATTTGTGTTACATAGTTGGTTGCTCCTACATTGGGTGCGTATATATTCATAATTGCTATCTTTTCCTCTTGTATTTTTCCTCTACAAATATATAGTCACCTTCTTTATATCTTTTAATCACACTTAGTTTGAAGTTCACATTGTCAGCAACCAGAATAGCTACTCCTGTTTTTTTCTGGGTTCTGGTTGGGTGGAGTATTGCTTTCCATCCTTTGACATTCAGTCTATTGTTTTCTTTTTGAGTTAATTGGGTTTCTTGTATATAGCGTATCCTTTGATTATCCTTTTTTTTCTTTATGTATTTAGTACAGGGTCTACAGGATTGCACTACACAGATCTGACTTGTAGTGATTCTCCTGTTTTGAGCCTCCCAAGCGCTGGGATTACAGTCTCGCACCACCACGCCCAGTCTCAATGGCAGTCTCAGCGCCCCCTGCAGGTGGGGCCAGCACGGCACATGGGAGATCAAACTCCAGTCCTTGCGTTTGCCTAAGCAGGAGCTTTAATCTGCTGAACTATATGGCTGGCCTGAATTTTGAATTTTCACTAAGGTCAGATCTTAGGTTTAATTTTGTATTTTTGTTTTGTATGCTTTAGTTGCTATTTTGAGGCTGATTATGGGGTGAGCCACTAGGACCTTCAGAGAGTCCCAGCTTATGATTTTGAAGGACTGTTGCCTTTTTAGGTTCAGTTTTGCTGGAGGAGCTAGAATGTATAATTTTGTGTTAAATATAACTTAGCAAGCTGGAATGCTGGAGCTGTAGCAACTATCTTGCTTCTGGCCACTCAAGTTTGTCTAACAAAAGGGATGCACTAGTGTACTGTGGCCTCTTTAGGGCTAGAGGACTGAGCTATTCGAGGCTGGGCTGTGTCAAAGACTGCTGCAGGGCACTGAGGCTGGGTCTTACAATACCCAGGAGGATCTGGGTCTTTGTGATGGAAGAAGAGGCAGCCACACTAGCATGAGCTCTCAAGGCTTTGGGGAGTCTTCTGTGGTTACCTTTGTAAGTGGATATGGACCTCAGCATACTACGCTCCTGATACCCTGTTCTGTGGGCAACGTGCCTCAGGGGAACCCTGCAGATGCAGCCACTGTTAGGAGGAAACTTTATACTACTTCACCCTGCACAGAATACCTGTCAGAGTGGCCAGCTCTGTGCAGGGTGAGGTAGTATAAAATTTCCTCCTAACAGTGGCTGTGTCTCCCCTTCACGCTCAAGGAACGTACGGATCAAGCCAGGCAACATCCTATGCAAGCAGCAGAGTGAAGTACAAGTAAGAGTAGTCAGACAGAGAAGCTGTTCAGAGAAGGTCCCCAGTAAAGTCAGCGTTTCTTCAAATTTTATCAACTAATAAGGCAAGAGCAAGACCTTACGTGTGATTCACCTGAACTCTGTGTCATACTGTTGTGATGCCACAGCACCAGGCTTGTGCTTGTGGACTCCTAAGAGTCAACATTTTACATTTAGTCTTTGATACAGGTTAATGGTGTCCAGTTTATCTGTCTGACTTTGTCTTGCATCTTATCAAATTCTACATTGTCCCAGCACCACTACACTATCCCTGCTTCAGAACCACACATTTTTTCTGGCACAGATATGAATCTCACTGACTGCATACTCATTACCTCTTATGCTTATACTTTGCCTCCTGGTCTGACCTTTGCTCCAGGTGGGAATGAAAGAAAAAAAGTAGGTATTTACATCAAACACACCCAAGGAGCAACACCTCCTACTTCTCAATCCTACCTGATCCCACTCTATTTCCCTTATGGAGCTCTTCACAACCACCGCTGCCAAGGACAGCTAGGTAACAGCCAAGAAGTCACTGCTCAGTTGTTCCACTGGAGGCATTCCACTGCTCCCATGGCAAGGTGCCAGAGAGCCCAATCCAGAGCTCCAGGCAGGATCTTAAGTCTTCCTTATCACTTTAGGCTGGATCATGTCCAACTTGTGTGTATTCCTCCCAGTGCCAATAGAATTTCAAGGAAGAGTTGTTCAAGTCATCCCTGCTTCGCAACAGAGAAATGTAGCTGCCAGTGAGGCCCCACAAAACACAAGGAAGCTGAGCTAAACAGCCCTTGTTCATCACAAACTATCATGCAGATTTCGCCCCTGATAACCTGTTGGCCTCCAGAGTGGGGCAGTCTTTCAGTGATGACTGTGGACCTGTGGTTAGAGGTAAGGCACATTCATATCGTCCACCAAGATAAAGTAGCCTACTGAACAAAGGCATCCACAGAAGGAGTCTGTTAAGAGCTGAGGACAAGGTCTACATTGAAAGAGCCCCAGGATATGGTCTCCCTGGTATGATGCCTGGCATAGTGAGAAGAGGGCAAGAGCTGCTGTGGCTGACCAGTCAGGGATTAGACAAGGGTAATGGAGCTACTAAATTAGATTCCTGAAGATGGATCTCTCACTCTAAATGGGGGTCTAGTTTGGCAGGAAGGAATTGATTGTGTGTGGTTTCCCCTCCTGGACCTCAGGCCACAGCAGCTCTGCAGGACCAGGTGCATAATTTGTGGGGCTCAGGAGAAAGTGAAACTGAGTGTTTTATTTAAAAGCTATTCATGACTTCGAGATGATGACTACACACCATTAAACCAAGTGGAGGGCCCTTCTAAGCATGGCGCTCGATGTGAAGGCACAGGTCATATGCTCATCATGTTCACCCTATAGCTGGAAAAGCCTAGCAACTTGGAGGAGCTACTGGAGGGAGGGAAAAGGGAAGGTTAAGCAGCAGCAGAGAGAGGGAGAGGTCTGCCAATAGAGTGTGAGGTGAAGGACCAATCCCTGAGAATAAAGGCTGAGTTCCAGTCTCAGAAACTATTTGCTCCCAAACATAGGGATGGTGAAGCCAAGCTGGGGCAGAAGGACACCCCGAGACCAGTCTTCAAGCCTGATCCCATGAAACCCTGCTTCCAAATGCCTTACAGGGAAGAAAGGTGGCAAAGTGTAGGGCAAGGTTAGGAAAGGCAGACGATCATGGTTAGAAGTAGCAAGTAGTAGGTATTACCAATTGGAAATATGTAGGGCGGTGGCCAGGGCAAATCTTCCCTAAGGAAAGAGAAGAGGTGTTCCTTTTGAGCACTGGATAATTTGTTTGTTACAAATTTTGATTTTGGAGACTTTCTGCTAAAATGGAACAGACAAGAGGGCGGAACTTAGCAGGATGATTCAGGAGTGTGTGGCAACCTTTAAACATGGCGAGAAATGTAAGTAGTCATAGCCTGTTTTGTCTGATTTGAGGTGCACTTTGAAAAGACTTCTATCAACAATCAATCAGTGCTTTTCTCAACTGCACCGTATTGCAGTTCCACAGTTGTCCATTGTTGTGATGCAAACATTCAGTTATTCCTGGGCTGCTTCCTTCTTTAGAACATTTTGCAAGCCCCAGAGGAAGTCTACTAACTGATCCACTTTCCTTATTGTTATGGTTTGCGTCTAGTTGTCCCCCTAAAGCCTCATGGAAGTTACAGGGCAGATGGGCCTGGAGGAGCTAGTGGCTTGAGGGGCGGGGCCAGAGGACCAGGGCGGGGCCTGAGGAGAGGAGCCAGAGAGGCGGGAACCCTTAAATTGGCTAGCCTGTGCTTTCTGAGAAGTGTGGAGAGGGTCATCCTGGACACAGCAGCGCCCCAGCCTCTTGTCCAGTGTCTTGAAACCACCAGTAACTGTGAGCTAAATCAACCTTTCCTTCCCTAAGCTTGAGTGTCAGCTATTTGTCCCAGCAACGAGAAAAGAGTAACTGAGACACTTATAAACAAACACTTTTCCAATGGACAAAGACAAAGCAAGAAAATGTAAAAGACCTTACGTCTAGGATCCTGAATGTAAGGCCAAGACATAGAAGTCTCATTTAAGAGGAGAAAAGCAGGCAGGTGTAGTGTAAGTAGATCTACAAGCACAGTGGACAAGGCCTAGAAAGCAGGTGTCAGTGAGGAGAGGGAAACAACTTGTCCATTACCAACTGTTCTTACCAGTCCACAGAATACTTCTAGAGGTCCCTGAAGTGGGCCACGCTCTTGGGCAAAGCAGGCTCAGAGCTGTCTTCCAGCCCACTGCACAGAGTAAAAATCACTGCTGATGCACATTTTTCTGCCACAAATCACCACCCACATTCTACATACATAAAGCTCAGAGATGACAGAAAAGCTGGGAGTAATTTTGGGCACCTGCCTCTGTAAAGGCAAAAACACAGCTGCTGCAACCCAGAAAAGGGACCTCCGATACCCTGTGTTTCAGCCATAACATGTTATCCATTGTTTATTCCGTACTGAGGAGAACTAATAGCAGAAGGTCATGCCTGATCTGCGCCCTAAGTGCCCTGCCATATGGGGCAGCCTGCATGAAGGAGGAGCTAGTAGGCACAGGGCAGCAACTTGCTCTCCACCATGCCTGCTTTTTCTTTGACTTACATCAAATCTCTCTGCCTGGGTCATCTAAACCATTTTCCCTCTGAGCTTCCTCCCAGCCATTCAGCAAGGAAAGGATGTCTCTTGGGGCCAGTCCATAGTTGGCTGGCTCCAAGACAGGGTGGTATGGCAGAGCTGCCTTTCAGACGAGTCCAAGGTGGGGCAGGGCAACAGAAGACAGAAAAGGAGCGGCAGCAAGCCTTCCTTCTTCCTGTCCCGTTATCCCTTCCTGGCTACCCATCTTTCAAGTGGTGCCTCCTACACCCAGGGTGGAGCATCCCTAATGCCAGCATCGCACCCTTTATGTCAGCATCACACACTCCAGATCTAGTCACTTCTAGAAAGCCCCACATGTGACCCACATGAGGCTCTGGGGGACATTTAGACATAAGCCACGACACATCTTCAGGCTATTTCCCAGCATCAGGTCCACTGTGAACTCCTACTTAGATGATGGCTGTGATCCACGCAGTTGTCCTGATCAGTAGGTGATGTTCTCCTGAAAGGAAACTGCTACTCTGGCTTTGCCACTCTGCAAGGAGCAGGGCTGCCTAGGACCTTACAGGATCTTTATGGCATGCCCGAATCCAAACAGAAAGGAAGATAAAACCCTTGGTATTGCCAGCAGTGCTACCCCAGAAAGCCAGGGTGAGGCTGGCTTTGGAGCGGGAGTGAACTCTTCCCCGTATCGCCCTGCCACTGGTACCGTGGCCACGTGCTACCCACTGGGGAGAGATAGGCTGGCTCTTTGCTGTCACATATGATGGGTGATGGAGGCAGCTGCTCCACACATCACCCTGGTGAAAAGAAAAGTGGGTAAGGTAAAAGCCAAGACATCCTAAAAGTAGAAAAACAAATTGAAGCACAGTACCATATTCACAGTGCTGTAGTCATTTGTTTTGTTTGTCAGGATTCCATGGTTGACTTCTTGTTATTATTTTTGTGAATCTCTGGAGTTTCAAACTCTATTAGTCACAACTATTAGTTAACTTCATCTACATGTTTATTTTCCTACAACTGATATTTAATTTGTGTCTCATGGTATGTGATGTTTCATTACTCAGGTCCTCTGCGTTTCTGCTGGAAATGCATTTCAGACATCCAAATAACACCCAGTAATGAAAACATTGCAGACATGGTTCTGAGACCCTGGAAGTCTATCTTCCAGAGAAGCTGTTCTGGGGCAAACACAGCCCATGCAAGTCAATTTTCTTTTGCACAAGACTATAAGAGGTATACATGTCCTGAGGGAAGGAGAGCGCATATCCTGCCATCTCTCAGACCAAGACAACCTCTTGTTTTCATTTCAGGAGCCACAGATCTTTCAACATTCAGTCCCAGTCCCTGCTTCTTACAGACACTCCCATTCTGCCTGGCCCTGTACATGAATAAAGAGAAAATGGAGCTTGTGACTAGAAAGCTCTGCATTTGAATTTTGACTCTTCCAACTAGAAATGTGTCTGATCATAAGCAAATTTGTTACCTTCTAATCTTTCCTTTTTCCCATTTTTTATTAATTTTATTGAGAAACAAATCACAATGAGACAGTTTCAAAACTGATTAGTAGGACAGTTTCAATAATTAGTACATGGCAGGTCCCAGTTGTTCATACTTTCGAGTGTTTCCTGTGAAATTTGATTTTTGTTCATGAACTCTTTCCCTACACTGGACCTGCTCTTACTGAGAAGCTTTTGCATGAGAAAAGAAATTACCAACAAAATGAAAAGACAACCCACAAATTTGGAAAAAATCTTGACAAATAAGTACTCAGACAAAGGTCTGCTCTTTAGAATTTATAAAGAACTAAAAAACACTAGGGCCCCAAAATGTAAAGACCCAATCCATAAATGGGCATCCGAGATGAACACACACTTCTCAGAGGAAGAAATTAAAGAAGCGAATAAATATATGAAAAAATGCTCCACATCACTAGCCATTCCTGAAATGAAAATTAAAATATTGAGATATCATTTCACCCCAGAAAGAATGTCTATCTAAGGAAATCAACCAACAACAAATGTTGGACAGGCTGTGCGGAAAAAGGAACCCTTCTCCACTGCTGGTGGGAATGTAGACTAGTGCAACTGTTACGGAAATCAGTGTGGAGACTCTTTAGAAAACTTGGACTGGAAATCCCATTTAAACCAGCTATTCTTCCGCTGGGAATTTTCCCAGAGGATCTGAAAACATCATACCATAGTGATATATGTGTGCCTATCTTTATATCAGCACAATTTGTAACGGTCTAATCTTGGAAACAACCAAGATGCCCATCACCTGAGGAATGGATGAAAAAGATGTATTTTTATACAATGGAGTATTACTCAGCTATAAAGAATGATAAACTCGAAGCGTTTATATCGAAGTGGATGCCACTTGAAGATATACTCATAAGTGAAATAAACCAGACACACATGTGTAAATATTGTATAGTTTCCTTAGTATAAGAACTCAAAAGAAGAAATACAAATAGAAAAGTATAATGCAAGTAAAAGGAAAGCAGGAACTCAAGGACTAGCTAATTAAGAGAGGGAAAAGAGAAGAGCTAGGAAACATGACAGTGGCAAGCCATACAGTTATATATAGAAGATGGGCAAGGCAATGATCCTGAGACTCTCCAGAAGATATTTGAATCTAGCATTTAATTGGAAAGAGTCTGACCCTGACTGACTATATATACTGACACCTGTTAACTAAGCAACTGCACTGAAGATGGCAATTTGTAATAGTAGGTTCATGCTTGCAGTGCCTGTCATTCTGGTCTTCTGCATATGGGCTGCTTGTCATGACATGCCAGTTGCTGCTATGATGTCTCTCGGGTAGATGGTTGTTCAAAAAGAAGGGGGTGGTGAATGAAAGCAAG
>NW_004524743.1:852520-856593 GCF_000260255.1 Octodon degus
TGGTTAGGATAGATATATAGTTACATTCTCTTAATGAATAGAGGGATTTGTTCTAATAGTGTTTGTAAATAGGATATCATGTCTACATCTTGTACAGCAAATAACCACTAGGAAGAATGTATGCAATGTGTTAATTATTGAAACTGTCCTATGAATTTGGTTTGAAACCGTCTCATTACTATTTGTTTCTCAATAAAATTAGGGAAATAAATTAGTGCATTGCATATTGTTGTCTTTGTAGAGGGTATTCATAGTACAAGATGCAGATATGATATCCGGTCCACAATCCCTATTCGAACACATCTTTCTCTTCATTGAATTAAGAGAAAGTAGCTGTATATCTGTCCTGTTTTGTGTATACAGATACAAAATGGTCCTCCTTTCTTCACTTATAAAATGCAAAATAATATCCTCATATCAGAAATATGTAAATCAAATGAGATAGAATATTTAAAGACTGTACAGAGCACTAAGAATACCATAGGTGTTCAGTATATGGCAGTTATTATTTTGTCTCAGATCAAGCTACTGAGGTAGCACCTGTATAAAGCTGGTGCAGTCTAAGGAGAGGACGAAGAAAAATGAATATTAGGCACTTCATGTTTGAAGCTACCTACCATGTTATTTTAACTAGAATGTTTCCAACAGCAATGATATGGCTTATCTTCCCCAGCAACAGCTCCAGCAAGCTAGTGTTTTCATTAGCTTGACTTTCAGAACCTATGCTTGAAGCCCATCTTCATTCAGTCCTTCACTGTCTTCTGGTAAGTACTGCTTGTTCTAGGTCAGCCTGGGAAACAAGAACCAAGTAAAACAAAATAAGATGAGATCTCAAAACTAAGCAGGATTTGAAGGTAGTGTGGTCAAAGATACGATGATGTGTGGGCAGGTCAAAGTGATGTTCAGAAATGGTGGCAGGGACCTGGAAAATTTGTCATAGTATAGTCCTTAAGGACAGTTGTATGTAAGGGTGTGTGTGTGTGTGTGTGTGTGTGTGTGTGTGTGTGACTAGGGATGGAATATCCTGGGTTTTGTGCATATTAGGCAAGCACTCTACCACTCAATTACATTCCTAAACCCCAGTGAACTTCTTAAGGGACAGGATATACCTGGCACATTTTTATAGAGGCCAAACAGATCCAGACACCCACTCTAATTGAGTGGACAGGGTAGCCACAACGTGAGTGTCATTGCCATATCCCTAAATTGTCAAGCAAAATATATAAGAACACCCGCTTGATATCTGGTCTGAGCTTGTGAAGAGACAGATGAAAATCATCACTCTACTGCTAAAACATATGAAATGACTTTTCATTAGATTTTATTACTGCATGTTAATATCATGTTGTGATGGGGTTTATTTTGAGCAGTTGTGACAATTAACATCATCATCAATTTTCATCCCATTACCCTTTCTCCCTTCCTTCCCTCTCCTGCCTTTGTCCTTCTTTCTTGCTTATTGCCTGTTCAATGGGATGCAGGCTTAGCCCACAGCACTCATGTTTCCACACGCTAGACTCAGCCTACTTTGTTAGGCTTATCTCACCTTGTTTCCCATTCAAAAACTCACACTTCATCAAAACTGGACTCTGCATTCTCTGAACTTGCCCCTGACATACTCCCACTTCTGTGTCTTTGCTGTTTGTTTTTATTTATCAACACTTCCCTGGCCCCCATCTCTTCTAACTGAAATTCTTCACAGTTCCTCTGAAAATACAGACCCTCCTATGAAACCTTTCAATCCTTAGTTCTCCTCCAACTGGCTGTGCTCTCTCTTCCCTCTAACCTATGATAAAATTTTATTTCCATCTTGATTGTGCCATGGGTTCTACCTTGAGCTTAAATTGTGGTCCTTGCTGGATTTTGGATATAGTCTGCTCAACTGGAGCAATGGTGGTAGGGTCGAGGGCCTCCGAAAAGATAAAGCCTCAAGAGAGGAGGTAATGATAAAGCCTTGTGTCTTAGTTACTCTTCTCTTGTTGCTGGGACAAATACCCGACACTCAAAATGAGGGAAGGAAAGGTTTATTTAGCTCACACTTACTGGAGGTTTCAAGGCACTGGAGGAGATGCTGGGGCGCTGCCGTGTCCAAGATGACCCTCTCCACCTCTCTGAGAAAGCACCAGCTAGGTAGTTTAATGGTTCATGCCTCTCTGGCCGTGCCCCTCAAGCCACTTGTTGCCCCTCCAGCCACGTCTGCCCCATAACTTAAATGAGGCTTTGGGGAGCAACTAGACACAAACCATAGCACCTGGTAATTTTGATTTAAAGACTAAGCCCAAGTTCACTGTAGGAAACACCAATTCAGAGTAAGTTATGAAGGCAGGTACCTGAATCTGCTCCCAGCTCAGCCTCCCTGGATGCACGCATGCCTGCATCCTCACAGGAGACATGTGTCCTCTGTGAAGGAGTCTCATGGCAGTACAGGGAATGAGATCCTGACCTTCTCTTAGCATGGGTCATTGATATCAACAGCGTGCCCCTTGTCTAATGGCCAGGATGGTTCCAGTGAGGCTGCATTGCAAAGAAGGAGCAAGGATGTTGTGCTAAGAATGATTTTCCCATGGTGGGAGAAGCAAAATCCAGGTCAGTGTAGTAGAGCTCTGGCTTAGGACATGTCATCGTTCTGGACACCTAGTGCATTCCCCTCAAAAGGAAGAGTGACGTGTAAGTCAGAATCCTTAAGTACCTGCAAGCAGGTTCAGGGGCCGGAGGTTCGATCCCCCGGGCCTCCCATGCCGGCCCTGCCCCCCGGGGTGTGCTGAGATGACAATTGAGACTGGGTGTGGTGGCGTGCACCTGCAATCCAAGCTCTTGGGAGGCTATAAAGAGGCGGATCATAACCAGTCCGATCTAGTAGTGAGACCCTGAATACCCTATAGACCCTTCCCTAAAATACAAAAAAAAGCCAGAATCCTTATGGATCCAGGTAGTTTTTCTTTATGACATCTTTGACCTGAGTCCAGCAGAGTACAGATGACATTTTGAGAAACCATCTTGTTCATGTTCTTAACTTCCTCATTAAGTTCTTTAAGGATAGTTTCTAAGTTTGTCTCATTTCTGTGTCTCTCAAGAGCATGAACCCTATTCCTGACAGAGTGCTGTAAGGCTTGTAGATATGTTTTATTCATCTCTGTTCTCCAATGCCATCCAGCCTCAGATTTATGCTTTTCCCCATATTTTTCAGTTTCATTGAGATATAATTTACATGTCATGAATTCACCACCTTAGGTGTACAGCTTGAATTTTAATAAAGTATACAACCATCAACGCATACTTTTGGAACACATCCATCTTTCACAAATTTTTCTGGCACTCCTTCATCCTCACACCAAGCTTGAGATCCAGGGAATCACTGGTGTACTATCCATCACTTATGGCTTTGTACTTTCTAGAAAATTTATGTTAAAGGATCATACAGTAAGTCTTTCATTGTAAGATTTAAAATTCATCCACTATGTGTTATATCAATGCAATTCATTGCAATAAATTGTCCTTTTAATTGTTGTGTAGTATTCCATTGTCTGAATAAACACTGTTTACTTGTTTGCTAACTGAGGGACATTTAGGTTATTTATATTTTGCTTTATAAAAATGTTCCCATATCCATTAGCGTATTCATCTTTATGTAGACATATGCTTTTATTCATTTTCAGTAGATTCCTGAGTGTGGAATTGTGGAACCATGTGGTAAATGCCTGGTCTTCATTGATTTGAAAACTTTAACTGGGATTAAAAAGTAGTTAGGGTAAATGTTAGCCATGTGGAAATGGGGTATATGACTGGGGCTATGGGAGCAAATTCCTTAAAAAGGAAGATTATTGACAAGACTGATACAAATGCATTGAGATAAATTAACCACTCACTAATTTGTACCTTGGTATGCAGGAAACCAACACATATTTTCTTATAGAAAATTGTTTTGATATGTTATAATCGTATAATTTCACTCTGATCACAGTGTATAAGACTGGGCATGGAGTGCCTCCCCCACCCCGCCCGCCGAGTAGGATTTTCTGCCCAGTTCCGGGAGCCCCCAGACCCAGTCCTAGCCCAGGTCCGGTGAGTGTGCA
>NW_004524743.1:862328-865826 GCF_000260255.1 Octodon degus
GAAACTGTCTCATTGCTATATGTTTATCAATAAAACTTTGAAAAGAAAAAAAAAAGACTGGGCATGAGTAGGTGCACAGATATGGAGATAAGGAAGTCTATAAAGGCAGGTAAGTCCAGGAATCGCCTACATGGTTGTCCACTTTAAGGGAGCTATTAGGCTTATGCATAACAAGAATTTGGCTTTACCAAAAAATTCACATAAGAGATGCAATAGGAATTTCTACTCTTAGTGGAGCTGATCATTGCAATTTGTATCCATTTCCTGTCCTTTGTAGCTCCCCTTGAAATATGACGACACTGTACCAATAAAGTTTTGGGGCAAGAAATTATGAGAACAAAGAACTTTGACAATGGCTACCATTATTACATAGATCCAAATACACCCACAAGTCAATTGTATCCTTACAATTGATCAAATTTAGTACATTTGTAACAAAGAATTCCATCCTGTTTCCTAGCACAAGAGTATCAAAGAGGGAACTTCTGTAATTACAGACTTAGACATTACAAATTCTGGTTTTACTTTTTTGTTGTTGTTGTTCTAAACATACCAAGAGTGAATGAGTCTGAGGCAAAATGTTTATCTGGTTCATTTTGGCTATTGGAAAAAACACTCTGAGCACCCTGAGCAATCTGGACAGATGTAAAAAGAGTTTGAGAAGGCAGGATGTGGCAGTGCATACATGTACTTGCTGCACGTGGTAGGTTTTGTTTTTTGTTTTTTGTTTTTGTTTTTGTTTTTTGTATTTTAGGAAAGGGTCCACAGGGTGTTCAAGGTCTCACTACTAGATTGGACTAATAGTGATTTGCCTGTTTACAGCCTCCCAAGAGCTGGGATTATAGGTGCACACAATGACACCAAGTCTCAATTGTTGTCTCAGTGTGCACTGGGGCTGGGGTCAGCATAGCAGGCCCAGGGATCGAACCCCCAGCCCCTGAGCCTGCTTGTAGGTGCTTTAATCCACTGAGCTACTTCGCTGGCCCTAAAATCTTGTCTTTTTTGTTGTTGTTTTTTGGTACCAGGAATTGAACTCAGGACTTTGTGCTTGCCAGGCATGTGTTTATGCCACTGAACTATATCCCTAATACCCTAAAGCACTTGGTAGGTTGAGGAAAGAGGATTACCATGAGTTCTACACTATCCTGTGGTACATCAGTTTGAGATCATCCTGGATTACCTAATGAAATGCTATCTCAAAACAACACAAATCAAAACTATATATATATATATATATAATATATATATATATATATATATATATATATATACATATATATACACACACACACACATATATAGGTACGTTCTCTTAGTTCATTGAGAAGAGAAAGGTTTGTACTAATATTGTTTAGACAAGATGTCATGTCTGCATCTTGTCCTCTGAATAATGACTATGAAGTCAACAATGTGCAATGTATTAATTATTGTAACTGTCCTACTAACCTATTTTGAAACTGTTTCATGGCTATTTTCTTTTTTCTCTCATTAAAATGAATAAAAAAATAGACCAAATAAGCTACAACAAAAAATAGCTTAGTAAACTGGACTCAACAGGGATTAAAATTGTTGGGAAAAAAGTCAGTTCCAGGAAGGAATTTGATTTATGATATGCACAATCTATTTCCTTTAATGAAGAGCAACAAAAATTTCCCTTCTACTTTAGTGTCACGTAAACCATGACCCACCAAATTAGAAACTCTGAAGGCAAGTTCTAGCAGATTGTTTTGATAAAACATTGTATGGGTTACTCATTGTTAGGACAAGATACCCAACACCTAGAATTAAGGAATGAAAGGTTTATTTAGCTCATAGTTACTGGAGGTTGTAGTTCATACTCAGCTGGCTCCCAGGCAGAGCGGCACATCACAGAGAGCAGAAGTTCATGGCAGCAGAACACAGACAAGGGGAAAGGAAGGGCAGCAGCTGTGGCTTCTAGCCAGCCTTTTCTTCCTCCTTATGTTATAAACAAGCTACCCTGGGCTGTGGGTGTAGAACTCACACAATGTCCATGCCCTCCTCTTGTGCAGGATGAGCATATTTACAAACTAAGAATCCTGGCTCCCTGCTGAGTCACTTGATTAAACTTCTAAATGGCTCAAGTTGACACAATGTATCAACAAGTACAATGCACCCCTTCTCAACTTGGAAACCAGACATTTCTTTAAGCCAGTTTTTAGGTACATAGACATGCTACTTAGCATTTTATAACTTGAACATTGTATAACATTACAAACATGACATGTTGCCTCTGGCCCCCAAACACTCATGCACATCCTCTTAGGCGAAGACATTTTAGAACATCTGTAAGAGTTGCCAAAGTCCTAACAGTTTCAGCATTGGTAACAAGTCTGAACCTCAAGATCTAAGGCAAATTCTTAACGGGGAGCCCCTGTACAAATGAAAAGTTAAACACTTTTAAGATTAAAAGGCACAAGATAAACATTACAATTTTATTTTTACTTTTTTAAATATGCAGTTTTTAAATTTATTTATACTTGCTAAGTAAAAGTTGCATATATTTGAAGTAGTCAACATGTCTTATTTATTTTATTTTATTTTTTTCCATAATTTTACTGAGAAACAAATAGTAATGAGACAGTTTCAAACCAAATTGGGAGGACAGTTTCAATAATCAACACATTGCATACATTCTTCTTAGTGGTTAATTGCTGCACAAGATGCAGGCATGATATCCTATTTACAAACACTAGTAAAACAAATCCCTCTATTCATTAAGAGAATGTAACTATATATCTATCCTAACCACTTTGAATACACAGATACAAAATGGACATTCAGCCGTATCCTCTTTTTTGTTTAGTTCCATCATTTGAATTTTATAGGTGTGTAAACTCAGCAAAATATTCTAAAAGAGTTCAGTAGCCCATAACAGTATTGGATCTTCCATTTCACTGGCAATGTCAGAAATTGTTGACCTGAGTCCCTTACAGCTCAACATAACAGCATGGCTTTACTTCTTATACTTAATTTTTATACTTTTCTGCTGAATGGTTAAGACCAAGCTAAAGCAGGACCTATACAACAAGAGTTGTAGCTTTTTGGTCTGAGAAGGTCAGTGAAATGCCCTGAGGATTTATCCTGAAATCCTGTACCTCAGATTGTAGAACCTTTGTCAGTGTCAGCCATGTGCATGAGTCACAGCCATTGCTTGGCCAGTGTGCTCTCTGTGAAAATCTGAGAGAATGATTTCTCTCCAGGTGACTCTCCTTAGGCACACTCTACATCATTAATCACTTTCCTCTTTGACCCCATAATCTCCTTGATCAGAAAATTTGGGACTCTACCAACTTACGTGACATTACAGTACAAGTTCTCATATGACCTGAGCCTTAATTGACCTTAGAAGGCTAGGGCCAAAATGTTGGCTTTCCTTGTGGCCCTCCTTTTTCTCTAATTTTGGTCTGCAAACTTAGGTTGTTAACCATCCAGAAGACAAGCTTATTGTTATTACCATACAACATAGGCTGTAAAGCT
>NW_004524743.1:866896-868613 GCF_000260255.1 Octodon degus
CCTTCTTGTCATCATATTGTGTAGCACTGTCTTCTGACCTTTGTTGTAGATCTTTGGTGCAGTTATAACCTTAGCACCTACTGAAATTCAGGTGTAGATCTACAAGGTTTGGATTTATCCAGTTGTGCCTGGCTTGGGTCTGGCTGCTGTGCTCAGCTCCTTCCTGCTGCTGCCCTTGAGGGTGAACCTGTTGTGCCCCTCTGGCAAGATCTTCTGCTCCTGGACTAGCTGGGTGGTTCTGTCTACTACACTCTCTGCAGGGATTTCAGCTGCAGGATTTCACCCCAGTCCTGTATGCCAGGCCTGAGCTGAGTCTGGAGGGGCAAGGTGGAGTAGGGCAGAGGCAGCTGTCCCACACACTCACTGGGCCTCGGCTAGGACTGGATCTGGGGGTTCCCGGAACTTGGCTGAAATTCCTACTCAGTAGGTGGGGTGAGAGAGACGCTGTGGAGTGGGCGGTGTCATGCCCAGGGCATGGAAGAGAGTCTCACCCACGCTGCCCCTGGCTGGGTCCCCATGCTGCTCCTGGGCTGGGTCACCCATGCTGCACCTAGGCCGGGTAACATTACCATTTTAAAAGGTATACACAGGAGGATACAAACCACTGGGACCAAAACAAGTCCAAAATCCACAATGGCAAACATTAAGTCCTGTAGTTCCATGTGGAGCATCTGAAGCAACCTGCAAAGTTGTGAGCTCCAAAAGCCTTACATGGCATCACACCTACTTTTGCTGGTAGCTCCCTTGGCTTGTTTCTGAGGCTGACTTTGTTTTCTTCGTGTAGGTCTTCTTATACAATTCATGTTTTTGGCTTTTTAAACTTCTGAGGTTTTTATTGAATAGGCTTCTCTCTCACAGCTTTACACACTACCCTCTCAGGGGCACACCACCTCGCCTCTCAGGCCTTTTGAAATGTACGTGGAAGCCTTTTTAACCTCAGAACTCCTGCATTTTGCATGCATCTAAAACCAATGCCATGTGGATAATGCCAAGGACTGCTGCCAGCTTTAGCAGTAACCAGGCTTTTTTTCTCTCCTAGCTGAAGGGGTCGAGTACCTGGATTGCTGAGCACTTTGACCCTGATCCCAAGAAACAAATTCTCTACAGCAGTGCTATTCTGCAGCCTGGTGTGGCCACCGCTTCCATTCTGGAACATGGTGGTCTGTGGCTTTCTCTTTAAAGCAAAGTCCCTAGTCCTTGAGATTCTGAGGCTGCAAAAGGCGAGAACCTGCTACCTCCTGAGATGCCCTCTGGACACCTTTTCTACTCTCCTGTTCCTCCTGGGGAATGGAGATCTCAGCTCTATCTTTGCAGTCCACAGCCATCCTTGCACTTCCTTTCTGGCCAAACTCACAACATTTTAAATCAACCTGTTGGGCTCTTTGTTCTTGACTCTCAACATAAATCTGACGAAAAGCCCCCAAGAACAACCATGCCACTGCCCCAATATTTGGCTGCTTTGAATGTTTTTTTTTACAATGTAGGAAAATTTAATACATACTATGTAAACAACATTATTTACATCAGAAATCACTAGGACAGTGGCATTTTCACAAATATAAATTAATTACTGTTAAAGTCAACAGGTTTAAAAGTCCACAATTTTACAATAAAGAACACCACCTGTCCCCAGAGGGGCACAGATGGACTAAAGCAGCCTGGACCCTTGGCATGGCTCTCCTCGCTACGCGGCCACCCCTCCTGCTGACACGTGGAT
>NW_004524743.1:874467-877606 GCF_000260255.1 Octodon degus
ACTCTACATTGTCAGGTATAGTCAGCAACAGCCCTACTCCTCTGGTACCAAATTCTGTCTCGGTAACTCATTGCTGACACAAAATACTCGAAACCCCAGAAAATTAAGAAAAGAAGGGTTTATTTAGCTCATTTTTTGTGGAGGGTTTAATCTATACTCAGCTGGCTCCCAGGCAGAGTGACACATGGCAGGGGGAAGCAATTCATGGCAGCAGAAAACAGCGAAGGGCAAAAGGGCAGCAGCTGCACCTTCTAGCCAGCCTCTCTCCCCTCCTTAGATTATAAACAAACTATCCTGAGGCTGGGGGTATAAAACTCACACAATGTCCATAGCCTCCTCTTGCACAGAATGAGGATGTTTACAAACTAAGAATCCTGGCTCTCTACTGAGTCGCTTAATTAAACTTCTAAACTTCTCAAGTTGACAAAATGTATCAACCAGTACATCCACCTTAGTAATTCTGTTGGAGGCCAAAATTTGGGGTCAAAACCAAAATCGTGGAATAGCAATCAGTAGCAAAATTTAGCTTCTCTGAAACCTGGAATCCAGACACCAGGAACACAACAACTTAGTAGAAGAAAAAAACAAAAAGATCTCTGGGAATCAGGAAGAAACAAACAGGAAACTTAGAAACCACAGAGAAGCTGGAGAATCAGACCATAGTCCACAGAATCAAAGGGAGCAATCTGGAAACCTAACCCATCTCCCATGGAGGGACTTTGTACCTGCGGACACAAGGTAAGCCCCCCCGGGTTGGGAGCTCCAGGGGAATAATAAAGGACTGGGCCAGGAGTGCTAGCCCTCTAGAAAGCCCATGGCTATTATAAAAGACAAAAACCATGGTTTTACAGTGAAGTGTTTCCATCCACACGGCAGGTCATAGCTGAAGAAGGAATCCAGTGCAGAGCCTGCTATATTGCCAGTGAGTGTTTAATCGGATGCCAGTTTGGAAAGGTGTTGATTATTTAACTCAGAACAACTAAAAAAAATCACTTCATGATTTCCAGTGAAACCTCCTACAGTGACTGGGTGACAAACAGCTGTGGAAGCCAGTGACAAACAGAGGGTGGGCTAGACATAGAGATCCTGAGATGTCTAAACTCAGACTGGGAAGGACACAGAGCCCTGCCCTCTGTGATAAGGAGCCAGGTCCCAGAGTGTAGCTTTCAGAAGGATCTGTGCCTAAAAGTACTGGCGAGGGCTGGCCAAATAGCTCAGCAGATTAAAGTGCCTACAAGCAGGCACAGGGGTTGGGGTTCAATCCCCAGGCCTGCCATGCCAGCCCTGCCCCTGGAGCATGCTAAGACTGTGATTGAGACTGGGCATGGTGGCGCACACCTGTAATCCCAGCTCTTGGGAGGCTGTAAACAGGAGGATCACTACAAGTCTGATTTAGTAGTGAGACCCTGTAGACCCTGTAGACCCTTCCCTAAAATACAAAAAAATAAAAAATAAAAAAAAGAAAGTACTGGCATTAGTATAGCAGGCTGCTTGATCCCTGGTCTTGCTGCCTATATCCAGCAAAGGTCAGAGGTCTCATTGTTGTTGGCACCTACCAGTGGGAGCGAGGACTGAGCTTCGAAGCTTGCCACAGCCTCAGAGGGATACACCGAGGGGCCGCTAGAGCAGAGGTGCAACTCGTGAACCCATAGACCTTAAAGCTAGACTTAGAAAACCATTACTTGCTATCCAAAAGCTGTTGATCCTGGAAAAAAATCACTCATTGAAAAATACAGTAAAAATGTTGTTCCTTTTGTCTTCTTTTTACTACATATTTTTTCTCTTTCTTTTCTCTACTGGTTCTTTGGGGATTTTGAAAATTTTCCTTTCTTATTCCTTTCTAAAAATCTTATTCTTTAAATCTTTTTTAGTTCTCTCCTTCTTTGTTTGACTTCATTTTCTGTTTGTTCTTTGCTGTTATTTATATCGAACTATTAATTTCCTTCTATGCTGTTTTTTTAATGCACAACCAAGGATTGAACTCATGCCCTTGCGCTCACCAGAGAAGTGCCTATTCTACTGACATATCTCCCCAGCCCCTCCTTCTACATCTTAATAAGATCCTTTATATTTTCTCACCTTCTCATCTTCCATTGCTTAATTTTGAAAATTTTCCTCTTTTATCATTCTTTATCCCCTGTATCTTTACTAGTATACCATTAAGATTTATTAATTTTTAGGTAGTTAACTCTATATTACTACTGTCAAAATCTTTTCTATTGATAGTGGAAGTATAATTGTTACATTTAGTAGATATTTACTCTATATCAATAAACTTTTCTAGTGACTTACTGTTTATAGTGTAAGCATGGGTAAATTTCTTTTTTATGGTGAAAGGTGGTACACTATTGGTTCTTGGGGTATGTCGATATCTAGTTTATTTTTGATGTTATTGTTGCTGATTTACTTGCTATTTTCAAGGCAGCTCAGTTGTTATTACTAGGCTTTCTCCATATACTCTGTGTTATTTACACTATGGTGGTGCAGTAAACTAGGTGCTGGACCAGTTACACTGAAATCTCCCCTCCCCAATTAACAAAAACAGTCAGATCTTGGAGCAGACGTAAAGGCCTCTAGTTAGCCATGTCCAGGGTGCATGACTGAAAAAAAAAGACACCAAAGTGATCTCTATACTGGCACCTGTCTTCCCATTATAAGTGCTCATAAATTTCAGCATGTGCACACACACACACACACACAAAGAGAAAAATAAGATAGGGTAACAAAATGGTTGCAAAAGCCCCCAACTCTCCGAAAATTGGTACTTGAGATAGCAAGGGAGAAGAAATCAAAAGCCACAAAGCTAGACTATTCTAGTTCAGAAAAAAATTGCACTCTGAGTTCCTCTATATCTTTCAGTTGTTGCTTATTTACTATCGACGCTATTAATTCATGCATTTGAGCCGAGCTAGTGTCCTCCGCACTAGTTCTGGGTGGGCACGGGTTTCCTCCATATGTTTCTGCATTTGATTCTTTACTGCAGATGTTATTAATTCAGGGATTTCTTTTTTCATTTCCAATCTGAGGTCCTCCATACCTTTCTGCAGCTCTTTCTTTATTTCAGAAGCCGTTGATTCATTGATTTCAGCTGTGTGATTCCCACTTTGTTCTCTGTTAGTGTCCTCTGCACTTGTTATGG
>NW_004524743.1:878176-878969 GCF_000260255.1 Octodon degus
ATAGGTCCCGCTGGCACAGGGTAGCCGGAAGCTCTCCCACACACTCACTGGGCCTGGGCTAGGATTCCAGACTATTCTAAAAGGATAACAAAGAGATTAAAAAATAAAAAAGGTGTTTGGTGAGCTCAAAGAAGGTATCATTAAACAGATAATGGAGGTAGTCAAAAAGTGGATCAGCAAGTTTATAAAAGACTACTTGAGCTAAACAAATAATAGCAAATGTGAATGACAAGTTTAGCAAATAATTAAAATCCATGAAAAGTTTCTAAGCAGAAATCTGGGAGATTAAAAATTCTATGTAATACATGGGCAGGAGGAACAACTCACATGAGGACAGAATGACAGATTTGTGAGGTAGGACTGTGGCCAGAGGCCACTTATTCAGAGATACCTTTAAAACAAGAAGACATTTTTAAAAACTATCTAAAAATTGCTAGATAATACAAAGAATACTAATTTAACATTAATTGGAAGTTGTAAAAAAAAATCCAAAACAGTGAAAGTGACATAAAAAAAATTCATTTTAGATCCAGTCCTAGCCCAGGCCCAGTGACTGTGTGGGAGAGCTTCCGGCTACCCTGCACCAGAGGGACCTACCAGTCCCAGCCCAGGTGCAACATGGGTGAGACCCTCTTCCACCCCCTTGGGACGCAACCAACCACTGCACAGAACACCCCAAGCCCACCCACGGAGTAGGAATTTCTGTTACCTTCCAGGAACCCCCAGATCCAGTCCTAGCCCAGGCCCAGTGAGTGTGTGGGAGAGTTGCCTCTCCTCCCTACTCCACCTTATC
>NW_004524743.1:901215-906610 GCF_000260255.1 Octodon degus
GACTCTTTTAGAATATTTTGCTGAGTTTACACACCTATAATATTCAATAACGGAACTTAGAAAAAATGGGGTATACCGATGAATGTCCATTTTGTATCTCTGTATTCAATGTGGTTAGGATAGATACATAGTTGCATTCTCTTAATGAATAGAATGATTTTTTCTAATGGTGTTTGTAAGTGGGATTACAAATCCGCATCTTGAACAGCAATTAACCACTAAGAAGAATATATGCAGTGTATTATTTTTTGAAACGGTACTTCAGATTTGATTTGAAACTGTCTCATTGCTATCTGTTTATCAATAAAACTTTGAAAAAAAACCGCATAAATAATAGTGGAAAACTTTCCAAATATAATAGGGCAAGAATGAAGTGTACAAAGATGTGACACACATAGAACCACAAATAGCCATGATAAAAAAGAACCTCTGTATGTTATAATGTGATCAAAATCCCAGAAGTACAATGTGGACCAAACCATGAAATCTGTCAGAGAGAAGTAATCAATCAGTTATACAGGAAAGCCATTAGAATTACAGCAGATTTCTCCATTAAAACTTAAAGGTAAGAAAAGCTTGCTCTGAAGGGTTGGAAGCCCCACAAAAATAGCTTCCAACCTAGACTGATATAACCTGCAAATTTATCTTTCAAAACTGATTAAGCGGGGCTGGGGAGATAACTCAGTAGAATAAGTGCTTGCTTGGCAAGTGCAACGTCCTGAGTTCAATCCCCTTTACTGCAAAAAAACAAAACAAACAAACAAAAACTATGTAATGAAATTTAAAGGGAAAGAGTTGACTGTAAAACCAGAAAGAACCCAACCAAGAAGAGAACTGTAGGCCAATATCCTTAATGAGTATAAAACACATATCTTCAACAAGATAGTGGCATACACATTGCCACAAATCACCAAACAATCACACATCATTACTAATTAGGATTCTTCCCAGTGATACAGCGATGGCTCAACATATGCAAATCCATAGATATTATACCTCACATAAAGAGAAGCAAGGAAAAAAATACAAAATAATCTCAATTGACACAGAAAAAGTCTTTGAGAAAATCCAAAGTCCATTTATGATTTAAAAAAAAAACCTAAAGAATATTGGTATACAAGTACCTTATCTCAACCTGGTGAAAGCCACTTATTATAAACCAAATGCCAACATCATATTAAATGGGGAAATCTGAAAACTTTCCTTCCAAAATCAGGAACAAGACAAGGATTTCCACTAACACCACTCTTGTACAATATAGTTTGTGGAACCAGAGCAATCGAACAAGATTAAAAAAAACAAGGAGTATGCATAGGAAAGGAACAAGCCAAATTATTTTTAAATAATTTTATTGAGAAACAAATAGCAATGAGACAGTTTCAAAACAGATTACTAGCACAGTTTCAATAATTAATACATTGCATATTGTTGTCTTAGTGGTTATTCATTGTACAAGATGCAGACATGATATCCTGTCCAAACACTATTAGTACAAATCTTTCTTCTCATTGAATTAAGAGAAAGTAGCTATAAATATATCCTATTTTGAATATACAGATACAAAATGGTCATTCGTTTGTATCCCCCTTTTTTGTTTAGTTTTGTCAGAGATGGGTATCCCATTGCCATTTAAATATTGTAGGTGTGTGAATTCAGCAAAATATTCCAATATAGTCCAGTAGTCCATAATAGTAGTGGATTATTCATAGGACTGGCAATGTCCGAAGTTGTTGACTTGAGCCTTTTATAGCTCAGCATATTAATATGGCTTTACTTTTTATACTTTGTTTTTATACTTTTCTGTTGGATGGTTAAGACCAGGATAAAGCAAGACCTACATAACAAGAAATGTAAATTAAAAAGTCAAATTATTGTTATTTTCAGATGACATGATCCTTTAAATAGAAGATTAAAAAAATTTTCACTAAAAGACAGTCCCCAGCACCACATGCCACGCCAGCCCCTGAGCCTGCCAAAAAAAAGACACATAATTAATAAAGAAATTTAGGAGCATAGCAGGACATAAAATTGACCTACAAAAATAAATATCATTCCTCTATACCAATAATCAATTCACTAAAAATGAACTTAGGAAAAAATTCCATTCACAATACAATTAAGAAAAATCAAATGCTTAGGAATCAATATAACTGAGGAGGTGAAAGGACTGTATAATGAATAACTACAGTACTCCTAAAAAGAAGATCAAAGTAGACATCATAAAATGGATACTAGGCAGAATCAACATTGTCAAAAGGACCATATTTTCAAAGCTAAAATACAAATTTGAAGCAATCCCAAATAAAATACCAATAGCATTACTCACAGAACCAGAGAAAACAGTCCTAAATTTATATGGAAGCAGAAGAGGCTCAGAATAGCAAAAGAAATCTCGGGCAACAAGAGCGAAGCAGGAGGCAGCAAGTTATACTACAAAGCTACAGTTATGGAAACAGTATTTAAGAAAACAGATACAGGGTTTAGTGGAATGGAGCCCAGCATGCAAAACATGCAGAGAGCTCTCCAGGCACGCCCAGCCATCTGATCTTAGGCGTAGCAGCCAAGGGCTTTTTGCCTGGAGGGAAAACAGACTCCTCAGCAAGTAGCGCTGGCAAAACTGCACAGCAACATGCACATTTTTAAAAAAAATATTTTAGGGAAGGGTCTACAGGGTGTTCAGGGTCTCACTACTAGATCGGGCTCACAGTGATCCTCCTGTTTACAGCCTCCCAAGAGCTGGGATTACAGGCGCGCGCCACCACACCAAGTCTCAATTGCCATCTCAGCACAC
The DNA here is from genome assembly GCF_000260255.1 of Octodon degus. Taxonomy (NCBI): domain Eukaryota; kingdom Metazoa; phylum Chordata; class Mammalia; order Rodentia; family Octodontidae; genus Octodon; species Octodon degus. The sequence continues at coordinate 904,007 of NW_004524743.1, forward strand.
CCCGGGGCAGGGCCGGCATGGTAGGCCCAGGGATCAAACCCTCAACTCCTGCGCCTGCTTGAGTAAACTGAATCTAGATTTGTATCTCTTACCATGTTCCCAACTAAAATCAAAGTAGGTCTATAATCTAAATATTAAAACAGTGCTGGCCAAATAGCTCAGTGGATTAAAGTGCCTGCAAGCAGGCACAGGGGCCTGGGGTTCAATCCCCGGGCCTGCCCCAGGCCTGCTCCCCCTTCCCCGCTCCCCCACGTGCTGAGATGACAATTGAGACTGGGCGTGGTGGCGCTCACCTGTAATCCCAGCTCTTGGGAGGCTGTAAACAGGCAGATCACTAGGAGCCCAATTTTGTAGTGAGACCCTGAACACCCTGTGACCTTTCCCTAAAATAAAAAAAAAATTAAAACAATCTGCTGGGAGACAAAATAGATAAAACTGTTGAAGTCATAGAGATAGACAAGACCTTTCTGAACAGAACCCCAGTCACTCAGGAAATAATACCACATGTCTCAGCAAATGAATTCTTATCCAATTCAAGTTTCTGGGCAGCACAAGAAGCGACCTTAAAGTGAAGAGACAGTGTACAGAAGGAGGAAAACCAATCTCCAACTACTCCCCAGACACTAAGCTAACATCTAGGGTACATATAAAGAACTAAAAAAAATTAACCCCAGTCCTCGCCAAATAAAAGACATAATCAAAAAATGGGCCTCTGAAATAAATAGATACTTCTCAGAAGAAGTGCAGATGGACAGTAAATGCAAAGAAAAATGTTCAGCATTTCTGGCCGGTACAGAAATGTGAATTGAAATAGTAGCGAGATTCCGTTTTTCTCAACCACCAAGAAATCAAAGAATAACAAATACTAGTGCGGCTGTGCGGGAAAATGAACCTATTTATATTGTTTGAAGTGATTCAGAGTAGCACAACCAGTATAAAAGTCAATGTGGACATTTCTCAAAAAATAAAAAAATAGAAATTACATTTGACCCAGCCATTTCCCTCCTAGGTATCTTCTTGATAGAGTTAAAGACATCGTATTATAGTGCTACATGCATTTACATGTTAATAGTATGATTTCCAATAGTTAAATTTGGGGAGAGGCCTATATGTCCACCTTCAGATGAATGGGCAAAGAAAGTGTGACATTTACATGTAATGGAATACTACTATGCCAATAAAAAGGATAAGTCTGAGTCTCAAAGGCCATAATTTTAAATGAAATAAATCAAACACAGAGCTTAAAGATTACTTAGTTTCTCTGTTGTGAGAAAGCCAAATTATAAAGAAAGAACAAAATTAAAGGTAGATAATAGAAAGTTAGGAGATAGAGCTTTTGCAAATGGAAAGGGGACTGAGATATAGAGGAAAGGAGGTAACAAGGAGGGAGGGGACAGTAAAGGTATGAAAAAACTGGGAATGTGATCATCATGTGTTATAAACAGGTAGTAATAAAAAAGACAAATTGAGAACCACTATCCTTTTTGTTTTTAAGAATTAATTTTATTGATACATTTTAGATATACATAATGCTTACATTCATCTTAGCGAATTTGTCCCTGTACATGATATAACATGACTCTTCCCCGGCAACCCCCATCCTCTCTTGAGTCTATCTTCCCCTTCTTAGTTATCCCAGCTTTATTTCCAATTTATTCTTTCCATTCCTTTTTTTCTCTTTTCCCTTCCTTCCCTCTTCCCTGCTTTTGTGTGTCCCTTCCCATTTGGCCATTTTCTTCCTATTTCACAGTATGTATTATGCATTTGGGTCCTTATTTATCCTTTTGGTTTCTCACACCAGAAAAACTGCGTGAGATTTAAATGTGTGTAGAATTTCACTTAAGAGTAAAAGGGCCAGCCTGACAGCTGAGCGGACTAAAGCGCCTGCTTAGGCAGAGCGCAGCAGCAAGGGTGCGATCCCCAGCACGCCGTGCCGTGCTGTGCCCGCCACCCAGGCGTGCTGAGATGGCGATTGAGACTGGGTGTGGTCGTGTGCCCAGCTCATGGGAGGCTGTAAACAGGAGGATCTGTATGAGTCCAATCTGCACAGTGAGACCCTGGAGACCCTGTATCCCCTCTACTAAATGCAAAAAGAAAGAAAGAAGAAAGAAAGAAAGAAAGAAAGAAAGAAAGAAAGAAAGAAAGAAAGAAAGAAAGAAAGAAAGAATATGGTCTCAAGGTATATCCAGGTATCTAGAAATGTCTCATTTTATCATTCTTTATGGTAGAGTAGTACTGCATTGTACTTTAAAAAAAAACCCTAAAACTTCTTTATCCAGTCATCCATTGATGAGCATTTGGGATATTTTCAAGAGTTAACTAAGCTAGAAGTAGAGGTTCCATTTGACCCAGTTGTTCCCCTTTTGGATATTTTCCCAAAGGAATTTAAAGCAACATCTGACAGCAATATGTGTGTGCTGATGTTTGTAGCAGCATTATATGTCATAGGTGAATCATGGAAACCACCCAAGTGCATATCAACTGAAGATTGGATTAAAAAAAAAAAGATGTGATTATGGGGCCAAAGAGGAAAGTGATCGATGACGTAGAGTGTGCCTAAGGAGAGTCACATGGGGAGAAGACACTCTCTCAGGCTTTCACAGA
>NW_004524743.1:907297-922096 GCF_000260255.1 Octodon degus
AAAAAGATAAGCTTGAGGATTTTATAGGTAAATGGATGCAACTAGTGACAGTACTCATAAGTGATATAAATCAGACCGGCTTATGCAAGCATCGGATTGTTTCCCTCATATAAGGAACTGGAAGAGTAAATACATCTAAAGGTGCAGTACATATTGTAAAAGGGAAAAAACTGCTCAAAAGAAAGGTACAACTGGGATGGGAGTAAAGAGAAAAAGAAAGAAGAGGAATATAGAGAGAAGATAGCTAAGTTAATTGCACTACTAATTTCTATTAGTTTATTGAAAGGAACAGTTATTGCTTGTATGGTTTGATCAATTTTACATTCCTATATCTGGCGACCTGAGCAACTAGTTTGAAGACTGTTAATTTCCTATTGTCTTGTTCTGAAATTTTGCATCATTTTTGCTTAATTCTCTTAAAATAAAAATACAGCGAATATTTAAATTAAATTCAAAAATTGATTACAGTAAAGGGTACATTGCCACTAAGCTTTCTCAAAATCCTCCCTCTTACTTCAAACACACTTATTCCACTGTTGTTGCCACTTTCTGAAGCAGTTCTGGACGTCCTCTTGTGAGGGACATTAGTTATGCTTTTGTGGCCACAAAGCGTCCTGAATCAATTAAAAATACTAATTTGTTCCACTTATCTATCTTATATCATTGAAAAGTAAATTTTGTGTTGTTATGTTTATTTTTATAAGAATCTTTTTGGTTTATGTCTTGTATTCTAAGTAACTACTTGCAAGATAACAATACAAGGTGTTATTAGCTATTGTTATTCTCTTATTCTATTATAAAATTTCATTCTACTTTTTTGTAAAATTAAGGAAAAATGTCTTTTAAAAGATGCAGCTATTATAAATTGTGCCGCCATTTACATGGACGCACATATATCACTGTGCTGTGATGCTTTTAATTCTTCTGGGATGATCCCCAGAAGGGGACTAGCTGGGTTGAATGGGATCTCTAATCCTAGCTTTTTTGAGGACTCTCCACACTGGCTTCCAGTGATTGCACCAGTCTATGTCCCCCCTGGAGAAGGGTTCCTTTCTTCCCACAGCTTCTGCAGCATTTGTCATTGGTTGATTTCTTGATTAAGCTCCATTCTTTCTAGAATGAGATAGAATCTCATTGCTGTTTTAATTTGCATCTCTTGAAATGACCAGTGATGTTGAACATTTTTTAAATGTATTTAATACAGAGTCTCACTACACAGATGAGAATTGTAGTGATCCTTCCTGATTTTCAGCCTCCAAAACACTGGGATTACAGGCTTGCACCACCACACCCAGTCTCGGTCGCCAGCTCAGCGCGCCCCAGGGTGGAGCCAGCACAGCAGGCTGGGAATCGAACCCCGGTCCTTGCATCTGCCTGAGCAGGTGCTTTAGCCTGCTGAGCTATCTGGCTACCCCTGATTTTATATATTTGTTTGCTATTTGTACTTCTTCACCTGAGAAGTGTCTATTCATTTCTGATGCCCACTTTTGGATTGAGTTTTTAAATTTGGGAGTATGATTTTTTTTTTAGTTCTTTACAGATTCTAAATACTAGTCCTTTGAGGAACAGCTGGCAAAAGTTTTCTCCCACTCTGTGGGATGTCTCTTCACTCTGTTAGTGGTTTCTATGGCTGTGCAAAAGCTTTTGAGCGAGGTGAGATGTCTGTTGTTGATTGTAATATTTCTTGGGTGTTCAGGATTTTAAGAACCGCTGTACTTTTTAACTGCTAGCTGAAAATTTTGGAGCCAAAATTATAGCCGCTCTCTAGCCACCATTTTCTGACTCCTCTATCCATCACCCTAGAGTCAGAAAAGGGCTATTATTCTTAGATTCCAGGTCTTCAGAATATTAATCAAGATTTTGACACCACTAACTGATTGGGCTGCACCAGAAAACCCAATTTCAGACTATGGGGAATTTATTTGTCCAAATCCCAATTTTGGGGGGCTAACAGCTACATTAGGCTTATGTTTCAATTACTTAATCTGTAACTAATTGGCAGGTTTTAGAAACCTTGAATGATAATGTTGACCAATTATGCACTATAAACAAAAATGACCTCATTTTGGATACGATAAGCGCCCTTCCACTTTAATTACAAGTGATTAACATAAACCATAACATTATGGTTTATGAATGGGTTAAAAATTATAAAAATAGATACTTCTAAAAGATGTATTCAAATTACTTATCACGAAATGTTTGTTAACTTTGTAAGAAGAGCAAGTGTGGCTCATAGTAAAGAGCTGAATGTTTTTCAGCTTCTGTCTTGGAATTATTTTTGTCTTTTTTGAGACAGGGTCCTGTTATGCTGTTCACACTGGCCAGGAGCTCCCTTTGCAGCCCAGACTGGTTCTGAACTCTCGATAATCCTCCTGCCTCAGTCTCTGGAATGCCTGTAACTGGTTTTGAACCTTTCCGAAACCAGAGAGAATCTACTTCATCTCCTCGGGTATTGTGTTCTTGTGAGACGTTGGATGAGACAACTTTCCCTCTTTATCCTCATTTCTGCCTCTGCAAAATGATGGCGATGGATTTCACCATCTCTAAGGGTGCTTCTGTCCCTGATATTCTGAGTTTCTGGAATATCTAGGGATGCAAGCTCCAATAGCACTCCAATATTGCTGTAGTGTCCTGACTCCTTTTGATTAGAAAGAAGAGAGAAAAGGCAAAGCACGTCAATGGCCGTAGCAGGCCAACAGAGGTCTTTGGCATTCACACCATTTCAGAAATCACGTATGCTACAGTATGAATTGGGAGATACTCTTTTCTCTTTGCTAAATGATAGGCAGGGGTCCTGGAGAAATTTCATCACTAGTGTGGTGAGAACAAGATGTGAAGTGTAGAGCCATTTTTCTTTTTGTTTTCTTCCTTTGTGGTTTCATTTTTTTTAGAGAGAGAGTACCTTAAAGAGCCAGCCTAGTGTATAAAATTCCTTAAGAGTGTAGTGAAAAACTTAGGGATTTGAATTTATACAATCATTCTCTCTCTCCATTTCCATTAAAAGTCCTTATTTAACCGAGTAATTGAAACCATGGAAATAATTTCATGAAGACTGAAGGACAGGTATGGTGGCTGAAATAAGCCAGGTAATTCTTGGAATTCATCCACTTTCCTTTCTCTGTGGAATTTATTGCACCTACTCTATTAGTATGAAGAGCTACTCTTTTTTGCCCTATTTATTGGCTAGCCAAATACTTTGGTGTTTTACACTTCACTTCCTAAAGTAATTTCTGTTATGGTTGTATTCATAAACACTACACTGTACAAAGTTTTTCCTAGCTGAAAGAGTACTCATTAAATTTGGTAATTTCAAACAGTATTTCATAGCAGATATTATTATTAGCTGCCTTCAAAATGCTGGCCTCCCACTCTCAAACAATCTTCTAACACACACACACACACACACACACACACACACACACTTTTCTGTCACGGCGACTTCTACTGGTGGTACTACGATGATGGCTTAATTTTCCACTTCCTTCAGTGAATGCAAAGATCATCTACACACCCTTCATCTCCAGAGGACCCCATGACATTTCTTCATCTGAAAATAGTGACTTTCATGCTTAGAAATTGTGTCAGAACTTCAACTAGTAGTGTTTCTGTATTATTTTCTTTTGGAATAAAACAGGTTCATTTCAACCGTTTCTAGAGAGAGAACCCTTCAACACCTCATTTTAAAAATGTGACATTAAAACAAATAGTCAATTGGCAAAACTATTTTTATTAGGACATTTAGGAACACAATGATGGGTAGTTTGCCTGGCTTTTTCACCTCTTAAAAGGTGCTTTGATTCGGTGCACCAAAGTGCCTGGGATATGAAGTCTGAGAATTACACTGTAGCAGAGCTAGGTATTAAACCCAAGTCACCTAAATTATTGCTTCATGGAGGTGGCATGAGCCCTATCAACGTGTGAGTGATTTGTTGCTTCAGTGCCTCTGCAATAGAAAATATTGAGGAGTGGGTTCAAGTTTGTGCTTCAGGGGACACATGTACTTTTTCATCAGGTAAAAGAAAATACATTAGACTAGCATGTTATTGAAGAGGGCTAAGTGAGCGGTTTTCAGAAAAAATCACCAAAATTGACATAGAGAATCCTGGGTGGGTGTGGAGGTAGGGTGAGTCAAATAAACAATAAGATGATTTAATAGGGACCCCAGGGATACCCCAGAAGGAGAGAATAAGCAACTGCAGAGCATTTCCTCAGGTCCCACCCTCCTCTTATGTCACAGGCACACCAATAAGACAGACTCTTCCATCCTCCACCTCCCACTCTTCAGTACCAGATCTGTAAGCGCTTAGCCAAGCATGCTGGGAGACACAGAGCAACTGAAGCAAAGGAGTGTGTGGATGCCTTAGATTTTCTTTCCATTCTGTGCTGCTCTCTGCTCCTGACACCACCCCACTACTAGACGTAGGCATTAGACGTGACAGTCAGCCACATTTGAACTGAAGAAAACACTGAAGACACAGTCTCCAGGAGAATGTCTCAGAGGCAGCCTCAGTCACCTAATCAGACTTTCGTTTCAATCACAAATGACACAGAATCATCCAGCTCTGTCGTTTCCGACGATACTACAAATAAAGCGTGGACCAGAGACAACTCTCCCGGAATAGAAGCACTGTGTGCCATCTACATCACTTATGCTGTGATCATTTCAGTGGGCATCCTTGGAAATGCTATTCTCATCAAAGTCTTTTTCAAGACCAAATCCATGCAGACTGTCCCAAATATTTTCATCACCAGCCTGGCTTTTGGAGATCTCTTACTTCTGCTGACTTGTGTGCCGGTGGATGCAACCCACTACCTTGCAGAGGGATGGCTGTTCGGGAGGATCGGTTGTAAGGTGCTGTCTTTCATCCGGCTCACTTCTGTTGGAGTGTCGGTGTTCACGCTAACGATTCTCAGTGCTGACAGGTGAGTCTCTTTTTCTGTTATATTTGCTAGGATGTGAATTCAGACAAAAAGAACGGAAAGCTGATACTTAGCCTTTGCCGGCTATTCTGCTTTTCTTTCACACGCTGAAACAGGAACGTAAGATTGGGAAATCTGGTGGCATTTTAAATCAAAGTTAGTGTAAAAATGTGCAAATTCCTGTATTAGCATGTAAGGAGAGGTTGAAAATATATGCTTTAGGGGAATTTTCTTTTTCTTTCAAGTGCAATTGTTTGCTTGAAAGAATACCGAACGGTGTTTTTATTTTCCTCCGGCTTATCAAGTAAGCAAATTGCTGCAGGTGTAAAAGAAAAAAAAGCCATGCTTTATACGTTAGTGCAGCCTAGTGGTACAATATTGTCAACATAAAAACATTGGCAAAGGTGTGAAATTAACCACTTATGCATTATCATATAGCAGAAGGATGGTAAAGAGATAGCATGCATATAATTTATTTGAAATTCATCAAATCAGCTAACGGCAGAAAAATGGTGAGGTTTTTAGCTCCCTGGCAACTCCGGGTAATGTCATCACTTAATTCCATTTGTTTTCTCTACAGCCGTTCAGTTTCACTCTCGTTTCTGGAGAGATAAATTAATCCTGATTGACTTTTAGAGCTCTTACAGCTAGGGTATGTGAAAAGCTCTTGCCACCTTAATGTTCGGACTGTTAAAATGTGTTCAGTCTAAGCACTGTGTTTTTCTGTGTTCCTAACTGTGAAAGCAGGAAAAAATTTAAAGCTCCAAATGTTAAAAGTGTTGCTTTTAGATGCCCTGCAAGTAATCGATGCCTGGCGGTACTAGAAGGAACAGTTCATTGAGACTGGAATCTGAGAGGAGGAAAGGGTTTCCCTGTGTCTTTTCAGAATTTTTGCTTTGACTGGGCAGACTTCCGCAAAGGCTATGAGATGTGGATTTGGCTGATGCAGACACATCTTTTCAGGGGCACGGGGCTTCAGTTTCACAGCTCAGTCAGCTTGGGCAGCAAAGTAGCACTTAAAAACCGGGAGGAAATTAACCCCGTCCTGTTTACTACCGCGAACCCTTGGAATTCTTTTCTAGGAGGGCTGAAAGCAGTTCGCTCCTGAAGGAGAGTTAATTCCGTTTAGCATGAGTAATTGACACAGAATGAATCTTTTAGAACACTGAAAGTAACATGTAAGTGAGGAGTTACTCTCAATCCCACATAAAATTGTGTTGAAAAAAATTATTCCCAAATAGATAATAAATGCATACAATTATAAAATTGCAGATGTGAATTATCTCATAGGAGTGAATAAGGAAAAAGCCAATTAAGATAAATAAAAAGTCTCGGGGTGTATTATGTGTCCTTAAAACCATAACGTATTCCAGGTGATTAATGCTGATCAGATTAAACACACGCGGGCAGGAGGCAGAGCTGGATGCCTAGTAAGGTCACTTCTTACCCCAACGTTCCGCGATTTGGGGATGCATTGTGACCTTTGTTTCTGATTATGTGTTTCTAGATATAAAGCAGTTGTGAAGCCACTTGAGCGACAGCCCTCCAATGCCATCCTGAAGACTTGCGCAAAAGCTGGCTGTGTCTGGATCGTGTCCATGCTGTTTGCTCTGCCAGAGGCTATATTTTCCAATGTATACACTTTAGAAGATCCCAACAAAAATACGACATTTGAATCGTGTGTCTTTTATCCTGTCTCTGAGAAGCTCTTGCGGGAAATACATTCTCTGCTGAGCTTCTTAGTGTTCTACATTATTCCACTCTCGATTATTTCTGTCTATTACTCTTTGATTGCTAAGACTCTTTACAAAAGCACCTTGAACATACCTACTGAGGAACAAAGCCATGCCCGCAAGCAGGTATGTGTTGATTTACATACAAATAGAATTGGAGTTTAGAAGGGAAATTCCTGCTTTTGCAAAGCCAGCAGTCTGGAGCAAGTTGCTGACCCTCTGTGAGCCTCAGTTTCCTAATCTGCAAAAGGAAGGTGAGGACTAGATGATATGGATGATGGGCTTAGCACAGTTCCTGGAGCACAGTAAGCACTCAGCAGTGGCGGGACTGTTACTGTCAGAGAGGGGATGGGTGAGCTTTGGAAGCGGTAACGATTTTTTATCCCACGGAATAGTGAGGAAACATCACATAAGGCAAAACTACAAAGTAAAACACTTTTGATTTCAGAAAATACAGCATAATAAGAGAAATGCACAGAATGGCAAGCAGTGGCAAAAAGCTGTAACACTACTGAGCGCAGACCGTCTGCACACAGATGTGCAAACTGAGGTCTGGGGAGGGGGGAGGAATGAAGTGCCTGTGGCACGAGAACACGTGCACTCACAGAAGCTCAGGTAAAACTATTCCCAGAGCCACATGTGACCAACCACCTCTCGTAAATATGGACAGAAGAGAGGGGACATTGCCGAAACATAGATTCAGAGGGGCAAAAATGGGCAGGGTATTCCATTAGCTTCCTGATCAATGGACAGAGAGCTACTCCATTCAGTTGGTGCCATACCGGCACACAGGCAGCTGAAGCTGTGGCGCCTTTGCTGTGGCCGGGACCACTGGCTTTATCTTCACTTAACCTGGCTCGTTTTATTTTGTGCCAGATACAGGTAAGATTTTCACGTGTACAAAGGACAGTGCATTTGCTTTTTATTCCTTTGACTATACCATTAGAATTCCTATAGATCATGAGCATTTTTTTGCAGTGTTAGGGATCGAACCCAAGGCTTGCACATGTCAGTCAAGGGCTTTAGCACTGCACTACACCCCCAGACCTTTTTTCATACCAACTTGACAACTTTCATAAGCCCCAGATGAGTGTTCTCCCTAGGTAGCCTCTGTGGATGCAGCAGTTTTGGACAGTACCTCTCTGTTTTCCATTAAATTAAGTTGTTGGGAATTCCACAGTACTACTCGAGTTAGAGACCTCCTAGCATATCACAAAACCAAGGGGTGATAGGAGGTCTCTGAATTAGAATTAATGAGCTCTAAGATCACAGGTTGCCATGCCAATTAATTGGCTTTATTCTGTGGCCACAGGCTGACTTCCGGCACATCCCAGCCCGTAGCTCCCAAGTGTATCTTCCGAGGGACACCAGCCTGTCAATTGTAAATTACTATGGAAATCTAGAGAATGGCTTTGAAATATCTCTGCCGAGGAAATGATTTCTCTGTGTGTGTGCTGTTTTCCTCTCTCCTATAGATTGAATCCCGGAAGAGAATTGCCAAAACAGTATTGGTCCTGGTGGCTCTGTTCGCTCTCTGCTGGCTGCCGAATCATCTGCTGTATCTCTACCACTCATTCACTTATGAGAGCTATGTAGACCCCTCTGCCATACATTTCATTGTTACCATTTTCTCTCGGGTTCTGGCGTTCAGTAATTCTTGTGTAAACCCCTTTGCTCTCTACTGGCTGAGCAAAACCTTTCAGGAGCACTTTAAAGCTCAGCTGTTCTGCTGCAAGGGACAGCTGCCTGAGCCTCCTCTTGCTGCGACTCAGCTTAACAACCTGGCTGTGATGGGCAGGGTCCCAGGCACTGGGGACACCCACATCTCTGAAATTAGCGTGGCCTCATTCACTGAGTATACTATGAAGAAGGAAGAGGACAGAGTCTAACTTTTCCATTACTAATGGTGTTTTTCCTCCCAGTGTGTATATCCAACTCTAAACTGTGCATAGGTGTGTGGCTGGATTTTTCTTGTTTGTGAACTGTGTTGAAGTCTTAGGAGTGAAAGATTCATATAAGTAAAAGATGAACCATGATTTCCTTCAAAGTATAAAACAGTAATGCCACTGGGCTTTGTAACTACGCTGATGCCCAGGGAGTAATAGATAGACATGTTTGTATATGCCAGTGAGCTCTAAGGGAGCCTGAAGAGGAGGAAAGGAGAAATAAACAAGATGAAACATAAAAATCTAATTTATTTCCATCACATCTCTGATGCTTCTAACTGCTTTTATACTACTTTGTCATTGAAATGTGTTTGTGTTTATTATGGGGTGGGAATCTAGGGATTATACTTATATAGGAAGAAGAGATCAAAAAGAGAAAAACATGTCCTACACAGTTCTCTTAAAGATTAAGTGACTGCCCCTTTCCATTAATCTCTATTCTGTTACAAACTAAATCCACAACTTAACTGAAAGAGCGTCAGTGAGGAGCAAGTACTGAGTAAGGCTCTGGGGCAGCATGACTGCCTTCCTGGGTCAGCTCTTCCTGACTTACTACAGTCCTGCTTGCAGCTGCATTGATTAAAAACTGGGCAGAGTTGCTTTGCACAAATATGGTTGTGCAAATACTGTTAGGATGAGACCTTGCCCCATTCCCTGGCACAATAAGTGACCACGTGGCTGGTGTCCTTATGCATGCCACAGGACCTCTGTGGGAAAATGTGTACCTGCCAGGGTGTGAAATTCTTTCGTTAAGGAAACTCATTTGTCCGGGGTAAGCAATGTCCTGTTTCTAAAAACTTGCAGAAGTGCCACATAAATCCTTACCACTGGGGGTGCAGTCGCCATCAGCTCATCTTCCTGCTTGACCTTCTTAAACTTGATGGGTGCCTAAGTCCTGTAAGAGTGTGTCTTAACCAACCTCTGCGCCTCAGAATCAGATGGAAGGCTCTGCTCTTCCGTCCTCTGCTCACATTGCTAACCCAATATGCTTGTTAATAACTGTTATATTAAAAACCATTGTCAATAGATTTGCCCAATTTAGACCTGTGGCTTCAGAAAATGTATTATTGGAGCCAATTAAAGCTTATGTTTGGCGCTATAGATAGTCAAACTTGTATTTTGAAACACTTGATATGTGAGTGTGCTTTTGATAGTTGTGAGCTTTCTTTCAATGGCTTGTGTGGTTGGGAACATTTGCTAATGATGTGGCTCAAAAGGGGATCTATATATTAACACAACTTTAAATCTGTAAAACTGGTTTATGTAAAGTGGGGTGCTGGTCCTGTACTAACATTACTTTCAGGTGGGCATTGTAATAAGTGTGGGGGGAAACAAATAAATGTGAAATAAAGTTCCAAATGGCTCTGTGTTACTTTATATTTTAAATTCAACATTTGGCAGGTATAAATAAGAATCCATTTTAATGACAAAACTCAGAGCTATTTTCAAGTCACAGAACTCCAAAATATTTTTACCATTTTCTTCACCTGAGCAAATGTTATACCTTTACTTTCCTAAGCACAGCATTTTAGAAATGACCTAAGAAAAGCCCAGGTCACAAAAACCAAGGAAGCCAATTAGCAGTTCATAAAACAGGAGTTCAAAGAACTTTTCTTTTTACATTGTGACCAATCTCTCAGAAACTTAAGAATGTGAGCAATATAAAAAGATTCCTTAAATGATTTCTTAGGAGCTTCCGTCCATCCACAGCTGGAGAATTGGGATTAAAAATTGTGGCTGTAAAAAAAATGTGGCTGTAGGAGCCGGCCAGATAGCTCAGCAGACTAAAGCACCTGCTTAGGCAGGCGCAGGGACCCAGGTTTGATTCCCAGCCTGCAGTGCTGGCCCCGCGCCTCAGGTACGCTCAGACAGCAACTGAGATTGGGTGTGGTGGCACGCACCTGTAATCCCAGCGCTTGGGAGGTTGAACACAGGAGGGTCACTACACGTCCGATCTGTATAATTAGACCCTGTAGATCCTGTACTAAGCACATAAAAAATAAAAAGTTGTGGCTGTGTCTGATTTTTTGGAGGGAATGTCTCTCTTTCAACAGACTAGCCTTGTCAGGACTAATCTCACCAGTAGGCCACAATCCACAATCTCTTGCATACATCCTATTATGGGACCTGAAATGGATGATTTCTACAGATTTCATGTCAATGGAGAGTCCTACAGGGCGACAGTAGTGAAAGCAAGACGAAACAAATTTTGCAGAAGCCTCTGTTTTGCTCAGGGTCTTCCCATGCCCAAGATTTAGGATACAGGCCATAATAATACACTATAAAGCATAGAAATGGAGGCACGGAGTTATGTATACCCAAAACACAGCCAGCAGGAAAGTCTCTATCACTGACACTGGAAAGTGTTAGAAGTTAACACTGGTGTGCCTGCTGTGGACAGTAAATTTGGTTTGAAAGAATTTCTGCAATTTTAACTATCAGGTGAAGGATCCATCCGAGTTTTGTTTCTGATTTTTTAAATTTGTTTTTGCTTGCTTTCAGTACTGGAGATCAAACCCAGGTCCTCTGTCATGTTGGGGAACTGTTCTACACTGAGGTACATCCTCCCCACTTTTATATTTTCTGTCATTAGGACAGGGTCTATGGGGCCTATGGGGTTTCACTACATAGATCAGACTTGTAGTGATCCTCCTGTTTTCAGCCTCCCAAGTGCTGGGCTTACAGGCCCGCGCCACCGCGGCACAGCAGGCCTGGGATCAAACCCGGCTTGTGCTCTGCCTAAGCAGGCGCTTTAGTCTGCTGAGCTATAAGGCTGGCCCTCTCCCCACTTTTAAATTTTTACTTTGAGAAATCTCCTCTTGCTAGGTTGCCCAGGCTGTATGAAAGTGTGTGCTCTTCCTGCCTCACCCACCTCAGTAACTGCGTCTTACAGGTAGGTGCCACAGCAGCCTGCCTTCCATCTTTTTGTTAGGAGTTGCATATATTTTCACTAAAACTTAAGATTAGAGGATGTGGGGACAAGAGTATTCTTGTACAGTGTTGACTTGAAAAGTCTACTTGAAAGTTTAATTTGATACAGTTCCTTAATATTTTTGAAAGACTTTCTAGTCCACATAGGTGACTTCTTCAAGTTAACAGTTTCTGCTTTAGTAGGTTAATTTATTAGAGAGAAGCTGGCTGCTTGGACTTCAACCGGCTCCTCTTCCTAGGAGCAGTAGTCTCTCATGTAGCCCATCTACAGTGTGTCCCAGGGGCTCCAGGAACCATTCCCTACCTTTAGATTAGGGATGGCGAACCTTTTAGAGATTTCAGTGATAACAGCCTGTTGAGGCACAGTGGTTCACCACCACTGCTGGTCTCTCTTTCACTTTGCTACCTTGAATGGTTTTGTAAGTTGCAAAATATCTTGGAAACACGAGTTAACAGAGATGCTTCCAGGTACTAGGAGTTAGCAGAGGTCATCTATGTTACTAGGGATTTATTCTACTAATACATGGAAAGAAGCAAAAACAGAGACCAGGCTTCATAGACCAAAGCATTATGAAAATGCGACTTTCAGGTGTCAGCCAAAGAGCATGGCATGGAAGGTACAAGTTTGCCTGGATCCCAATTCTATTGCTCCATTATAATGGTAACAGTGACCCTTTGATAGCGCTTTTAGGGGCATCAATAGTTTTTGAGTGTCACCATACTGCATTTTTCCTGCTCCCTGAGCTTGTCCCTATATCCTCTAAAAGACAAAGCAGTGGAGTCAGCCATCCATTAAAGCTGGTGTTTACACTAGAATGTTTCAGTGCTCCTTTTAACCTGGGAGACTTCTGCATAGATGGCTGCCCCTGTCCTGCCTTTCACCTTCCTGATGTGGGTCTCCCTGCCCTGTTCTACTCTAACATGCCAGGAAGCACTTACTTGACATTAGCCAAATCCATTAATTTAACACTACTCTGTTAGGTCACTCCACTAGATTCCAGGCAGCCTTTGAGTCAGAGGTGATGGGTGACATGGAACCTACGCAGAAGAAAGCTCTTTGGACATCTGCCCGGAAGGCGCGGTGACAGAGCAGGCACCTATGCTGTGACTTCACTCAGAAATGAAATGAGAGACCAGTAACATGTTGCTGAAACAGCTACAATACTACTTTTGGATCCAGGTAGAAATATTTAGTAATGTTTAAATGAGCCTAACAAAACTCCTATTATAAAAATTCATGCTAATTCATTTCTCCAACACTTCATACCAAACATTATGAAGAAAAAAAGTAATTGAAAACGAAATGGAGTCCCAACTACTATTTTTTAAAACTTTTTTATTATTTATTTATTTAGTACAGGGTCTCACTACGCAGCTTAGACTTGCAGTGATCCTCCTGTCTCAGCTTCCCCAGAGCTGGGGCTAGAGTTGTGTACCACCATGCCTGGTTTTGGTGACAAGCACAACACACCCAGGGTTCTGGGGCCAGCACGGCATGCAGCACTGGAGATTGAACCTGGGTGCTTGTGCTTGCCAGGGAGGCGCTTAGACCATGGAGCTATCACCCCAGCCCTGCCCCAACTGCTATTTAAAACCATTGTTAGGGCCAGCGAGATAGCTCAGGGGACTAAGCGCCTGCCTAGGCAAGCTCAGGGTGTAAGTTCAATCTCCAGCAACACATGCCACAGTGGCTCTACCCCCGGGTCACACGGAGCCAGCCACAGAAACTCAGCATGGTGGTGCATGCCTGCAATCTCAGTGATGGGGAGGCTGAAAACAGGAGGATCACTACAAGTACGAGCTGCGTAGTGAGACCCTGTACCAAATACATTGAAAATAATTAATAAATAAATAAATAAAACCGTTGATATACTTAAAACCTAATTCACACATGATATGTTGGGAGCCTGGATTTTGTAGAACCTATACTTCACCACTATTTGTATGCAAAGGTTACTGGGGTAGAATATTTTTTCTTCTTTTTTGAGACATGCAGTCTCACTACTTAGTTCAGGATGGTCTTGAGCTCATTTATGTGTAACCCAGGCTGACCTCAAACTCCCAGCCATCCTCCTGCTTCAGCCTCCTCAGTGCTAGGATTACAGATGTGCACCACTGTACCTCACAAAATAAATAATTTCTGGGAAGCTTTTCCCCACTGACTAGTCTGAGTCATGCTATTAATGTTTACACATACTGTAATGGATTATTTTAAATGACAGTATTAGAGCAACAAATATTATAAAATATAACCCCCACACAAAACCAGTTCTTGTTAGGGGCATCAATAGTATTTGAGTGTCACCATACTGCATTTTTACTTTATCATTCGGCAACCATCCTGCTCCCTGAGCTTGTCACTAGATCCTCTAAAAGACAAAGCAGTGGAGTCAGCCATCCATTAAAGCTGGTGTTTACACTGGAATGTTTACACATATGCCTCAAGTTTGGGGTCCACGCACTTGTGCATCCTAGGGTACAATGGTCGGAAATTGCTGTTCCTCTCCCTTTCGCACACTGGGAACTGCAGCTTCAGACCCCTAAAGGGGGTGAGCTCATCGGTTCAATTCATTCATTCGCTCTGCACCAGACTCCAGACCCCGTGACAGGTGCTTAGGCTACCAAACATGAACAAAAGCAGGTGTCTTGCCTGCGACAATCACTCCAAAGTCAGTACAACAGCCGGCCTCTGCGCAGGGGAGGGGCCTTGGGGCGAAGGCGGTGCGTCACTTTCTCCCGGCCGGGGAAATCAGCCCTGCCCGCCCCACCCACTTCCCCAAGATGGCGGCCGCCGCGACGCACGCCCGGCGTCCGCTGCGTGGAACATTCCCACTCCTTCCTTCGGGCCCCCGCCGGGGCCCAAGCCAGCCTCCTCTGCCCAGGACCCGACCGAACCCGGAGCCCCTGAGCTGTTGCGGACGCCCGCGGACCGCGAGCTGGCCGGCCGCAGACACCGGTGGGCGTGCGCGCGCGGCGGCCGCGCGTCCCTGGCGCCACGCCCTCAGGCCTCCGAGGCCGTAGCCGTGCGTCGGCGTCTTTTGACGCCACTCGTGGGCGTGTCGACGCCGTCCGCGCCGCGACGTCGCGCCGCGCCGACAATGGCGACTGCGTGAACCTGAGGGGGCTTCGTTTTGAAATATTTTCCTCACGTTGCCGCGGGAGCCGCGGGAGCCTCAGACCGGGTCGGCGGCGGCGGCGGGCGTCCGCGCTCCCGCTGCGCTCTGCACCGAGCGGCGGCGCCGAAGCCCGGCGGAGCCCGTCAGGTG